>NW_020799095.1:102222203-102273982 GCF_003259725.1 Athene cunicularia | reverse complement strand
GCCCGGGCTGCCCGCGCTGCCGGCACCGCCTGCCCTGCCCGCCCCGCCGTCGGGGCGGGCTCCGGGGGGGCGGAGGGACGCGGGACGCAGTTTGCAGCTTTCGTGCCTTCTCTTCACCTTGTAAATCGCCACGAGTTCACGGATGGCTATTTAGTGGCCCTACGATGCTGCAACACATCGGCTTGCGTTTTAGTCGTACTTCTGTTCTTTGGCAATGGGCAGAGTTTGCTGTGTTTTGTGTCGGCTGTGGTATAATGACATAGGGCTCTCTTGACGTTTTATTTATGACCTTATCAGTTAGAGTTCAGTGGCTAGTCGCAAGCATTATGAAGTGATCACTTAGGTTATTATCCTTTGTATGACCTTTTTTATTTTATTTATTTATTTATTTATTTATTTATTTTAGAAACGCCAACAGCCTTACCAAAATCTGAGCAGATTTGAGATACAGTCATAGTAGGTAGATGTTAGTCTTGGAGAACTTATTTTGTGTGCAAATGAATATAAAAAGAACTCAAACAAAGTATTATTACACACATGATATCTATAACTAGGACTTTGATAACTGTTATATAAAGTGTGTAAAGTTTGTATTAATAAATTTTTGTAAACAATGCAACTTCGTCTAATGTTTGGGGGAAAGAAATCTAGAACCTAACAGTGAAAGCTGCATTTCATTGAATTTTTCTTTTTTTTTTTTTTTTTTTTTTTTTTTTTTTTTTTTTTTTTTTTTTTTTAAAATTAATTCATTTTAAAGCAGCGTTGTTCTAACTTTTCATGCCTGGGATATATATATATATATATTATTTTTTTTTAAGTCTCCATATTTTATCATCAAATAACCTCTAACATTTTTACCAATGGTTACTCCCCTGTTCGAGTAAACTAAGCAGAACTGCTGCAATAAAAAGCCTAGTTTCACACACACCAGCTCAATAAATACTCTCTAAAATATGCAAACCAAACCAGTCGATGCCTATCTCCCATTCCTCTAACAATTCCTGTGCTTAGAAGCCATTTATTTTACTCAGAATCGGTATGTTTGATGAGATCTTCACCTAATCCGCTTTTAATGAATGTTCCGTATGTGTTAACGTGCTTCCCTGTGACACCCGGTTTGGGCAACGGCAGCATCTTTCTTTGGATTAAACATATACTGGGCTGCCCTAAAAAAAATGATACTGCAACATAACAAAGAGTGATTTAGGCTTTACAGGGTAATAGGTGGCTACAACGAAAAAGCACAGACAGGCTAGTTTGTCGGCACAAAGAGGAGGTCAGCATATCCGACCTTTAATCTTCACTTTAGTTTAGCAATAGCTGCTTATGTTTTTTATTTTTTATTGTAGCTCAGGGACTTTACTCAAGAATGTTGGAAAGTAACAGCAATTTAGTTTAAACTAAACTCTATTTCCTTCTAAGATCATATGATTAAAAAACAAAGCACAGGAATTAAATGGCAATTTCCTAGCAATTTATTTTTCAAAACTCTAAGTCCAGGATTTGAAACAGACTGGTCACATCCTCTCTGCCACGAATTCACTTCCCAGGATAGTCTCAACAACAGTATTTCACTGACTAACTAGAAAACACAGAGGGAACTTAGAAAGCTGGTGGTATCATTGGTATGTGTTAGGAATTGGTGCAAAGTGAGATAGAAGTTCTGATTAGATGCAGACTGGGTCAGAGAAGAATGCAAAAAATACCTATTGGGAGGAGGGGGAGAGGACAATGATTTCTCAGACTGATAGTGTTGGAAAATCAAGTCACTGTTTCCCAAAGGCAGTGTAGAGCTAAAAACTACTGTTAGGTTTATTCAGTAATTATGCAGTGCTCATACGTATAAGCACACTATATTTCCTGCCCATCTAAAAATGTGCTTAAGAGATACAAGCTGAAGACCTTCTTGGTATTGGCAGCTAGAGGATAAAATTTGGGATTATTCCACTTGAAAAATAAGGTCGTCTTCATCAAGTCCTGGCACTTGTTGAAGATGTGCAGAAGGTGGAAATTCTGTTGTAAATGGCACAGAGATGGTCCTAACCTCACTTTACTGAAATTTCTCTTTACCAGATCATTTCATGAACAAGATCAGCTATAATCCCAGTGATTTAAACTGCCATTTGAAATGATACGCTTGGAAAATGTGCAATACTGAGTCTTAAAGCATGAGTTTTGTGGGGATTGCTGGTGTTCTGTATGCTGCTATACAAATAGCAGCAGAAATGGAGAAAGCCAGCTGAGGAAACAAGAATGACTAGACAAGACATGATTTTGGGGCCTTGCATTGTAAAAACCTCCTGACATTCCGTCAAAATTAGTTAGTAAAGGAGGCTAAAGGAGAAGGACAGACTGCTCCAGATTCCAGTCCTCAGAAATGTGGTGTAACACCATACCTGTCACAGAGTTACACAGATTATCAAAACCATAAGATCCTGAAAGAATCAATTTCTGTAGACCCCTGGTGTAAACCTGGCTGTGGCCAGCATCTGCCTTTCTCAAACTTTGCTTGTGAGGGTGCTGACCTCCTCTCCCACTGCCTCTGGAGCCTTTCAGCTTTCTTTAGAAAACAAAGTTCATCATAGAATCATCTAGATTGGAAAAGACCTTGAAGATCATCCAGTCCAACCATTAACCTCACACTGACAGTTCCCAACTACACCATGTCCCTAAGAGATATGTCGACCTGACTCTTAAACACCTCCAGGGATGGGAACTCCACCACCTCCCTGGGCAGCTCATTCCAACACCTAACAACCTGTTCTGTAAAGAAATGCTTCCTAATATCTAGTCTAATCCTTCCCTGCTGCAACTTGAGGCCATTTCCTCTTGTCCTATCACATGTTACTTGGTTAAAGAGACTCATCCCCAGCTCTCTGCACCCTCCTCTCAGGTAGCTGTAGAGGGCGATGAGGTCTCCCCTCAGCCTCCTCTTCTCCAGACTAAACACCCCCAGTTCCCTCAGCCACTCCCCGTACAACCTGTGCTCCAGACCCTGCACCAGCTTCGTTGCCCTTCTCTGGACATGCTCGAGTCATTCAATGTCCTTTTTGTAGTGAGGGGCCCAAAACTGAACACAGGAATCGAGGGGCGGCCTCACCAGTGCCGAGTCCAGGGGTCAGATCCCTTCCCTGTCCCTGCTGGCCACGCTATTGCTGACACAAGCCAGGATACCACTGGCCTTCTTGGCCACCTGGGCACACTGTTGGCTCATGTTCATCTATTGGCTGCATATGTTTTCACCTAGAGTTAAGGAAAATAGAAAATCAGGAGGAAGTTTGATCTTTTACTGGCTTGTTACTTAATAATTTTGCAGCTTAATTTCCAGTTCTAGGCTAAATCTTTTACTCATCCTTCTGGAAAAACCTTCCATGAAAACACATCCCTGAAAATTTTAAGGACCTCATGCTTAGCTTCTAGAAGTACATGTTCTCTTAACTACACTCATAGATTTTTAAGACCCAAGGGAACTCTTATGATCATCTACTCTATCTTAGATAATAGGGCATAGGATTTCATGGAGTCCTTCATTTAGCATTTAATTTCTGAGTGAACTATTCTGTATGACAGGAGTATTGATTGCAAGACTTGCAGGAATGGCAAATTTCCTGGGTAAGTTGTTCCAAATGTGACAATTTAGCACTCCCTTCCTTCCTTCAGTTTGTTTGATTTTTGAGTCCAAGAGATTTGTAGCCTGGTGAAGAATCTCTAATGTCTGTAGATTTTCCTCTCCATATAGATAGTCTTAGGCAGAGAGTTACTCTCCTGTATGTCCTAACTTTGAGGTAGCAATGTTGATCTTTAAGTGCTCTTTATGAGGGAGATTTTCCACAGATAGCATTGTTTCTAGCCATTTGTATTTGTTAACATCCTTGTAAACTGTTGAGACTAGAAATGGTTACAGTACCTAGCAATGACCACCTCAAGGATGTGGCAAAAAGTAGTAATTTCCATCTTCTTCCTCAGGTGCTGCTCATTGCTAACAAGGCTTGCATTTGCTCTCTTGGCCATTTCATCTTGCTGGGAGATCATGATCTGTTCACAGTCCTCTCCCACATCTAACTTCTTTTCTGGATGATTACTTCACATGCACAAGAGCCCTGACATGCAAGTGACACCATCGTTCTTGGTTCCTATTTTGTACTACTTTGTGTCGAGTTGTGTTAAAGCCTTTCTTTTTCAAGAGAGTTTACCTTACTGTGCTACTGCTCTGGGAGGCATTAATTTTCTTCTGCACAACCACCACTCTTTGTCATCTCAGCTGTTACCTGGCACCCATTCCTGCCACCTTTAAAAAGTGTAGACCCATTCCAGCAATACCATTTGTGTGTTTGTGTATTGTGATGCATGGGCCCAATCCAGCTCTGGTGCAGATCTGTATAAGTATGCCAGAGAAGGACTTGGCCCAGTCTAAGTGCAAATCCTGGGACAGAGCAAGTCAGAGTGACTTGGAGCAAGCTGCTGGCCAAATGTCCTTCTTTTGCACCTGGGTTCCTAGAGGCAATCCCATCCCAGCATAGCTGAGGTCCCATTCACTCTAAACCTATGTGGGGCATCTAGAAGTGCTTTTTGCCAAAACTGACCGTGGCTCAGTTACCTGGAATATGAAGAGAAGAGAAGAGAAGAGAAGAGAAGACTAGTACATGATGCATTAGAGGTAATGTGGTTGAACTGCTAAGGCAGAATAAGTCTAAAACCATATGCATCTTTTGCAATAATTAGTTAACTGGCTGTTGATAGGGTTTATTCAAGAGAATGGACTTTGGTTTTGAACAAGGATATTTGAGCACCATAAAAATGCCACTATACAAGCAGTGGAGGCAAGCATCCTATGTTTGCCACAAGAATATTTGTTTTTTGACTTCAATAATGAAATATCTAAGATAGATAGATACATTGATCTCTGAAACAGTATAATTTCTGTATGTGGATCACAGAGAGAAGACCACTTTCTCTTTAGGCTCTGAGATGAGTTTCAGATATTCCACTTCAAGAAGAACCTCATGGAGATTTTTGATAATATGGAATAGAGTAGTTGGACAGAAAAATGCCAGTAATTTCTGGTTCTTCTGTGCTGTCCTCCATCATCTCAATAGGAATATTCCTCAATATGAGGAAATGCATAGACATAATTGTTTGGGAAAGGATCTAGCATGAACAAACACCTCTCAGCTGACATTCCCAAAATGGAAATGTGAACTGGAGAAAGGAGAGGGATGTTGACACTCAAGCATTTTACAAGAAAGGGAATTTCCATTGCCATGTTCCACAGAGCCCTCAAAACAGGCATCCAGGTTGGAGCCTGTTTTTCTCATTTTCTGGGTCAACCACTTGGGAGTTAAGGGCCTGCTGATTTTAGACAAGTGTTAAAGGGTAGAGACACTTTAACAAAAATTATGTGTTTTTTCCCCTCTGTTACACATTTTTGAAAGCCTTGTGCTTTGTCCTCTGACTCTTTGCTCATATCGAAAGGTTGGTCAGTGTCATATCCTGCTCATTTTTGCAGGGTTAACACGTTTCTCTGATAGTCTATATCCAATGTGGTATGCATATTTATAGGTGGAGAGGGGAGTCTGAGAAACTAGTTGCCCAGGCTAAAGGGTTTACCATTCAAGATTTGACAACAGATCTAAATATATATTCATTTTGGACAGATTAGATTAGACTCAGCCTATGGCTGATCTCTGTTTTGACATTTATCTCCATGGTGAGAAGAATGGTTACTTTTGAGTGCTAGAGTTATGAATAAATGACTGCCTTTCCCTCAGGAGTGAAGATTAGTGTCACAAGAAATCAGCCATCATGTATGTTATACGCCGAATGTGTACTCTCTCAGCTCCCACCGCTTGGATGGGATTGAAACTTCCCTGACAGTTTGAAAGAATGAAGAGTGCTTGGGCGGTGTGGGAATCAGGCTGCTCTGAAAATGGTTAAACACTTAATCAGTTGTGAGCTCTTATGTCACCAGCAAAATAACAATATATGTAAATTAAATTGTAAAAATAGCACAAAAAAATCTTTCTCTCCCTTCCTCTGTATATATATATATATATATATATATATATATATGCATATGTGTATGTATATACACATATTTCTAAATCAGACAAAAATGATAACACATTAAAGTTCCAATATTTATGTATTGGCCATAGCTAAACTTAGACACAACATCTAATTTACACTGACGTCTTTCTTTAACAAGTTTTGTAAGAGGAATGATTTAAGTTCAAGGAAGTGCAGTGAGTCATCTGCACGGTGGGCCAGTGGCTGAGCTAAGTTTAGAATCAAGGGGAAGTTTGGATCTTCTGGCTCCAAGTTTTTCCCTTTACATCTCTGCTTTTCTCAACATTCTCAGTGCTTCAAAAGAAAAAAAGAAAAGTTTTCTTCACAGTTTCTTTTCTTACTTGATATTTTATGTATCCTTGGTTTTCTGGTCTTGTATGGTAAATCAGTGAGTTTAACTTAATGAGCTGATCTGAATTTGCTAAATCAGGTTACCTGATGACCTTGCAAATATTACCTTGTGACATCTCTGTTTAAGGAGAGCTGAGATTAAAAAGCACAAATGGAAAATGTGAGGTCTGTTCAAGTGATACCTGAGCAAAAAGGTCTTCCCCAGTTGCAAGGGAACAAACCAGATGAAGCCGAGTGAGGCCAGACTAACTCAGCCCACCGAGCCCAACCTCTGTTGCTACCTGCCCACTATAAAACTAAACATAGTCATTCTCTTCAGCTCATTCCTCCCAAGACTTTCTGTGGGTCAATAACTTTCCTTCCAGACCAAGGGAATCATGCAGGTTATGGGGCACCATAGCGAAATCCAGCTCATTCTTCCTCTGAGAGGTGCCTCTGAAAACAAACTCATGGCCAGAACAAGGGAAGACCAGTCCACTTTCTGCGGCCAGGTCATTCCCAGCAGGTTACAAGCCTGTCTCCTCTTCACCAGACCCAGGATGCTCTTTTTGCCTCCACTCTTGCAGCATTTCTCCACAGCACAGCCTGACAGATAGATATTACAAGGCACAACCCATCTCTGATACAAATAGAATAGTTAATCTGCTTTTGTACAATTTCTGTAGGGTTTATTTGTTTTCCCCTGCGCCAATAAATACCCAAAAACTAAGGAAGACTGGCCAGACTCTTTAAGACTATGGCTTTTTAACGACTTCTGGTTTCCCTAGCTGGTTGGGTGCATTGCTGTGTTTTTCATCAGAAAGGAGTCATGATACAGCTAAGAGGTGATTAAAATGGAGACTTTGTGTAGCATGCTGTATGCAGACAGGTGGAACATTTATACTGAAAGAAAGCAGTTTTCTGATTGCATTTGGCTTTGCTATAATAAAATGCAGTTATGTTTTATAACAGTTCTATTTTATTCTAGTTATACTGCAATGACAGTCTTATTACACCACTGTTTATACTTTTTACTAAGCTTAGTCATTGTTTAATCTTATAAACAGAGAGTCAACTTCATGCCTGATAGCTGTTGCATCTCACGCTCCTGAGCCCTAACCATGGGGCTGGGACATAAAATCAATTGGATAACCTGGTCATTATAAGAGTCCTACCAGGGGAACCCCATACTGTAGTTACTGTCCAGTAGAGCTTGGCACTCAGACAAAATAGAAATATTGAAATATTGAATCTATTGAAATCTATTAGTTATCAATTATCAGCACCCAACAGGAGTGCAACCACAGTTGCACTTTACTGAGCCTTATTTTACCAATAAAGATGGTGTTCATGTCAATGAGGCCA
Source organism: Athene cunicularia (assembly GCF_003259725.1). Taxonomy (NCBI): domain Eukaryota; kingdom Metazoa; phylum Chordata; class Aves; order Strigiformes; family Strigidae; genus Athene; species Athene cunicularia. The sequence continues at coordinate 102,266,221 of NW_020799095.1, read as the reverse complement.
CAAGCAGAAGGAAAATGCCAGTCAGTGTGAGTGAGCTTCATCACAATCTGACCCTGTCTTATTAAAGATGACTTTTTCAGCATGTGCAGTCTTTTCATATTCCAGATCAGTGGTTCCTAAAGGGTGGGCTTCAGAGTCAGAAAAATCACAATACTGCCTTGTAACTTCATAGGGAGCAGCTGTCACTCTGTTAAGATAAATGCCACCTTTTATAAACTGCAGTTACTGTTCACTTTTCTCCACTCTCCTTATAGCTCTGCTTTGACCTAGTCTGAGTCATTCCCTGCATGGGAAACATTTCTTCCTGTGGGCATACATATGACTGGGGTTGTGTACTGATAAAAGGGGTATGATGTGCCCTCTGACTCTGCAGCGAAATGCTTCTGCCTGGAATTAGGATGTTTGGTAACACAGTGAAGACAGAACACAGTGGGAGTTTGTTAGATTTCCCTGCTATAGGTAGATGCTAGGTGGAAAAATAGCCTTTAAATGGCAATGAACACCTTGCCCATGCACCTGCATGGGGACCAGGTGGGCACAACCTGGGAGTGTGAGGCCAGAGCAGAGGGTGTCTGAAGGCTCTGCTATACCCACTGTGCAGAGACCTTGAGAAGGTACCAAAGGGGAAGAACTTGTTTCCTCCACATTAGGTTATGCAGAAAGACCATCTTTGCCAAAATGAACATCTGACCACCAGTTAATTAAGGACTTGCTACTCTGTAAGCTGTCTTTAAATGACTAAAGACCAAGTGGACCTCCATCAAATTGCTGACTCCCTTTTGTGGACTTATTTTAAACTTTAGTTTCGCAATTAATTTCCCATTTTAATTATGCACTATATGCTCTTGCTATTTGATAAATTACATTGTTACATGCATAACTGCCCTTGAAGACTCAGTATCTGTAGTCAAATTATCATTTCTTGTGTATTCCCAGGCAGGATACATGCTGGAGTTTATGGAAAAGTCACAGCTCTTAAAAAACCCCAGATCTTATCTGAGCTATTCTTTCCTGTCAATTCTTCCTGTCCTGTTTACAGTTTAGAGCTTTTAAAAATTTCTTGTTATGACTTATAAGTTATTTTACTTTGCGTTTATACCCACTGCAGCCACCTTTTATGTATCTGGGGCCTTCTGACTTCTGTTTCTATACCAATGCCTCTAAAACAAGCACCATTAAGAAAGCATTGTAAGATAACTTGGTTATGCTTTCCATACTGCTCCAAAGCCTGAGTTTGAAATTTAGCAGTGAATTTTTGCAATGAAACCACAACTAAATCCAGCAGTGTTTCAGTATACTTTTGTAATACAAAGCCACATATTTGAATACCAGCTTCAGTTGGTTCAGCAATTTGCCTAATAACTTGCAATGATTCCACTGAAACATTAAAGAAATCATGTAATTTTTCACCTAATCTGAGACTTTCACCAGCTTGGTCAAAAACATGAATTGATTTTGTTTCAAACAGTTCTCTTTTTTTTATATGTATACATACCTAATTATACAGAAACTATAGCATAACTACCTAGGCAAAAGGAAATACCGCTAAAATACCTGCCAAGATTCAGAATAGCCAAAGAATGTCATATATATTATATCATTTGTCCATCAGATATGTTATGCACCCATTACTCTTTTGAAGCTGCTGCTGGGGCTTGTTGCATTTTGTGGCTGAAACCCTTTCCAGTACAGAATTCCCTCTGGCTTTTGATGACTTTGTGCATGTGGAGCAATCAGCCCAGGCTCATTGCTGTAGGAACACAAAAGGGGCAGGGGAACGCTGCTGCCTTTTTCTGACCACTTGGAATTAAGATGCTCTGCATCACAGTGAAAGATAGAAGCCAGCAGGAGTTTGTTTGAGTCTGGCTGCCTTAATCAGAAAAAAAATCTGGTGAGCTGAACATGTCCAGATGGGTTTACAAAGATAAAAATAACAGGCTGTATCCTTCCCCCCACGATGAGAAATAATTCCATGTCAGTGATGCTTCCACAACATACCACCTGTGCTGCCACAAGGCCACATTTCATGGCAAAGAGTCTCTTATGATCACGAATGAAGGTGAGCAGAACTCCATGAATACAGCAGGAGCTCTGTGCTGTAGCTCAAAGAGGGAAATCGTGCTGCAGAATAAGAAGATGCCTCCAGGAAAGAGGACTCAAACCCAGCCAGCAAAGTCCATCGGTCCCAGCACATGGCCAGGGAAAACATCAGGTAATGGTTTGGACTGGCAAGGAGCCATGCTTCAGCACTGAGGTCCATTCTGATAGAGGTGCACACAAACCAATTTGTCTTGTGTTGACAGATCCATCACTTTTTTGAGTACTTTATACAAATCATCATGGGAAAAGCCATGCTGGCCACAGAGTGGCCTTCCTTCTGTAAAGATTGTATAATCCTGGGTGGAAAAGGTGGTTGAATTCATACCAGATGAATCAAATGTGATATACACCAAAGTTAGATTGGGTGCTGGGGTTTAGTTACGTTTCCAAGCCAGCAGAAAGTCAGCAGATTGTTTTTTTTAAGAAGCTGAGGACCATTTTCTCAAGAGTTTTAGCAGAGGAAGGAGGGAATTATGAGTTCTAGTGCTGCTGGAAGTGATTGCAGTAATGACTATGGGCTCCAAATCAGATGCCTTTCCCCAGTTCCCACAGATACTTGCACCCTGTCATCTGCCTGACAAAGACCAGGCCCTCTGATCTCCCTCTCTGCTTGCATGTGGAACAGCCTGTGAAAGAAATCTCTCCTTCCAGGTGCAGTAAAGCCCTTCAACAAAACTTTTGACAAACCCTCGGTTTTACACAGCTTAATGTTCATGGTCAGCGGAAGAGAGGGGAGAGCTCACTGGGGCTTCCCTGACATGCTGCTGCTGCCTGGCAAGGGCTGGAAGCCACGTGCAAATGCATCAGATGAGCACTTGCAGTGCTTTAACGCAGACGTTAATGTAGAATGATATCGAGCACGAATGTTATTCTGTTTAATGAAGTCTCAACAGGGAAACATGGAAACATTCTTGGTGGATCAGCACTGCGGGGATGGCCCTATGCGTTTGCCAAAGGTAGTGAGGGTGGGTGGGTGGCCCTTTGGTAAGCTATGGCCTGCTCAACCAGAAGAATAACCAAACTTAGCCTTACAATTCAGGTTATGCTCTACATAAAGCTAGTTTGGAACCCACTTGTATCGATTATTCTAACTCTGTACAGACTGTGCAGAACCTATTTTAGATCTTGACTTTTAGGCTTAAGAAATATAAGTGACACAAGTTTGCTCTTGTACGGTAAGCTTGCCACTACTTATCATTTCAAAATTTGGCTCCCTAAGCAACAGTGCTGATTGTTTTTCCACCTTTGGAGGATATGGAGAAGTATTAGTCTTCTTTTTTACCAGACCATATTCCTTCATTTCTCCCTCTGGATTTTGGATTTAGAATGCACTAGAAGACTCTCAGTTTGGGGTAAAAGTTGGCATTAAAATTGTGCATCAGGTTGCTGCTGTTAACAAGCAACTTGTCTCTTTGATCTGAATGAAAGCGGGGACAAGTAGCTGGGTAGCTGTTGCTTCTGGATCATTGTGCTTGTTGTGATAAATTTGCTTTTTAAGTTGGTGGTAGGTGTATCCTAGGGTTTACCACTGAGGGTTGGAGCTACCAGGCTGAAGAGATGGCTTGGTGCCTGAGACAGCACTGGGTTTGTGTACCTCCCACCCAGCAGTACAGATACTTCAGTTCACTGCTGTCTGTCTTGGTAATATACATCAATTTTCTGTGGGCAGGTGTCCACTTGATTGTCTAAAGTTGACTAAACCAAATCTTTGGCTGTTTGGCAGGATCCACAAACCAGATGTTACCTCACCTACTTACGGTTCAGGGTGTCATCTGCTAGGCATGCTTAGGAGGGTTGTCACCTCTGCAGGATACAGCATGAGGCAGAAGCCAGTGATTAAGTTGTGAGATGGAGAAATAGGGGACACATCCTACTGCTTCCCCCATTGCATGTTTGGCCAATTGCTTTCCCATGAGAAAGTCAGAGCAATCTTTAATAACCTGCTGTCCTCAAAGGAAAAGAAGAGCAGGATGTCACTTTGGCTGTGGTTGAACTACAAGTTAACTTTTCTTCCATGTAATGTCTTCTGTCAAAGGATATTTGTTATGTTGTAAAGTCATATTACACTCTACTTGTATGAAGAAGTGAGTTGGAGGAGTTTTCTGTAACCAGAGGACTTGGAAAAAGGTAGGAAAAATACATATTAGTGGTGTTTATTTGTTTGTTTGTTTGTTTTTGTGTGGGTTTTTAAATTTTTTTTTATTTCCCATTTTTCCCTACTGAGACTTGCTATGAGAAACAAAAGAAATCTGGGAGAAAGCTGAAAAAAGCTGTTTATTATTGTATTGTTACTGAGGTACTTTAATTCTTCAGAAATGCTTTCTGCAACTAATAACTATTTCAGAAGTCACTTTATTTTAAAACTTGCAGTAGTAAGCAACTGCAATTCTATTATGCTACTGGCTGTGTTATTGCTGGTCCTTAGTCCTATGTAGTTAAATATATTGCGGTGAAGATGCTTAGTGTTATCGACTTAATTTTTCAAGGTTTGTCTTTAGAAATATGAGCTTCTTTTTTATCTGCACAGTATCATCAGGTCTTGTATTATCTCTGAGTTCTGTAGATTTAACCTTCCTTTTTGTTTGCAAGCCAGTAATGTTTATACTTTCTATTTTTAACATTTAATTTTTCACCCATTTTAGAAATGTGTCAACACACAAAAATATATTTAATCATTTCAATGACCAGTGGAGCTGCTGGATATTATTAGGTATATCTGTCAATGTTCAAGAATGAAGGTTTATACCTTCTTAATTTATAAATATACCTAGCAGAAGATTCTGTGCAGTCAATACACATGCATATGCACGTATCTATCTATCTATCTATCTATCTATCTATCTATCTATCTATCTATCTATCTCTGTATGAATTTATGTATTGTTCTTATAGGAGTAAATATCATTTTGTTTCAATAAAGAAATAAATCTGCAGACACTTCAGATTTCACCAGTAATTTCACCAAAACCATCTAATTTTCTTCATGGCTTCAATTTCTAGAATTCATGTCCATCTACAATGGAAATGTGTATTAGTAAACATTCAGAAAAAAGACAGAGAGAAATCTTGTAATTTTGAGATTGTTCAGGAAGCATCAATTCTGCAGTTCTATCAAATACAGCTCTTGACCTACAGCTTTATGTTGCAAAATTATGTCTTGGTTAGATGAGCTTAATTCTTCTTCATATGATAGATAAAAATATTCTTTAAAGTGAGTATAAATGTAAATTAGAGCTATTTTGTGGCCTTCTTGCACAGCTGGAGAAGTGCAAAAGGAATTTCCTCTGAATGGGAGTGGGCACATTATGGTGCTGTTGAGAGAGAGAAGCCCATGAAGCTACTGCTTGTCCTTCATATGTGCAAACTCACTAGTTTGGACATGCCTGGCTCTGGCATGTGCATGCACATGCTCATGCACACACACACACTCACACAAACACAGACCTTCTCCCAGGCACATCTCTGATAACAGAGAATCGAAGCCATGACCAACAATGCCAAAAAGCTGCAGCAATACGTGGTAGAGCCACGGTTACTGTTTTATAGCATGTATAAGGCATGACAATGTTAACAAGTGTTTCGGGGCACCCCAGTAGGGAAATATTGCTCAGAAACAGTAAACTGTAGGAAGTGTTGTTATTACTATTCTAGAGAACATGCTTACAAATCAGAATATTTTATTCCAATGTATTATTTTTACTATTTATTTATTACTTGTATTGCCATAGCAACTAGGAGCTCAGTCACAGACAAAACCCCTACTCTGCTAGGAACTGCAGAAACAAGAAAAACAGATGAGGAGCTCATATTTGCATTAATAAAGTGTTCTTAATTTTAGAAGGTCTCTGAGGTCACGTATGCAACTGTAGACAGTAAATGTAAAGCAAGTTCCAATATAAACAGATAAATAAAACCCCAATAGGCTCTCAGTAATAACTTGGCTGTCCACTGAAACTCCTCAGAAAAATGCTAGCATTATCAGCAGACCTTGAACCATGCCTTTAAGGAAATAAATCCAGGCTCCATCAAGCCAAGAAGGAAGGGCCAGCCAAGGACCTCACATCGCAGCACCTCTGCATTTACTGGGTGGATGGTTAGTGGGAACATCTCCACTGATCTGGCTGAACACAATCTCCTCAGGTGAGGAAAGTTATGCAATGCTCTTTGGTACAGATTTCAGGCTTTAATGAACCTGGGACGTGGAAATATGTCTTTTCCCATTATCTTGCCATTGACCTGAGAGAACCGTCATATTTGTTAAGAGGAAAAGTTGCCAACCCTTCATAAGAAACTCTCAGCCTGCAAAGCCCACGGGGAGGCCCTACTGAAAGGTCCATGATTACACAAAGCAACGACCTTCTTAAATTCTCCTGCATTTCAGAGAGTATTGATTCCTAGCATGGTATTGAGCTGTGTAATACAAATGCTATTTTACATTCCAGAAATGCTAGCTCTGTTAATGCCTTGAAATCTTCCTTCAATTTTTAGTGCCCTAAGAAAAAGCTGATTAACTCCTTCCCTTCCTTCAGTACCTCTTTATTTTAGTTTCCAATGTATTTTTTTTCCTCTCTCTCTTGTGTACAACCTTTTTTTCTGCAGTCACAACTTACTGCCTGAATGAAGACACAATTTATTTTGTCATTTTAATGCAGGGAGTTTGCATGTAGTTTTGTATGATTTCAAAACAAACAGAACACAACATGTATGTGCTAATTAAACACACTGTATTAATAATGTGGCAGCATGTGGCCCTCATAACTCTGGCAGCGATAAGAAGATTCCTGAGGGAGGCATATTTCTTCTGTTGCTGTAAGGATCTTTGTAGGGAGGCCCTTTTTTTTTTTTTTCTGAAGGTACTATGCTTGTGGGGCATGTGTTCTTGTCTAACAGTTTAACGTCGACAGTCCACTGCCCCTGACCCTTTTCTCTCCACAATGAATTGCTGATAAATCTTCCTGATCACCCTGTAAAGTAGAAGAGAGAACTAAACCCATAGTGTTTCAAACCAGCGAGACTTCAGAAAACAGGAGAGTCTGAAATATTGTTGCAGAAGGGGGATTCAGCTGGTGTGAAGTCCTGCTGTTTGCAAGCAGTTTCACTTACCACCCGGGGAAGAAACGGGAAGATGGGGGCTTGTCTCATCCACCCGGCGTGAGTTGCGGTGCCTGGAGCCTGGCTTTGTTCACGGGCACAGCTGGCCAGAGCTGCAGGCTGCACCCAAGTTTCTAGGAGTCGTCTCTACAGGGTACAAGCCTGTTAAAGGCACATTTTGAACCTGGAGAGGGGTCTAAGCTTTCTGTGAAGAAATAGTCAGGGAGATTTGCTCATTTTCTTCTCCTTTCTAACAAGTATGGGTTTATAAGCAACTTGATTTTACTTTCTGGTTAGACACAGGGCTTACAGGAACAGATTGGGCTCCTGTGCTTGAAACACATGGCCCTTTGGATACCATAAAGACAATCCTAGTTTTTGTCCGTTCTGTTATATTGAAAATATACATACCAGAAAGAAAGAAAGTTAATGAAAGACAGTACCATCACAACTGAAGGAGGGCAAACCTTTGAGGTTTGTTCATTCTATTTCAACAAAATGCCTGTTTCTGTGTATGAAGCTTTTTAAGCCAAATGCCCAGACAATTAATGGGCAAACCAGTGGTAAACAAATTCACATCGGACACTAGAAATTTTTCAGGGTCAAATGACAATATTTAGCTCTCATAATTTTTGTATCTGAATACATCTACCGATTAGGTAGGTGAAGTCTCAAATGTTGTCATTTATTGGTATAAAAGCTTCACATTCAGCCTAGAGAATGAGGGGAAGGTGCTCTGAAAACTGGACCCTAAAGTCTTACCAAATGTGCAGCAGAGATTGGAGTCCAGGCGGGTGAATAGCACTGATCTGAATAAGGAGGGATGAATGAGCACACAGGCTGCGTGCACTGCACAGTTTGGCTCTAACGGGGTAGGATGAACAGGGTCTCTCTTCTTTCAGCTACCTAATGTATCGATGCCTGGTGACTGCTTTTGGAGAATATTTTTAGGACAGTTCAAAAGAAAAACTAGTAGGCTGACATGCTAACTGCTTTGGAGAATATTTTTTGTAAGACTCTTTTGGTTGTAGGCATTGACTCAGCTCTGACTCTGGAAAAATTTTCCCTGCTAGCTGTACTGAGCTGTTATGTTTGAATATTTGGAGATTAGTATACTCTGTTATTAGGGTCCTGTGCCTAAACTCTCTGCTACCAAAACATCTTTGAGTTTCAGTCATTTCCATCTTTAGCTTTTTAGGGATACTTCTGATGGCTGATGGATATTTTATGACTGGACACAGACCAATTCTGCCAATGTCAGCCCAGCCACTCTTTGCGGCTGACTCCTGGAGTCTGTCTTCACTGTACTCTACCACTTGCTGAGGATATGATTCAGAGGGGATGCCTTTTCCTACTTTATCTTGCATGAATTAAGCTTTCTTTTACTCCTCAGGCTACAGATGAGTAAATTCCCTTCCTTACCAGCAAAGATAGGATAAGTGGCTCTGTTGATGCTTGGGCACACCCCCTCGGCTTCATGCAAAGGATGTTAATTCACCTCTTTTCTGTTTTTGGCCCTGAATGCCTGTTCCTGCCAAGTGTGCTGTGGGAATGGGTGTTAAATGTTACTGTCACTTATAGTATATGAAAGATGATAAATACTGTGGAGACAAGCTGTGAAGAATGAAGACAAGAAGCTGATGTTTGGTGTGAATGAAGAGGGGGAAGGCTGTGAAAAGTGAAATCACATGCTCAGAGCAAAAGGCTAGGAAAGTTTTCTTCACTGTAATGTTATGAATGGAAATAGGTAGCAATGTTATATTTGAGAAATTTGTAGAAGATGATGTTAGTCAAGACAGGAGATGGTGAGAGCCTGGAGGAGTGTTTTAGGTTATGAATGAGAATAAAAGCATGTAACTTTTAACTGTAATGTAAAAAGAGGAAGTAAGAATCAACTGGGGATTCAGCTAAAGGCTGTGCCAAGGCTATGGACCCGAGGAGCTGGAGAAGAGGCAGGATGGTGGTATTTCCATGTGACAGAGAAAAGGGGAAAAATGTCAGCGGGAAAGATGAAGAGCCCCACTCTGACCATGCCACTCTTAAGCAGATGGCTGAAACATGGAGCAGGTATTTTATTTATTTATTTATTTTGCAGATGAAATTATCCAGAATTTGATTATCTGTATAATTATCTGTAAATGAATTATCTGAAGACAACATGAAAAGAAACAGAGACAGAATCCAGGTGTAGAAGGCTTCTGTAGAAAACTGGAGGGAAGAATAAGGAAAATCCTTTGAAAGGTATGCTGAAAGTGCAGTTAGAGGGAAAAGAGGAGAATCAAGCTTTAGATGAGTCAAAGTCCATGGAGAGCAGCTTACCAAGAGGACAAGTCTTGTAGGCAGGTTGGAGAGGGTGACAAAGTATGTTAGTTCTGGCTTTTGGGAGGAATGATTCATGAGGGACTTTGGTGAAAATGTGGCTTCTTCCCTGGAAGGTAAAGGAAAGAAGTTAGAAAAAAGAGGGCTTAAGACTGAACTTGATTGGAAGAGCTCAAGAATACAGAATGCAGACAAACAAGGTGGTGGGATGGCTGGTAGAGAGGATAGTAAAGTCAAAGATAGTCTTAAAAAGGCATTTATATTATGAGGTGGAGGAAATTGAGAAATAGAAGTAAAGAGGGAGTGAAAGATTGCCAGCTGGATTAAAAGACAAGCTTGGAAGAAACTAATTAGATGCTTGTCTGCTTAGAATGAATATGGCAGATTGTATGTCCTGCATGTCCTGCAGAAGAAGAAAAGTCTTGGAAGGGAAGGAGTTTTGAAAAACCTGAAAATTTTCCTTCAAAATAAGTTGGTGAAATTCTGTGCAGCAGGAGAATTTTATGGTTGGTAAGGTGAAATGGAGGAGGAAAAGGAAAAGGAAAAGATGGCTGAAGGAGTGAATCAAAGGTGGTGATAAACTGTCAACTCTGTAAACATGAGATTCAGTTAAAGTATAGAAGTATGGTGGTATTTTGGCTAGGGGTGCAGCAGAACTAAAGAACTGAAGGGAAAAGGGAGAAGGGAATGAATTCATAGTGAAGGGTGTTGTCCAGGCTGGGGAAAGGAGGAACAGAGGAAACAGGAGGGATGTGTGTGCTGTGGGTCAGGGGGACAGGCCTTGCAATGTAAGAAAAAAGAAGTGTGAGTGCGGAGAGGCAAGGTCTGGAGAACTTCATGAGCATGTGATAAGAGAAGAAAGAGAAACAAGGATCAAGAGATACCAAAGAGCAGAAGGAGTGTTATCTACAGTGGTGATCTGGGCATGGGAACAAGGAAAACTGAGAAGACAGATGATTGGTGCTCATTTATCAAGACAGGGAGAGGAATTTTCAAACTAGTCTGGCAAATCAAATGGAAGAGCAAAGCTGATCTATGGTGAAAGGTATTAGGTGTACTATCAACACGGTACTTGAAGATATAAAGCGTGAGGAAAGATATTTTATGATTCTATAAAGCTGGGAAGAGAGGAAGAAAGAGATAGGAGTCCAAAATTGTTAGAAACAGTGAAAATTTGTAATTTGTAATACTTGTAATTGCGATAGAGTTTTATTCATAATAAAGTTGCAGCTTCTGGTACGTTTGATAATGCTGTTGCCTTTATAATGCTCTATAACAATGGCTTGATTTTTAATGTTAGGCTTAATGTTATTCATTAGTTTTTTTATGTTTCCTTACAAAATTCAAATTGTCCACACATAATACATTAAAGTGATTTTCTATGGGGTCCCATTAACATTCTCCCCAGAATGACATCTCCTTAGCGTTGAGCCTGTGATATACTCATTTATATCTAGAAGCTACTTAGAACTTTAAAAATATTAAGCTTACTGAATGATATATTCACTTAAATCATTAGTCAATGGCTAAGAAATCATGAAGTACTTCCTAGATCAATAGGTACTGTGAATTAATAGAAAAATATGTACTGACAGAAACTCTGAATAGAATTTTTATGAGTCCCAGAGTAATGATGATGAAGGTCATCACTGAACTAGGTATCGCTCTTATTTTCTCCTATTTTCATTTGTAGAGCTGCATGTAGAAGATAAAGAAGGACAAATGTGTAGTATCTCATACATATATATAGATATGAAATATAGCAAATATATCTAGCTAGAAGTAGAAGATACATGATTTCTCAGCAGGTTAGGAATTTTTGCTGTGATCCTGGAAAACTCTGAAGCACATTCTTATTCAGAATCTTTACTGGTCTGATGATGTAGCTGAGATCAAGAAATTATTTGCTTTATGTATGACAAATGTCACTGGCATTTTCCATTTAAAAACTGGATTTTTTTCTCCATTAAAAGCACAAGATTTCACTTACATAGGAATGGATTTCCTTAGTCATCTAATGTGTTCTCATAATCTAGCCACTTCTTCCAAAACTGGCTTTCAGCTGTATTAGAGGTTTAATTAAAGTGCCTTACTTTGATGTTTACTCCTCTAGATTTCTCAGGGGCAGTTACTAAGATACCTTGTGGATATGATCCTTATTTATGGAGGGATTGTTTGATAATGCTATATTACAGCACCTGAGAAATAAATCTCATATATAGTACTGCTAGGCCTTTCTTCTGGGGCAAGAAACTGTAAACTGGCTTGATTGTAGGTGAGAATTCAAAGCACAGTGTTAGATCTGTGAGCTGTGATGGCTCTTTTTCTGCTTTTCAGTGTTGTTCTTACTCAAAAGATCCTTGATATCTTTTCATTTTAGAGAATGTCAGCAGAAGCACGAAGATATGGACCAACTGTAGATAAGAAACACCTGTCAGCTGAGATGCTTTTGCACACCTCATGAAAGCATATAGTCTTCCCCACCATTGAATTAGAACACATTAACTTCTTCCTTTATTCAACTGTTGTGTTTTGTTTTGTGCTTGACACAGGCTAGGGGTGGATCCCAGAACCAGTTTTTGCATGTCATCTGATAAGAGCTAGCCATTAAATGGTGGTATACTGGTCTCTTGTAGTCATTTGTAACACAACCATAGCACATGCATGTTGCTGGGTCTCTTCTGGGTTTGGTTCTCCTTGTCCAGTGGTGGAGACATGTCTGACCATGCTCACAAATGTCAGACTGACTGTTTCATTTCCCAGTCCCTCATTGTGCCTTGCTTGAAAACTCCTACAGCTGTTAAAAGAGCAAATAAGTAACTATCTCAGGCCCCAAACCAGTCATCTTGTTTATACCGAATTATAATGCCCTTATTTATCATGTAGGAAAGATTTGCCCTTACTGTTAAGAAGGTGATTGGAGTTGGGAAGCTGTTGGAAACCTTCTCTGATTTTCAGAGGTGTGAAAAGTTGATGAACTTGGGCAACACTGGGCTGAGCAAATGGTTACATCTACTCGAGGAAAACAAGCGGTGCCAGGGAAGGCTCCAGGGCACAGACACCTGATTGTCTGTGTTATTGCTTCAACAGCCCATGAATAGCACGCTTGTTACCCAGAGAAAATAACAGCTTAAAGCCAACTCATGGAGTGATTCAGGAGTTAGCAGCTCCCAAAAGGCTGTCTGGCCTCTTGGAGGCTAGGAGAGCTTAATGGCATGGACAGGGCTAGTCCATGCCTGTAGGTTACAGTGCCAGAGTACGATCCGAGGCAAATTTAATTCACTAATGTGAAGAACCCTTACAGCGCTATACATTACATGTGTCAGGAAAATATAGAGGAGGAGTAAGTAGTTTGTTGGTTGCTCACCAGTGAAAAGGGGAGATGAGTCAGTCAGTGGTGGAGGTAGGGACAGCACTCTTAGCAAAGGGATCTGTATTAGGGCAGATTTTCTTGAATCTTTGTCATTTCTTGAATCTTCTTTTTTTATTTTAATGTCCAAACATTTGTTCTAGAGATGAATCATCAGCCTTATTGAGCTTCATAGAAGCCATAAACCTCTTCAGTTTACAGCTCCTGCAGTAAGAAAATATTAAGTAAATAGGCTTGTGGGTAAAATATAACAACAGATTAATGCCATTTTTCTATTTATTTCCTATGGCTAGCCATCTCTAGGAAACAAGCTAAGAGAAGCAGAGGGTCTGTGATTCCCTATGTGATATTTTACAGACTTAGTTTGTAAGGACAGTTTTATCCTTTCTAAGTGATGGTTATAACTGTTAGAAGTTCTTATTTTATTTTATTTTAATGAACTCTAAGGAGTGCTTGAGGGGTAGGTGAGTTGACCTGAATTTTCTCCTCAAACTTGGACAAACCTTTAATGGAGCCTTAAAAACTTCCTTTAATTTTTCTTCTGTCTGAATAGGTTGAAAGAAAGGAACTTCTACATGATCCTCCCTACTAAGTCCTTTAACATGGCCAGTACCATCACTGCAGGTTGGTTGATAGCCTCATGGTACAAAAAAGACCCTAAAGCAATGTGGACATCTGAAAAAAAAATTTCTAAGATGCAAAGGGACAGGTTGTTCTAACAGTTCCAATGCAATTATTACTTGTTTTTTATTTACTAGAGCATACAGTATTGGGCATTATATCCAGACACACATCTGTACATGCACGCACACACAAAAATAGAGTTCTCAGGGGTGACAAAAGAGCAAAGCAAGAAGTTATGTGGTGTCCAGGATTTGAAAATGAATTTGATTTTGGGAGCTTCCATCTGTGAATTTCAAAATAGAGATTTTTATTTTTAAAACAGGAGCTCATCATTCTCTGGCACTCTGAACCTCTGGCAATGTCTCAGTCTGGACAAAACATTAAAACTCCTAAATCCTTTTGAGAACCTGAGCCTTCCTGTAATTTTTCCAGCTTATAAAGCTTGTTGGCTTTATACTTTTGTATGTGCTGCATCATAGAAGATCTCGGCTGCAACTGCATTGCAATCCATTTCTGAGGATTACTAGTGAAAGGAATGGGTCTGAACTCACCTTGGTTTTACACCTTTGCCATCCCACCAATACCAGTGAGACCAATGACGCTAGTGGTAACGAGGTTGCTCCTGTTTTGCAACTCTGAAGCAATTGCAAGCCTTCCTTCCTCCTGATAGCAAAGTTTCAAGTCTCTTGCTAACGCTCAGGAAAGCATATCTGAAACTCTTGCCTGCTTTATGTCAAAGCTGTATCTGCCAGGAGAGCTTTATCTATGAAAAAGTGAATGAGGTTTCAGATAACCTTTGTGACAGACTCTTAAACTATATGTAGGTTCACAGTGTTAGGAGGCTGTGAGGTAAATTTAGATTAGTGTGGACTAAATATAAATATTCTGCTCACTTCCCCGAGCATTTGATGTGAAGGGGTTAGACTCCTGCCAGAAATATGAGTGTAAGTCCCTGCTCTGCACTGATTTTCTGTGGAGGCTGGAGTAAATCACTGAGACATCCAGCCTCAAAGCTACGTTGGATAGGACCCTTGGCCTTCACTTCCCCTTTTGTAATGTAGAATAATAATATTTAATTACTGAATAAGGACAGTTCAAAGATGTCTGAATCAGTTTGATGGCTAGAAAGGTTTTAGCCACTGTACCAGTAATGTAAGAGTCCAGCAGTTACCTTGGCATGCAGAGACAGGTTTCAGTGGCATGAACTTTGCTCTAATACAAGCCTGCTCTGTCATCTGCTTAAAAGATAGAAAGGTATTGATTTAGACATTTGTAGTTCAACAGGACACAGATATTAAAGTAACAAGAAAAATTAATAATTATGGAACTAAGAATTTTTGAAGGTGAATCGACAAAGGCCGTGGATGAAAGGCACGTTTTATGCTCTCCCAGCATATAACATAAAGGTGAAGGCTTTGTATCAGCAGAGTAAAGTAACACTTCTGTATTTCTTTAGCCTCTATGAAGAATATAGAACAGGGAATTCTTCTTAAAAACTGATACTGCAGTTTGGTTCACAGCAGCTGCTCACTGAGCTGACAGTGTTCATTTAAACCCTCAGTCTAGCCATGCTTTTAAGCCCAGATGAAACCCACACCTGTTCAGGAAAGCACTGAGTCACATACCCACAGGCCAATATAATTTAAATGCTGTTGCCTTCAGTGGGATCTGAATGTTTATGGCTGGATCCTTCTTACACAGGGATGTTACTCAGAGTAGGACCCGAAGGCTGATTTTCCCTGAAGATGACAAGACAATGTAGCATTCATTGGTATATGAACAAACTCCGAGTTTGGGTGGCTCTCCTAAGACTATGTTTCTTCAAATAATGTGCTTCATTGCACTTGTGTATTTCCAAAGATTTTCTGGTAAGTCCTCAGTCATTAAAGTCTATTTTGGGAGTATTTTTCTACATTAACTAGATTTCATTTATTAAATTCAGTATCTAAAGGTATGTAAGAATTGCAGTGCTGCTATTTAAATTATCTAGGGAAGCCGTTTTTGTGCGGTGTTGATTAAAAGATAGCTTAAATAAGTAAGTATAATTTTCTTTTCGTATTATTTTTTTAATTTGCAAGTCAGGGAGAAACCAAACAAACATCCCAATAGAATCATAATAGAAAGTGACACAGAGAACAATTTGTTCAGAACCGAAAGGCAAGTCAGACTTTATATATCTACCTAAAGAATTTGCAATCATACAAAATCATTTTCCATGACATTAGCTTTGGCAATGCAAGTACAGAAAAGAAGAAAAGACCCCTCCTTCCCCAAATCTCTGGGAAAAAGTCTGCAAGGTTTTTTTTCCTAGTTTTAACCTGGGGCTCACATCAGCACATTTGTGTTTTAGAGAAGGTGAGGATCCAAAGCTGAGTCTGAGTATTTCTGAGTTTTGATGAGAGTGAATACTTTGTTCAGCTGGCAAACCTGAGTATAGGCTTCCAGGCTATTTTTCATTCCTCTGCTCTCCATGTTATAACAAAAGAAAATAACTCTGGTTTGGCTTTTTGTGAAGATAGCAGGAAAAGCAACGGAGAAGGCTTAAGGGCCTTTCTCAGTGGGCTAAAGCTTTTAGCATACCTATTAAAAGCAGCACAGCTGTTCCCTGTGAATATGGATGTGGAGCCCAAAACCCCTGAGTAGCATCGCCTCGTAACCCAGCCACCCCTGAAGGCTCTGGCTTGGCAAGCTGTTCTCCCATGGCCCTGGAGGTGTGGGGAGCATGTGTTCAGCTGTCCCACAGCTCTCCTCCACCTTCAGGGCAGGGCTCCTCACTGCCTTCTGGCCCCATGGGAGCTGGTATGTGGGTACCAAGTGTGGGGACTTGTGGGCACGGCCACAGGAGGGCTATGGAGATGGATGGTCGCGGGTGCTGAGGGATGGGGGGACAGGAGCACAGGGTGGGGGATGCACCTCTGTGAAGCTGTCTTGCTTGAGGGAAGTGTAGGCAAAAGGAGCAGCACTTGTTCACAGTTTTATTTACCAGTATTGATATAGACACAAAGACCCTGGGACATCCCAATCTACTGCTAATTATTGTTACTTCTCTGGCAAGCAATAAACTTGTTTCTGTTTTCTTTTGGGTTTTTTTGCAACTGATTTAATCACAGCAGCTCCTAAATCTGCTGTTGCTAGTTTGGCTATGGCTTTTGAGGTGAATTGTGGATCACAAATATATGCTCTGTTGGAAGACAAAACAAACCTAATTTTGTGCCTCAGGTGGCAAAGTTGCCAGTGCAGAACATCGCTGAATATTACAACCTCTGTTGTGGACTGGGAGCACCAAAAGGGCAGTTTGAACATGGAGAGGGGGAATGTGCTGCCAACTCCCTCCACTGGCCACGTTGAAAGACAAGGAAACATTTAAACAGGACAACTGCAAAAAAGTTAGAGAAGATGAGAATGTTGCCCTCCTGGCAAAACATGAGGGGACTTCTGCTGCTAGTTTGGTGGCAGTTGTAGGATGCTTATAGATTGCTTGTGTAAGATAAACTGTGTTTAGAGAGAATCACTTTGCTTATCTGCACCCTGTCTGGAGAGGCACAGGATGGGCCATCTAGCTAACATAGACAATGAGATATTAAGCCCTGCCTTCAAACTACTCACATACATATCATTATCAAAGTAAAATATAAACAACATTATGGTAAGATAAATAGTTAAGTAAGGAAAAAAGAACCTACAGGCATGGTCAGTGCTGTCCAGTGCAAAAAGTTCCTGCTGTTAGTGGAATTTTACCTGTGCTGCTATAGTCCCTCCTTTAAGAGAAATAGTGCTAGGAAAAAAATGAGCTGAAGTTCCACAGGTTCAAAAGGGGAAATGATGTGTGCTTAGTTCTACCTTTTTCATTTTTTTTCCGTGTGTCCCTCTCTCCAGACTTGGTACAAAACCAGACAGTGGCCAATCTTTTTTAGTTGAATGTTGGGTGATAGAGGTCTATATATCTACACCCAGGAGATCTAACTCACCAGGCTTAGCCTAGTTGCCTGTTGCAGGTATGTTTTCTTCAGTTGCAGCCAGTGAATTTCAATGAATGTTGCACATCTCACATGACAGAAATGATTTATTACCCACGTATTCTTATGTAAATAAAAAAATACAAGAGAGAGGTCACTTCTTAGGAACAAACTAACCTGAACTCTTTGTGCAGGACCCTGTTTTTTATTCATATAAAAGGATTTTAGGAGATGAGAAGCTGACTGCTGGGCCTCATTTTATGGTGAAATACTAGCACACGCCTCCTCTCTTCATCTAGCGTGGCTGCTTTACTCAGAGACTTGCGCTGCCAGAACTTCAGCTAATATAAATCAGGGAGTATTGATTTATTGTGGCTGATGATTTTGCCCTGTGCCTCCTCACTTGCCAAATGCTCAGTAGCTGAGTGATCATTTTTCACAGAGCCCTGTTGTTTGGCTCAAATGTGTGGGCACAGAAAAATGACAGGAGAACTTTCAAGTTTTAAAACTCACTCTTTGTATTTAATGAAACCACAAAGAGTGCACATATACACGGAGTTAAATCTTTCATGGTGGAGGCACTAGCTCCTGCTCTGTGTGCTGAAGCTGCATAATCCGCTTGTTGCAAAGGTTATGGTAACTGTCACGGCTGATGTCCTTCATCATTTCTAGACCAGGAGATCAGCTTTAAGATGGATTGAAGCACTCGATAAAGAACAAATGGCACCTTTGATGCCTTCCAAACTCAGCTGAACTGTTGTGTGATGGAGCAGCAAGAAGTCTATACCTACCGCCTAAGGAATTAAAATTGTACTGTGCAAAACCTAATACTTACAAAGTAGGACTTTATGGCTCAGAATCTGTGGATAAAATTTAATTAGCTGGATCAAACCCTCCTCACAGCTAAAAGATTAAATTGTTGCCTTACTTTAGATGTATAATTGCTTAATGTTAATTTTTACTGATGATCGTTTATTCAGCAAGTAAGAGTGGGAGAGCCCTTGCTTACCTGTCCCTGAATCTGTTCTTCAGGGGATGGAGAGGGCTCCAAGCAGTGTCATTGCACCTGAAAATCACACAACCAAGCTTCAGGGCTGACACTGCTTTCCAGGGACTTTATCTTATGATTGTTGTATGAGATAAAAGAACATAGACACAATTACAAGGCTGTGAGTCTGATGTTTAATGAGCCCATAAGTAACATGATGGTTAAATTATTCTATGGATTTCATCTAACAGGATGGCTGTACTGATGTTTTTGTACTATGATACCTCCAGTAGAAGAGAGTTGCAGCATTTGAGAGTTCAGTTAAAGTGCTAAGGATAGTCTGCAAACTGTGTGTATCAAAAGGCCAAGTGACATGTTAAATAAGGTGTGAAAAGAACACAGCAAACTCTCATTTTAAGAGCTTGAATATGTACAAGTATGGCTCAGCTTGAACAAATGAAATATTTTTTTTCAATTAAATAGGAATGCACCGTATGTACTGTTCAGAAAAGGAAGCAGATAAAGCACAGCATTTCAAAACAAACAGCTGTTCAAATACAAATTTCCTGTTTATTGAGATTTCAGTAGTATCAGAGTAAAGGTCTCAGAGTGGATGAGCAAGTCAATCATTATATACCTTGTTAGTGTGACAGCCCCCTGTGTATTGTTTGACTGGAAATAAAACACAAATATCCCAAACCCCTACTGTGCCTGCTTCATGGTGCATAAATCTATTGTGTGTCATGTCACTTAGAGTTTTGATGGCAGGCTACCAAATGGCAGAGGGAAACACATAATCAACCCTTCATTTTCATAAATGAAATTAAAGCACACACAGGAAATATAGAACAGAAGTGTTTTCATTAGTGTTATTTCAAGGGTCCATCACTCAGAATGGGGACTTTTGCAAGCTCCACTGAACATTTGATTACATATGCAAATAAGTAGGTTTCCCAAGTATATAATATTTTCTTTTCCATCTTTGATGGTCTTTTTGTGATAATAAACCTATGACAAATTATTTTCACTAGCATTATTTCTTGTACCTGTTGGAGTGACAAGAGCAGAGCTCTCAATACTGCCAGTACTGACACCAACTGCTGGTGTGCTCTAAGGCTTCCTTCACAGAAACCTCCTTGGAGGTGTGCCTATGTTAGACATGTTTAAACACCAAAATATATGGCCTTCAAAGTAAAAAATATAACCAGAATGAATGCCAAAATGAAATTTAGGCTAACTGGTATCAAGCACACTGTTTTCTTTACCTAATTACTTGCACTTAGGAAACACTTAAAAATAATTTACTTAATTTTGTTGGGCATTGAACAGAGCAAAAGTGAAAAGAAGGATCTTACCCCTAAACTTTGTGATCTGAACTGTCACGTACACTGTGCTAGGCAAAGCGTCAATTTTGGCCAAAAGAATAAAGATATGCTCTAAAGATAATGGTTCTGCTTTCCTCACACGAGTTACTTCGGGATCTAACAAATAAACCAGATAACTTAAGAATTAGGTTTTGCAACTAGGCTGTGAAAAAAATGAATCTGGTACTGTGTAGGAGAAAAAGCTGGCTAGTAATTTTTAGAATCTTGTTAGCATTATCACTCTCTATTTCCACTGTTACATTCCTTCCAAAACTTGAAACATCTGTTTGTTTTATTTCATTGAGCCCAGGGAGTCCCATGACTGAAATCATGCCTAACTGAGGAAACTTGGTCCCCAAAGAGGGTTCTCTGCAACACTGCCCAAAATAAGAGGAAAACAAGTAAACCGAAGAAACCATGTGTGGGATCCAGTCTGCTGAACCTGAGCACTGAACTTATTTTGAAATGCCAGGTGCACAGTGAGGCAGTCCTGGAGCAAGTGACAAGTTTCCTGTCTTGTCTGTGGCAGGAATTTATGTGAAGGTCTCCAAGGGAAGATCCTGTCTGAATAATGTAGATGCTACCCATCTTTACAAAGTTTTGTCTCATCACAGGCATTTTCCTCCTTTGCTGCAGTCCTCTAAAAGAATATTGTAAAAGCAATTGGGACAATCACAGACACAGAGGCATATATGAGTGTTCAGCCTTTGTGCTAAATGATGGGTGACCATTAAATATGCCCTCTTCTGAGGCTCCAGTAGTACGATGGTATAGCCAACAGCAACTGTTGGGACTTTCTGCATTATCTGGAGAACATAGACATTCACATCCTGCTGCTGCCTAACAGGAATGCAGAGCTTAATTCCTCTAAATGTCTTGAGGAAAATCTCAGATACAATTCTCACCTGAGAGAGAAGGTAAAAATGCTCAAACTCAGCCACAGTAAGAACATAAATAAAAACTGCTGGTGGTGTGATTTTATATGTACATTACGACTAGTAAGGCAGTCCAGAGGAAAAAAAATGGCTTTCCATTAACCAAAATTAATTCTGCACTGATAAAAGCATTTTCTTTGCATATTGTTTTCTCCTAACTGTCCCATTAGAGGTGGGAGTTCCAGGAGGTAGCACAATGATTTTGACTCCAGATTTCATGGCAAGATTAGACATTTTTAGTTCTCTTCCTCAATAGTGTCTTATGATTGATATTTCTACAGTTTTAGGCTGAATTGCTCATGTCTAAGAAGCAAGTGCTGCATTAGAATGTTTTTTTCTAGTTAAAAAAAAAAAAAGTGTTAGCTAGACCTCTAAGGGCTTGGGACAGGCACAGGCATAAGTTATTAATCCACTTGAAGGTAACCTAACAGAAGAAAAAATGTTTCTCTAATAAAGAAATTTCTACTGTATATTTCCAGTCTTTATACTTTGAAGAGTTATTTTAGTTTAAAACACTATTAAGAATAAAGGGATATTGATGGTAGAGTGTCTTGCTGAATGCTTATTCTGGTCAGATGAACGTTTTCTGCTGCAGCTTGCTGTTCTTCCTGCTTTAGGCCATGAGCATTGCTCTGAGTAATCATCAGTAATCTTTTTTTTCTCGTCAGCAACTGCTATCTTCTAACCCAAACCTCTTTTGATGACAAACAGGTAATGGTCCAGAACTCCAGGAGGTATAAACCTCCTGTAGCAATTACTGTATTGACTGTACTGAGCACTACTCATCTAAATCAGCTGACCCAATTTATGATTACGGATTGAACTCATCATACTTCAAAAGGCTACAGATGTGATATGCTAAAAACCCTCAAACTACTAATGCTTCTCCTTTACCGGAGGATAAAAGCCCACATTCCCTATTTTCACCATTCACTTTACTATGGGTTTCTCAACAGTGCACATTCATTTGCAGAATTAAGCTTCTGATGGAAAAAAATCCAAGAGTATTTAAGCTGTCTGTCAAAATCTGCCTTCCCCTCCTTGTTACTCTAATTTCAGTTCCTGAGCTCAGGCTTATGGGAGGCCATGAAATGTCTTTCATTATGATCAGCAGCTCTGAGACTGAGCTCTCTGGTACTCGTGATGGAGCTCCCCCTTTTCACATCCTCCCCGGCATCTCCCTCCTTCAGGCTAGATGAGGCTTGCATTTCTGTGAAGTTAAATTCTTTAAAAAAATCACACAATTTCATAGTCAAATGAAAAAGCACCTCTTTCTTCAATTTATTTAAAGGGTACGAGCAAATTTTTCTCACCTTGATCAACCCTTGTTGCATCTTTTGCAACCAGCAGAATGTAAAAGAATCAAATGGATACAGTGAGCTTCAAATTAGTGTTGTTGGATCTAAACACTCTCACCTTCTCTGTGAATTTGCTGCTGTGACTACAGTTTTGCTTCTTACACAGAAAAGTGGGCCTCAGAGATGACCTCACAAACAATATAAAGCAACGCTACACAGTTTCATTATTCACTGTGTCTCAGGAGGATGGCATAATCGTCTGTCTCAAGAAAGTGAACAGCAGATGGTACACTGCAGATTTGCATGTTTGCACCACTTATTAGTTTATAGAATTAAGAAAGCAGATTTTAAGATTTTAAAAAATATTTTCCCTAGAAGTGATAATGAAGCGGGTTTTGTGTCATCCTCAGTTATGCATAGATTTCTCTATGTGATGGTGCTGCAAAGGTCCCCTTCTGGGATGTTAGTTCATGTTTCAATATTTGACAGCAATGGTTATTCATTCGTTTGTACAGTTCTAATTCTCTCTATGATGATTAATTCTGTCTCCACATAGTATTAGTTCTTCCTATAGAATAGAGAATTGTGAAAATATAAATTAATATTTCGTGTGTTTAATTACTTACAATCACCACCCATGCAAAAGATTCTTTACTAAAATACTTATTTTGGCTGTGCTGTTTTCTCTCTACTTTTCAGGAGGAGTCAGATTATGAAAGCTACTTTAGGAACATTGGTGTTTCTGACAGTGTATCCCAGAGTTTTCAGCTGTTTGTTCTTGCCTATATTTCTATTTTTCTGGACACATTATTTTTCTCATACACAATTTGAAAGCAAATGAAAAGGGTAACAAAGTCTATTTCTGGTGGACTATACTGATGCATTTTATCCCATTTTACCTGAGAAGAGACACCACAATTTGGTCTAGCATGGATATGTGTATTCTTAAAACAGAAAAAAGTGATCTTTGCAATCAATCAGACTGAAGCTCTGGGACCTGAAGGCTTGTACTCATTCAGTCATCTGAACATGAGCTATAACTGTGCAGTCCTCCTTCTCTTTACCCCATTAAGATGCTCCTGTTCCTTAATAGAGAAATCCCTACAGGTTAGGATTTGTGCCAGGTTGGTGCTTGGCTTCTCTGAGGAGCAGCCCAAGAGGGGACTGGTATCTTGTGGTTGAGAGGATGTGGAAATCTGTCTGGAAGGAAATAATCTGTGGGAATTTGACCAGGCAAAACATGGATTTGGTGTTACATCATGGCCTGATCTTCTCTGGACGAGCAGAGGCTGGGGGCTTGTACTTCAGTATGGATTCCAAGCTACCATCACTGAATCTTTTCATCCTCCTCACCACACCATGCCACATGCCTCATATGGACGTATGTTGAATTCTTAACTATTGTAAATTCAGATCACTGATGTGAATTCTATAGACATATTTTAAGGTATTATCAGTCCTCCAAAACTTACTTTTGAACAAATTTATTGGCTTTAATAAAGCACTGCTTACCAAAATTTGACATTGGTATTTTTTTATTTTCTAGGGTTTTCTTTAAGGCAAAAGAAAACAACAACTTTGAAACACTAGGGCACATCAACCATACTTTAGTTGCTATAAATACAAAATTATACTATAGACTTAATTTCAGGTCAATAATGGCAGGAAACTATCAACACTTCTGCTCTCAAAGTAATCAGTGATAATTTACAGCCAGGGAGAGCAATCAATATGCAGGAACTCTCTTCATTTTGGGTAAATTGAAATCTTTGACCTGGCAAGGCCTGATGCCTTGCTCTAAACTAGACTAGAATTTCCTATGGTAAAAAGGATAGTCCAAATTATTGCATTAATTTACATAAAAGTAGTAAGTATAGGACATGTCACTTCACTGGGAAAGACTTCACTTTTTTTCCTACCTATTTGTAAATGACCTGCCTGAACAACTTACATATGTAGTATTTGTATGCTACAGATATGCCACCCAAGATAACAGCGTTTTGGGCATCTTATATCACATAAACACCAGATGACAGGAGCCACAACAAATTGAAAACCTTCTCTGAAAATCCCCTGGTATCAAATCACTTATAACTTTTCCCATTTTTGGCTAGATGGGCTCATATTTTTTATGCGAGACATCTATCTCTGACTGAATGTTTAAAGAAAATTCAAGGGATAGTGGATTTGAAAATGTAAGTTGTTTCCACTCATTAGAAAATCTTGGGAACATGAAAGTAAGCTTTCAAATTTGGTTATTTATGTCTTCTTCCAACATATATGTCACAGTAATCCTCACTGGGAATATTACAAGGAGGCGTTTCATGATATTTTGTTGGAAATCCTCTAAACATACTTGAATGGAGAGTTTGTACTCAAATAATTTCAAGATTTTGATCAGAAGTTCCTACATTCCCAAAGATCATTTTGTTGAACAAAATAAATAATCATCCCTTGGCTTGTTCAGCCCACCAGCTGCACCCAGGGGCAGGCAGCCTGTGGCCGCCTGAAGCTTGTGGTGGCCCCGTCCCTTGCCACTGGGTCTGGATGACACTGCCCTTACACGTCTGCAGCCCTTTGGAAATGGAGACTGTCTCCCCACATGTGTCTCACACTGGTTTGGGTTTATCAGTTGGTTAGGGTTCATCAAGTCACACCTGCAAGCCAGAGGATTAGCATGGAAAAGTCCTGTAGCTGTGAAGAGGTATATACTCAGCCCATCTCAAAGTTTATATCATTTCTCTGCCTACCTTTATTTTTTGTTTGCTTTGTTTCTACTTGGTATATAACTTGCAATGGCATTGGATTTTAATATCGCAAATGATAGAGCTATTCATTGACAATCCATGCTAGTGAAATAGTATTTTTAGGGCCTTCAGTTCTGGCTTGAAGTTCAGCCCTCCACAGTTCCAGAGATCTTTTCTTTGTTTCGTTTGGAGTGGAAAAAAACACAGCCTCCCAGAAAAACACCTTACATATCTTGTCATGCACTTAATCCCTGCAGGTAGGCTTTCACTGTGTCAGGGCCTCTGATTTAATAATAATCCTTCAGTTCTATTCTATAAATTTTCTGGCTTGATAGGGGCTTTGTTGATTAATTTTGTCAGAATCGGATGTGCTGAAAAACACCTTCTGGTGCATTACGTGAAAGGTTCAGTCTAACCGATGTACGAGATCAGTTTATTGTCATGTTCTTTTACCAGGAAAAGTCAAGACTTTGGGCTAAATAAATGATGCAATTTGTTTAACTTGAAGTTTGATTTTGCTTGAGTCAGACCTCACTGGTCTTTTCTTTCTCTGAGGCATGCTAATAAGTTTCTTTTTAAGTTTGTGATTTCCTTTATTTTTTTCCTAGATTTTCTTTTCCTGCTGTGAGTTATTTGAAGGATATTTATTCATAAAGTATGTTCTTTCCTGCCTGGACTGAATGAAAATATATTGTGGATTCTTCTGACTTTTTCAGAAGTATTTTGATCCTAACACTTTATGTGCAACAAAAGTCACAACCACTGAATGGGTGCATTTGCTTTGACAAAACTTCTAAGTCTTGTGTTATGAAATATGGAAATGCTCTGATGTCCAAGTGAAAAATGTAAAGATACTTAGATTTAATAAGAAGGAATGAAATCTGCAAAACCAACATTACATCCTTGCAGAAAACTGACCTTTATCCGGAAACATCATAGTCAAAAGATCTAGTCTTGAATGGATAAAAGAGATGTCTATGATAATTTGTATTGAGTTCCTGGTTATTAAGAAATGAAATTAGAATTTCATAGTCTGGAATGAAAGCCATGGCATTAACTTTTTTTCTTATTGTAACTGCTGCCTGGATATCTCTGTGCTGTTTACAAGCAGTTAGAAGGGGGTCTTCATGCTCTGCAATGCTTTACGTGGTGCGTTGGGTGTAGGCGCTGGCAGGGGCGTGCAGGGGCAGCCTCTGTGAGGAGAGGCCGAGACTGCCCCATGCTGGACACAGTTCCAGTTGGCTCCAATGGACCCACAGCAGGGCACAGATGGGCCCCTCAGCCAAAATGGTGGCACCTTGGAGACATTTTTTGTCGCTGTTTTCATTATCAAAATCTAGTTTAATTGGCAATAAATGAAATTAATTCTCTCCAAGCCAAGACTGTTTTGCCCATGATGCTAACAGGTAAATGATCTCCCTGTCTTTATCTTGTCCCATGAGATTTTAAATCTATGTTTTTCCCACTGTTCTGTTGAGAAGGGAGGGTGAGCAAGCAGCTGGGTGGGCATTGGGCTCCTGGTCAGCCAAACCCACCACATCTGGACATGTATGATGCAGAATTTATTTAAACTGACCTTTATTTTAGCTCCCCTCCACCCTTCTTTCATTTCAAAGCTTGAATCATTATTTTCTGGCAAAGCTGAATTTCTGGATGTTTCCTCTTCTCTGTGTCTAGCTAACATCCTATGAAGTACTTACCATTTAAATACATTCAGGAACAGAAAACAGAAGGAACACTAAAAAAGAAAAGTCTTGTCCC
Source organism: Athene cunicularia (assembly GCF_003259725.1). NCBI lineage: Eukaryota > Metazoa > Chordata > Aves > Strigiformes > Strigidae > Athene > Athene cunicularia. The sequence continues at coordinate 102,239,668 of NW_020799095.1, read as the reverse complement.
CAAACTGGGAGAGGTGTATGTATAAGATTGCCCAGGATCAAAGCTTTCCTACATGGGACAGAAATCCACCCCTTATTTACTGCAGTAATGATGTAGCTGGAAAGGCAATCATTACTGATACACAGGTCAAATGCATCTCCTAGGTGTGTGAGTTTTAATGAGGGAAGCCTACTTTCCCCAGCACTTGGCTCCATAAGGACACTGGACCAGCCCCCAGTGGCAGAGTCAGTTGGTGTTGCTGGTTGATGAAACCTTGCCGTCAGTCCCTGCCTGGATGCTCACCATGTGAGCACCACGGGTCATCTGGCACATCCATGGGAATTGGTCTTCCCTGGGCTTGAGTAGAGGGGTTCATGCCACCCTTTACTGTAGCTCATGTTTATGGGAACAGAGAGTTGTCCTTTCTTTAGTATTACATCGCTACCTGCATGAGGCAGTAACCACACATTTCTGTGTTCTCAGTGTCTTGAGAAGTATTTTACAGATTTCTCTCCTGCAGCTCATGGCTTCTTCCCAAACTGAAGAGCTCCTCTCCCTGCCTGATTTTCAGGTCAAAGAGCTAGCTGTAGTACTCACGCAGGATCCCTCTTACTATATAGAGAGATAATTTGTCCATATAGTTTTTGGAGTCTCATTGGCTCTTCTTAGACATTATAGCTGTATGACCTAATATTAAGACCACAGCTTCTTAACTCTCAAACTCTTCACCTCAATCTTGAGATTTTGGATTTGTTGTTACCTCAGTTCCTTGGATGAAACAACCATAAACCCTGATGGGCTGTCACTGCACTGCACCGATGGGTAGAATGGGGGTAAGTTGTACCTGACTTGACCACAGTTTCACACACCCCAAAACTTTTTCCTGACCTCGTCAGTATTCACTGGTTATTAGCAAGGAACAATGGAAGTGGATCTGTGGCAAGAAGTGGTGCTGAAGGCCACCTGTCCATGTGACGTGCTTTTCAGGGCTTTTCCTTTTGGCTGGATCTAGCCTGGTCCTGTGGCCTGAATGCCAGTTTGTGGCTGGGGTACATTAGATGCCTTCTTGGAAGGCATGTCTGGAGGTACCTCACCTAAAAGGGATCTATTTCGTGTGCTCTGCTGCTGCATCACTGTGTGGAGAGTAGAGATCTCTGAGCAATTCCTGACTTGAACTAAAACACCAATGCAAATGCACCACAGGCTGTACACGAACAACTTCTCTAAGTTGTCATAATTTGGTTTTGCTGTATATGTAGCTATGACTCACTGATGCTTTTATTTTGTGTGTCCTACTTTTACTTTCCTGATACTCATCCTCACAGGCAAGAAGGCTGTATTTATTTGCTTCTCTGAGACAATGCGGGCTGAAGGGGAAAGCACATGCTATCTTAATTTTTGTTCCCTTTTAAAAGCCTGAAAATAGCTGAGTGCTTGTTCTGTGTGAAAGAAAACAAAGGATGTTTAACAACCAAACAGAAGTTAGGAAGAAATGTCATAAGAAGTGCTTTGTTATACCGGCAAAGTTCCCTTTATGAAAGCACCCTCTTTCTAAATATTTAACATGATCTGGCCAGTTTAAATATTGTCATGGGTTAGTAATAAAGCTTCTATTAGAGGGCAGGTGGTATGTGGGGAAAAAGATGGACATTATCTACTATTCTACGGTTTCAGCTTTTAAAATGTGACCTGCTCTTTCCGTAGATCACAGAAACATTTCCAAAACAACATTTTTCTTTAGAGATTTCACCACTTCCAAACCATTTTCCATATTTAAAAAACAATCCTTTCCCCCTAAAAACTTGCTTGGTTTTTGTGTCTTGTGTCCTGGATGTACTGATGTAAACTGCAAACCATCTAGCATGTTTGGAAGTAAGGTCAGCAGCATCTTTGTCAGCACCATGGAGCTCTGTCATCCATCAGTAAATCTAGCAGTAAAGAGAGTTTGCGGGACTCAGATGCTTCTCTTCAGCCTGCTGTGCTGGGCGTCTGTCACATGGCCCATTAATGGCAAGATGTTGACACTCTGTCATTTTTCACAAAGTTGTAAGTGAGCTATGAGCCAAAAGCAGATAAAAAGACAAATTAACTCATGCAGCATGTAGCACTCTACCCATGATCAGCCTTCCCTGCCTAGACAGAGGCAAGACTGGAGCAATATTTCCAAAAAGTGCTCATTATTATTCAAATTTCTCAATGCAGCAGCTTTGAAGTGTGGTTGCATAATATTTGTGCAATGTTGTGTTAAGAGAAGTGCTTGTCACAGACCTGAGACCTCAATTTGGAAAAATAATGGTATTGTATGTTTGATTAATGCTCTTCTCTGATACTGATCAACGGCAGTGCAGTAGGGGAAGCGTGGGCTTCCTCAATCTGCCAACAAGAAGGTCTTTCAAGCTTGCCAAGAAAACTGCTATTGTTTGTGCCCAGGCCCCAGTCTTGCAAGCTGTTCTGTGCGGGTGGACCTCAGTGCTTCGCAGAGTCCTGGTGACTTTGTTGACTACAGCAAAATGGAGAATTCCACAGCAGGAACATGATAAATCCCCGATCGCTTGAAAAACAGGCTTCAGATCCCTCTGAAGAACAGCTCAGATCACTTGTATGCAAATGGAGTTAATGCTACAGGGACTGGATTTGATGCTCTTTTAAAAAAGGAATCTCTGCAGAGCTTGAATATGCATTTTATACATATTTACATTATAAGCTGAAATTCAAGGAGGGATGTGATGGAAGGATGAATTTCTTAGCAGATTCTACCATGTCAGAATCACACAATATGTGTGTCCTGCTTGATAGGCAAAGCTTAAATTGACAAGATGAACAGAGCTCAGTATGTCTTCTGTACAGTCACTATTTCTATGAGCAGAATAAATTGTCTGTGTGTCTGACGAGCTTGCACCAGGGGTTAGGAACCCTGTGTGCTACTTAGCACCATGTGAACACAGAAAGGAGAATTAAGAGCTGTGCTGAGGCTGGCTTTTAGTTTGTTAAAATTAACATGTCTGAGAAAGATGGAAAGAGAATTTGTCATCTGGCATTTGAGTACATGTTGGTGTTTTGGTGTGTGTTGGAGTCTGGGCAAATCACTGTCATCTCAGGCTTTGGACAGCCTGGAAGGTGCAGTGGTGGTGTAAAGCCTCTAAGGATGCTGAGCCATGATACCCCACTTCCCATGGGACAGCGTTTGAGTTGGACAAGAAACAGGATATTAGAGGCACAGACACTTCTGTCTTTTGGCATGCCTCTCTTCTGTCTCCCAGGGTCAGGCAGAAACCATGTGGAACAGCAGATCAGACATAGCACCCAAGACTGTTATCAAGCTCTGTTATACAAAGTCCGTTTCTGTTAAAGCTGTATAGAGCATCCAGAAGAAGAATCACATTGAAAAAAACCCAACTTGCCCTATGCCAAGCATGAGAGGGATTTTTTTCCATGCTAATATGGATTGGATACTTATTTTGTTTTCTTTATTCATATTACCTTATGAAACAAATTCACCATTCTTCTAAATAGATGCTGTAAATAGTGAACGGAGGGTTTGCTCCAAAATACGTATTTTTTAAAGCTAAGATTTGAGAAAAGAGAATAAAGTATTCCCACAGCTGAGGGAAAGAACAGGTGAAATATCGTGCCTACAGACATGAACATTTCTCTGCCCTATTTACCAACCTGTTATGACAAGGAAGTGTAGAAAATTATAATTGCTACAAATATATTACAAATAACTTTAAAAGCAACTTGGTTTTATTTCCTTAAGCCATAACTGGAAAAATATGTATTAAAACATGGGTTAGTCTCCATCTACAGAGCTCTAAAATGAATTATCTCCAGATTTTTTTATGCTTTTGATATATTTCCCATTTGTATTAATCAGATTCAATTATTTAGAACTAAGTCTTTAAGTTCTGTTAATATAAATTTACCAGTCCCTCTGCTGTAAATTAAATTTTTATTTTATTTCTATATATGCTTTCTATCTTACTTTAATGCCAAAGGTTTCTCTCTTGTCTAATGGCTATAATGAAAGCTTTTACTGCTAAATTAAAATAAAATGAGTTAATGGGTACCCAGTGCCTTGTTCTAGTTAAAATGTGCATCAATTTGCAATGACCACTGCTTTGGGATTGTAGCATGTGTTTTATTTTAGGCAAAGTGTAGTGAGCAGTATGAAATTTAGCTTTAAAAATGCCTAATCCACTCTTCTGTAAAGCTATATATAATGTATTTCACTTACTAATAACCTTACCACACTTTTAACAAGTCACATTGAAATTTTCCATGGTAGATGATTGCTTCAGATTGATTTTTTACAGTGTTATTGAAAATGGTTTGACATTCAGAGAATGAGATTAAGCGAAAAATGGATAACTTAATTTTTTAAAAATTTGCTTCTTCATGATGTAAAACAGCAATGGACTTTTCCAAAGGAATACAGCTATGTCAAGTGACTTTTGCTGTTCCCATGAATATCCACTCAGGTGTGAAGGAAATCAAATCCTTAGATAGAAGAGGGCAGATTTAATTTTAAATTTGTTCTTTTAAAATCAAAGATAATGCTGATTTCTAGACCTTTGACTCTTTCTAAATTCTTATTTCTCCTTATTACAACCTCTTGAGTGAAACTGAAGTGTGAATGGGATTTCATATGATACAAGTAAGCAATCACGGGCATGAATTCACCTTTCTAGCTTGGTATCACTTTCAGCAAGAACAGGTTTGAGCCCATTTATTCTCAACCTGTTTTAAAAAGACAGTGCAATATATTGCCACTAATACTTCATTGGTGCTATTTGCAAGTAAAATGTCACACTTTTAGGAGTTCCTTTTTGTAGGAAATATGTGTGGATGACTTCTCCATTATGTGCTGAAGCCTCTTAGCATGTGAAATAACTGTCCACATATGACGGCTGTTCTTTTCAAGGTTTGGAGGTTTGGTGAAGAAGGGTTGATGAGATTTGTGGTAAACTCATCTTTAGGCAAAGGACGCAGCAAAAGCTGCAGCTCTGCACTAAGCTCAGGATGGGCCCTGACCCAGCCCTGTGACTCCACGCTGCAGGTTGAGTCCCCTGCGTTTAATGTCTATGGTCTCCCAAGGAAGCTTTTGAGAAGCAAAAGAACAGCTGCAGGAGAAAGCAATGAAAGTGCAAAGGCTCTGGACCGGGTCTTATCACTTGCAACTGCAAGCATGTAGTTAATGAAGTCAGATGTTCCTTCCAGCCAATTTAGGAGTCCTTGGATTCAGAAGACCTTGTACCTCCCTAAGCCTCACCCGATCTTCCAGCTGCCACAACAACGGCCACCTTGCTCAGTTGAGCTGTCTAATTTTATACAACCCTATCTTCTGCTCTGGTCTTTACTTGGACTGGACACATTTTCCAAAAGCTTGTATTTGTAGAGAAATAATTTGAAAATATACAAATGACCTCAAATAAAGATTTTCAATGGTTCATTTGGATTTGGGCACTTATCCACAGAGACCAGAGTTTGTTATGGAGCTGTCTCTTTAGAGAATTTTTGATAGGAAGAATACCAAAGTGATCGTTTATGCTTGAATTTATGGAAATACATGAGCATGTAGGTACATTTGTAATCTGTGGTCATTTTTTCCTGTAAAAAAAGGTGCTGGCAGGTATGCTATAAACTCTAAAGAGCCTCTGTTCAACCTCTGTTCAGACGCAGCAAAAAGATCGTCTTCACTTGGACCTTAAGAAAATATATGTATTAGCTAACAAATGGTTCTCTGCTAACAAACACATCTAGCTGAATTATTTATTTAAATCTGGGAAATTAGGCATATTTCTTTGAGTAAATTATATATGAACTATCTTATTCATTAGTCTACCAATTATGTGGCTGGCTGACACATTATCTAATGATGTATTAGATGATTGTTGTCCATCAGTGGATCAATACATTATTTACAAGATGGGATTTTTTTTTTTTTTTTGCATTATTTAGCCATAATATGCTGTTTAGTGAAGTCACAAGACAATTTACGCTAAATGATATTTGACTGATTATGTTGTGATGTCAAGACTGCTTTGCACAGCAGTTCTGTGGAAAAAACACTGTCCTTTAATGATTAGTCTGCATTTTTTTGTTATCCTTTTCCTCCTCAGTTCACAAGACACACTTCCATTTATCTCTACGATTCTATTTCCATATGAAAACAGAAGAATATGGCATGACTTGAGGAAAACAGACAAATCAGTGAAGCTCTCAAGATGTTATGCACATCTCCTTCTATGTTTCAGGACACACACTCTTTGCTTTTTTTTTTTACTGGAAGAAAATCAACTACTAATTAAAAACCAACTGAGAAGGCTCTACCCTCAAACAAATTAAATCTGCTGGATACATTGGGATGTGGCCCTTTGACTTACCATGAAGACTGGATTTTGACTCCTCAAAGTTCAGAGGGGAAAAAGTGACAGATAGTGTCAGAAGAAGATCACACTTTTTTTTTCATTTTGGAAGTTTTATAAAGTGTAATAACATTTTTTCCTTTTTAATTTTCATTATACACAGGAAGCAAGTGTGAGACTTGACCTCTTGGCTGAATGCCTGCTGGCATTTGGTTCTGCTCCCACCAATTAGTAACTCCCCTCTTGGTGCCTTGTCCTCAAAGGAGAAAGTTGTTCAGGACAAACATTTATCAGGTTTTGGTAACTTCCCCTCTTCTCCACAGCATCAGCGTGTCTCTGAGGCAGTGAGGCCTAGATGATGCTCTGGATCCAGTCTGTATGGAGGGATGGAGACAGGGAATGTCTCTTCTTGGACAGTCTCTTTATGCCCTGAGAGGCAGGGCACTGCAGAGTGGTGCAATCACTGCGTCCATCTTCAGGAAGGGAATTTGCCTATCAAGAGGTGGAGAAAATGTTACCTGCATGTTCAGAAGTTGTTCAAGCATACGGCTGCTCAGCAAACGTCATGCTACTCAGTGTTTCCTCAGTTTTGATGGGGTTACCAGGTGGACTTCTTGGGGTGGGACTACAGTCCATTAAAATGCATCCTGATGACAAGAGCCCAGGCTATCATTTCTCCTCACTAACGGGACAGCAGTCAGAGGATAAAATGCTCCTGTGAGATTACCCTTTGCAGATGCTGCTGTCCCCTTTGGAGACAAGGGCCACAGGAGAATGTCTCCACAGCTTTTCTGCCCCCAGCACCATGCTGCACTGCACATGAAGAAGTGCAAGGGACCTGGCCAGGAGGAGCATAGAAGACCCAGAAAGGATTGCTTTGTCTCATGGAGAGACAGAGAGCACTGAGGCAGCTGGGGACAGCCGCTGACAGTTGGTCAGGGTCAGAGGAAAGGACAGAAGTATATAAGAGAAGTGGTAGAGGATTCTGAGGCAGGCATGGAGTATGTTAATAGCTTGCATTTTATGAACCCTGTTTGGTGAAATAACTATAAAATTAGTTGGTGCATTCCTGTGTCAAGTTAACTGGGCAAATTCCTGTCCTAAGACTGTCTTCTGCAGCCTGCATCTATTTTCTGCGCAGGGACAGAACCGGAAGAGTTCTGGTTTATGTTTGCAAATAAAACCTCTAATTGTAAGGCCCAGCTGTGGATAAATCCTCATCGCCTCATGTCTGTACAGTAGGGGTCACAGAGCTTTCCTGCCTCTCTGTGGGGCATGAAAATCCTGTTCCCTGGCAGGTGCTAAAACATACTAAAAATGGCTCAAGGTTGCTTGTAAATGGTTATTCTTCTGTTCCAAGTAGTGCTGTGCAAATCACTGCTATATTCTACACAAAGAATCACTGGGTCACAAGGCATGTACTATAAAAAATGTAAAAATCCTAGAAATATAGGATTACAGAATTGCAGAATACCTGAGGCTGGAGGGCACCTCTGGAGATCATCTCGTCCAGCCACCCTGATGAAAGCAGGGTCAGTGAGAGCAGACTTCTCAGGGCCATGCCTGGTCAAATTTTGAGGCTCTACAACCTCTCTGGGCCACCTCTTCCAGTGTTCAATCACCTTCACAAGTAAGTATTTTCTTATTTTTAAATGGAATTTTCTGCATTGCAGTGTGTGCCCAGTGCCTTTTGTCCTGTCACTAGACACTACCAAGAGGAACCTCGCTCCATGTTCTTTACCTCTCCTTCAGGTATTTGTACACATGGATAAGATCCCCCCAAAGCCTTCTCTTCTCCAAGCTGAACTGTCCCAGATCTCTCAGCCTCTCCTCCTATGTCCAGTCCCTTAATCACCATCACAGCCCTTCACTGGAATTTCTTCAGTGTGTCCATGTCTCTCTCGTTCTGGGGAGCCCAGAACTGGACAGAGTTGTTCATGTATGGCCCCACCAGTGCTGAGCAGAGGGAAATGATCATCTCCTTTGACCTGCTGGCAATATTTTGTCTAATCCACCTGAGGATGCCAGTAGCTTTCTTTGCAGCAAGGGCACGTTGCTGGCTTATGTTCACTTTGTTGTTCACCAGGACTCTCAGGTCCTTTTCTGTAAAGCTGCTTTCCATCTGGTTGGTACACAGCATGGATTGTTGCCTGGGGTTATTTTCTGCCTCAAGGTAGGACTTGGCATTTCAAATCATCACCCCAAGGGAAGGAGTCCATGGCATGCCTGTCCATTACTTTCACATATAGCAGTGTGTGCAGCCTTGACTGAGTCAGACTCACTAATTTGGTACGTAACACAGTGGGCAGCATGAAAATAATCCATCTCTTTTTAGATTCCAACCACCTGTTACAGAGTTTGATCCTTTCTTATGCATGTACTTAGCCTTGGGGAGTCTAGTGAGCCTGTCACAAGATGCCAAGGATCACTAAAAGAGATGCTGGTCGGTGGCTTTGCATAAAGGAAGCTCCCTCCCTTCCGTCTCTCCATTCCTCCCTCTGTTCCTCCCTTCCTCCGTTCCTCTCTCCCTGGAAGCTGGAGAACTTCAGGCAACCCTAGCACTCATGGGGAACTTCACTTGAGGATGAGAGATATTTCATTGCCCTGCTGCTCCAGAACAAGTCCCTATGTTCCAGTATTACACAAGAAACTCTTCACTATAGCCTTCTACCTATTGATTTAAATTTGCATGGATGGGTTACCATCCTCTAAGCCAGGGGTTCTCAACATTTCCTTCACCACAGACTCCCTTTAAATACCTTTTGTGGTTGAAGACCACTGAGTCTTATTTCACGATTTAAAGCACTAGACTGCCTCGAGGGGTGGCACCAGGACTGGGAGAGCATCTTCATGCTTGTTACTGGAGGCCAGCCCTGAAGGGCCCAGTGACGGAGGGACTTGCTGGTGACTCTCAGACCTGAGGGGAGAGTCACCCGGCAAAGGTGAGGGTGCTGCTACCACTCATGTGTGTCAGGGCAGGTGTAGAGGGGGGCAGGGGGGGTGAGTATGATAGGAGAATTGAGGTGAGGGGGCTGTGGGAAAAGGAAGTGCAGTACTTGCTGTGGATCAGACGAAACGTTTCCAGTTTGGACGTGTCTGACCCCTGCTTTAAGCCTTTGTGGACCCCCTGTGACAACATCGCAGCCCTCCAGGATTCTGCAGACCACAGGTTAAGAAACACTGCTCTAAGCTATTTTACTGGATTTTTTCCCCAAAGGTGGTTAGATAAGAATTTACCTTGGGCTTCATTTAAGATTCAGCTAAACCCAGTCTTGCTCTGAGCTCTAAAAGGTAAGAGACTAAAAATCAGTGCCAAGGTCTGTGAGGCTGGCTCAGGAGACAAGATTGCTGACAGAAACTGCCCTGAAAATTTGGAAGTTATACAGCTGGGGGTCTTCAGGAGCTGTTTTCACCCATTTGTTTGTTTTAAGAAGGAACATGATTAATTTACAAACTGATAAGACTTATCCCTTAAGCCTCTGTCCTGGAGCTTTATAGGTTCTTCTTACTTTCTGGTTCCTCAAGCCCTGGGGCATCCAGCCATCCTCAGCTCTCCCCTGGGCAGACTCAACTGTAACTCTGCTCTGTAATCTCTATCATGGTTCTCAACCCTGCAAACTCCAGTTGCTGAGAAACTGTTACCTTTCAGTACCAATTTTCAGTAAATTCAGCCGTGTCTAGCTACCTGCTGATGCTTTTCCCTCTGGAAGCCAAGCCAAGGAGACTGGCAGTTTACCACCACAGACCTCTTGCCAAATTCATGGTGTTTCTGTCTTTGTTAGCAGTGATAACAGGAAATTGGATTCAGTAACTCAGGAGATCCCTTCCAGTGCTACATTCCAGATGAAATCTGCTAGAAAAATTTCAAACGAAAACCTGTTCCAAACATCTTATGGTATTCCCATAATTGTTCAGTTATTCGTACTGGAATTATAACTTCCTTTTGAGTAACTGTTGTGAAAGGCTGTCAGTCATTTCAGGATAGCTTATGGCAGTCACTCAAATGGTTTACAACTACCTCTAGGTATGTCTATAAATATGCAAATGATAACAGCTCTATTCTCAAATGTAACATCTTTTCAACTCTCTGTAAGTAAGACCTCCGACTGGGTCAACAGCATGCACAGAAAGGGGAATGCATTTTCCAGCTGCTGTGGTTTCATAGAATTGATGGCTAACTCATGTTTATAAAATAAATCTGTATGATTTTTTGTTTTAAAAAAGTGAGCTATTAGAATTCCATATTTAACTTTTGGTCTTTTATTTTTCATTTAGCCTCATTAGACTTAGTTAAAAATATTGATTCTAGTTTTGCAAAGAAGGCCAAATAGTGGCAGCTTATTTTTATCCTTTGCTCAAATAGAGAGGGACAGGAATGAATCACAAATCATTTAGTCATTACATTAACATAAGTTTGGGATGTAAAATTGTGCATTCCATTTTGCTGATTCATTTATGAAGATCATTAAAACCAGTCCATTCTCTACTAAGTTTCAAGGCTGCACAGATGCCCAGGCTAAGGCCCCTCATGGCTGGACACCTTTTTTCTTCATCTTTAGCAAGAGTCAAAATGAAGAAGTACCATTTGAATGACTGATCCACTCACCCACTGGCCCAGGAACCCCATTTAAGCCCAAGCCAAGGTGCTTGGATCTTTCGTGAACTACATTATATGTGGGTGTGATGTGCCTGGCCTTGTTTCCTTGACTTTTTTGCTTTTAGCTTGTTCTTGGACATGCTCTTGTGATTGAGGGATGTGCTTGGTGGAGACTGGAGGCTGAACCAGGGACTGCCCCTGAATCTGCTCTGTTTGCCTTGTTTTGGCACTGGGAGACTGCACCTTTGCTGGAGGGGCCATTGTCCTGCCCTGTCACCAGTGGCTCCTGTCTTGCATCCCCTTGGGAGCAGTTGCTCATGCTGCTCCTTGACCTGAAGTGCATGGCAATCTTGTCACGCACCCGTCAGCTCTTGTACTGTGATCAGGCTTTGCCTATATAGTTTCTCCTTCTATGACAGCGTAATTATATTGTTGTCCTCTGTGTGTCTTTTCTGGGTTGGCTTCATCTTCTTAAAGAAAGAACAGCTACATCTGCATGTCATGTCCACCTATCTCCCTATGTCATGGATTTACACAGCACCAAAATGATGTTTTTAGCTTTGTTCTCCACCCTCCCTAATAATCACTATCATCCAATTTTCCTGTTGAGCACTAAGTCAGTGTTTTCTGAGAACTGTCCGAAATGACTCCAACATCCTTCTCCAAGTGGTAATGCAGAAAGCTTTTTTTTCTCCTATGTGCATTACTCTGCATTAATTGGCACTGAATTTAATTTGCCATTTTATTGCCAAGTCACCCAGTATCGTGAGATCATTCTGTACATTGTGCTAGTTTTTGACTATCTTGAAAAAAACTTGTTTCATTTGGAGATGCAGTTCTTTCACTCTTCATATCCTTTCCATTTATGAGCCCCTCCTCAAAGGGTCTAGGTGTAACTTCTTTCTGGTGAAAGTTGACTTTCTGGTCCAGCTTTTGTCTTCCTAACTTCTAACTGGTTGTGAACCTCTGAGAGACCTCTCCTCTCATAGCATGACATTTTAATATACCTAGGAAAAGGGACGCTGTTAGGAGCTTTTCGCTAAACAGATTATTCCATCACTGAGAGCACCTTGGGCACACCTACTTCTTTCAAGCTTTCTTATAGATTTGTGGGGCATAAGCTCTTTTCTACCAAACTTGACTCTTTCTGGCTATCATATTTGTGCATATGATCACTAATGCTAGTCTTTATTACTGTTTTTACCTCCTTAATCCCCAGAGAGATGCAAGTTAAAGGAAATACCAGCTTTTAGGTGCTGCTATCAGTGCAAGCTGGTTCTCCACCTTCATTTATTCATGCCTATAAATCCCTTGTTGTCAAGTCATCTGACTAAACAATCTCAGTGGTACATTTGCCTTCACAGCGCATTGCTTTGAAATGTGATTTGGATCATCTTCACCTGCAGTGCAAGGATGTAGCTCACTACTCTGGAGCAATGCTACTTGCCTCTAGTTCTGGGAGCTGTCCATTATACAAGTTTGTATGATGGTCAAACACCAATTGATTATGCAACTGAATAATAAAATCTTTTCATTCCTAAACCTTTCTCACTCCTGTAAAAATGAATGTTAACCCGGTGTTGTGAATATCAGCTACCAATGTATGAGACATTCAAGCTGGTGTATGGGGCTGTTGAAGAGCCTGTGGAAGTAAACTGCCTCAACAACAAAAAATAAAAAGAGCTCAGGTTTGCCTCTTTTTCTGTAAAATTTACTGCTTTCTCCTTGCATGACATAACACTGCTTAGTGTGCTGACTGCCTACTAATTGAGTTATTTAATTGGAGAAATGACTTCTTAATAGCCCCTCTTTAATTATTTAGCTGTTCAACAGAGGTAGCTTGTCTGGTCGTGACAGTGGTATTGGTAGCATGAGATACTTAATGTCAGCTAAATTCTGACATTATCTTTGGCTGAGGCTCATAATTCATAGATCACTACCCATTTGAGTTTGTTTATCCATCTGCTGTATTTGTTCTCATTCAAAACTCTCAAATTTAAAAAACACCTTTAACCACATCAATTTTTTTCTATATTAGTCTGATCTAACTCAAACGTAGATAAGCAGCTTTTGGCTAAACTGCATTTTGTTTGCAGTCTAAGTGCACACTAACACTTGTGTTTGAGTTGCCCTAATACTGTTGTCACTTTTATAATAGATAAGTAGTAGGTAAGCATAGGGTTTGTTTAGCTTTAAATGTTACCCTTGTGATTATATATTAATTTTTACATTATAATCTGAATACAGTTAATGTCCCTATTAGACTCTAACTAAACAAAGTTCCAGCACTCACTGAAATCGGCCAACCAAACTTACACTGGAGAAGCTATAAACATTTGTTTTCTCATTTAGCATTTCCTTCTGATTTTTATTGGAACTACATGGGACATCCTCTTCAATTTAGACCTATTCTGAGTGTCTTGAAGTAATGAATTTTATGCTAGGTTTCATTTGTTAATAAAAAGTAAATTTAGGATAGACAACGCTAAGGGCTAAAGGAAGGAGATACATCTGGGTTTTCCAATGCTTCATAAACACAGTCTTTTGTTTGCTGCTGGAAAATGTTAGAATATAAGAAAAATGCAGAGGTTGTCTGACTGAGTGAAAAAGGCAGGGGAAAATATATTTATTGGCAAAAATAAAGGGAGGGAACAAGGGTAAAATGTGGAGGGAAAAAACCCAAATTGTAGCTCAAATGGCTTAATATTTTAAGGTAAAATCACAAATAAATGGTCCAGATGGGAATCTGTGATTAGAGTGAAGCTCTGTATTACTGCACTAGTAAAGAGTGACTCATTCTACCCTTTATAAAACTCCAGCTCCCAGAAATGAATAAATTTTTGTTATAAATGTTCTCACTAGGCTGATGCTTGGCAGAGTTCTCAACCCAGAAGAAGAGTATTTAGAGTTTAATTTCTTTATTAAAAGCAAAGATTGGCTGGAAAAATTACAAATGTGCACTGGTTCCAGTCAGTGCTAAAGTTTCTGTGTGGTAACTTCGGTGGAATCTCTTCTGCCTGTGAAGTACCAGCTATGCAGTGAGGAGCTCTGTGACGGATCCTTCCCCCACAGGCTCAGCAGTAGTAGTTCAGTGGCTGTAATGCAGTCACGTATAGACAGTCAATGCTATTAGCAGATATACCTCTCATGTGTGCACACTTTCTGTATTGCTCTCCTGCCTTAGTTTCAGCAGAAGGATCTTTAGTTCTATAACTGACTGCAGACCTCCACTGTTGAAGCCTCAGAGCAGTTTTCTGCTCCTGCCCCAGCAAGCAACATCCCACAAATGTCTCATTGCTTTCCCCTTATGACCCAAGTGTCCTGCCTTTCCATTAAGTCCATCATCCAGAGAGTAACAACTGGGTTGAGCTCCATAGGTTTGTTTCAGCACTCCTCATCAAAAACCCTCCTGCAGTCCTCACTATGCAAGATACTGCCACAGAGTTTATTTTTCTGCTCTGAATGTTATAAATACCACTGTTTGAGCTCATGTTCCCCATTCTCTATCTTAGTGGAATGGTATTGGCTCTGCTGTGTAAGAACTGCATCTACTCATAAGACAGAGCAGAAATCAATTTATGCTGTTTGATTTGCAATAAGTAGCCCTAAAAAATAAAGCTTCAGTTCCACTGTCTCTATTCTTTCCCACTCAAATAGTGTGTAGCATTTTCCCTGACTTCCTTGCAAACTGTCAAGATCAAGCTGATCTTGATTCTTGTAATTTGGTGCCAAAATATGACATCAACATCAAGGGGAAGCAGAACTGGGCATCAGACAGAGCAAGTTTTATGCAGTGAGTAGCCCCTGCATAATAGTTACTTTGTCATTATATTCTACAGAAGGTTTTCATGTGCCTCAAGATACACAGTAAATAACAGAATTTTGCCTTCAAAAGAATAACTGGATTGTGCCTTCTGTTTGTACTCTTTCAGATCCTGTATAAACACTCATTGATCTTAGCCAGGCATTTTTTTGCTAAAAATTGAAAGACTTGCAACTAGGGAAGCCATGCTAGACCCCTTTTTTCTATTTTCTTTTTAGAATACATTTGAATTGCAACCAAGAATGGAAATATGCTATATTTAAACTAAAGACAGCGTTGAAATGATCTTTTTTTCATTCCTGGACTGAGTTTGTGTTGCAGTGGCATACCAGTACCTCTGCTTATTGGCTGCCTATCATACTCAGAGATTTGCAACTCTGGCATCTGATTTCTAGTAAAGCGATCCCAGTTACTAGACATTGTCTATTAGCACTGGGAATATCTTCATTTTTGTGAGATAAACTGTAGGTTAATGTCAAATTCCTTAATCAGTTGCATTTTAAAAACTCCAATGAGTGTCATTAGAGGTTTGTGTTTTGGTTGACACTCTGACTATGCAATTAAAACCACACAAAGGTAATTCATGTGAGATTAATTACTGTAAAGATAGAAAGTTGCATGGGGGTTTGTACCAACAAGAGTTTTCTCTTTTGTGCTGAAAAGGGGTTTTAGCTGATTCTTCTATTGCCACAACTTTAGGAAGAGTTGATTTTCATGAAGTTCTAAAAGATGTAACACGATAGCTACTTTCACGAGTTTTCTGCTGTCACTTACATGACTTTGAATGAAAAGACTCCCAGATGTCTGCAAGCACAGCAACTTCTGTCTGCTTCCTGCTTTTCGAACAGGTACTCTCTTTATAGGCAGCTTGCATATTACTCACGAACAACCAACCTACATAAACCTTTTGATTATTAACTGGCTATGTATATCCAGGCTTGTCTACCCGTGCAAATCCGGAATTATGCCTGAACTGCATGTGAAGGCTCACTGCCTTCAGCACCCATGAGCCTGGCCTCGAAGGTGGAGTTAGGGAGATATAAACAAAACCTCGGGTTATCTGCACAATGGAAATACACAAAAGGATCTCAGTTTGAAATTTAGATTTTCAAAACTCTTATCAACTGCCGCTTACCCAAGATGTTCCCAGAGATCATTGTTCTGTTTCAGAGTTATCTGTGGGTAATATTGGTTTTGCCTCTGGTTGAATGGAGAAGCCTGTCAGTCTTGGCACTGTTGGACAGATCCCAGAGACTTCTTATACCTGACCTTTGTCAGGTTTCAGACTCATGTCCTTGGGGCCATCACACAGTCTGTTGAAACACTTTGTTTTACTGCTTAGCAAGCACCTTTGCATCTACGGCAGACTTCTCTGCCCAGCAGCCCACAGGATGCTTGGAGAAATCCATAGATGCCCGTGTTGGAATATACTGGGCATTAAACACAATTCATGACTGTAACAGGCAATGTCCTTGGGGAAGGGGTGAGATCTGGATCTCACTGTTATCCCATTTTTCCCTAGCCGTCTAGGATTAAAATCAGGTTGCACTTGTATGCCAACTACCTCGGGAACCTCCAGAAAATGAGAATTGTTAGTTAAAATCCAGCCTAAAGTGACTCTTGAGTTCACATCCTGCTCATAGCACTATTAAGCACTTTTTGTTCAGTGTCTGTTTAATGCAAATTATGGAAATTGCCTGGAAACACAGAGTGAGACACCAGAATCCTTGTCTGTCCTGTGTGTATTTTTGGTCTTGTGAATGCTGCATCTTTTTCTGTTGTGGAATGGTGCTTAAAGAAATCTAGTGAATTATAGCAGCATGTGGTGGCTCAGTTCTGAGAAGCAGACTGGCTGGCCCTTCCTGATAGTCAGGACAGAAATGCAAACATATCTTGTTATTGATACAAGTGTTCCATCTGTTGGGCACTATCCAGTTAAGGGACATCCAGCTTGGGAACAGCTGGATCTATGAAGGGCAAGGGAGTCCCTGCAGTGAGGGTGACTAACTATTGTAGCTTGCCAAATCACTTCAAAGCACAAAGCATTATGTAATCAAGGTGTGATTTTATTTCCAGCAACTACGGGATGTGTCAAATTAACTCTGCATCTAATGCAAAGTGAGATTTGATCAGACTATATGTGCTGCTGTAGACTACCCCAGGTTCTGGTGCTGCTTCTCAAGTCCTGGTGCGATCTGTTGATGATGTTAGGTCAGGACCACGTCTTCTGTAATTTCCATTTCTCCATTTTCGTCCATCATCAGAGACTGTATGAGCTTGTGGTTGCTATGCATAATTAATTTATTCTGTACAGTTAGACTTTATCATGACCACTGCAAACAACCCTCACTTTGCATTCCCTCCTACTTCCTGTGTCTTCTGAACGATCTTGATCTGGTTTGATGTCACCGAGACTCAGGACACATTCTCTATTATCTTACCATCTTTTAATTAATTTCTCATTTGCCAGATTATGTGTTGATTCATGGATCTCCAATACCACACATCTCCCAACGATTCTTTTCAGCTTGCTTGTAACTTCAGACGTGCTGTAAAACTTTAGTTGTGCTTACTGTATCTCCACAACCCCAGGAATGTTGCACAAAAGGTAACTTTGTCCTACATCTTTGAAAATATTTTTTGTATGGTTCCTGTCAGCACGGTAGATGTAATCTGGGAAAATGAAAGATTTTTTTCAGGA
>NW_020799095.1:102191814-102222153 GCF_003259725.1 Athene cunicularia | reverse complement strand
GGGGGGCACACGACTGTGTGTTTAGTCTGCTTCCTAAATTGTATCTAAATGTCCAAAAATCATTTTAGGCACTGCTGTAAATTTCATCAGGTGCCAAACTGGTTCTTTTTAGCTCTCTAAACAGCTTTTAAAATCTGACAGCACATGAATTGTTTGTCCTTTCTGCTAAAGGAGTCACAAGGTTGTATCTGTTGCCAGCTACACTTGATTACTTTGTAGCCCTCATTTTATTTTCAGGAATCATATATCTATAAATCAAGAAGACAAATTAGTGTAAATTTGTAATTATCCTGCTTCCGCTACCCTATTTGTCCACAAAGACATCCACAAAATAATAGCTCACTATTTAAATTTAATTCCTGTCTTCACAGCTGTAATGGATGGTTCTTTGTTGCCCCAAATCAATAGTATCTCTTCAGAAGTCTCATATCACCAAATCACTACATGGAATAACAATCAGAATAATTTCATTTAAATGGATACAATTAGCACTGGAGATGAAGCTATTAAATAAAGTCGATTGATTGTTTATCAGGCACTGAGGTGAGATAATTTAAATATACTCACTGCTAAAAGTGATAGATAAATTCCCAGCATATTAGTATGTAGCTACTACATTTAATCTTAGTTAATAATTTAACTTATTTTTAAATTTCAGTGAAAAAGGTATTGAGAAAGACTTATCTGAGATTCTTACCTCAAAACTAGATCAAGAACCCTACAGATGCTTGACTGACAGATACAAGAAAGCAAATATAGTAGGAATTTGTTCTGTTAGATGTTACAGAATGTATATGGAAACTCAGTGTGTCCAATATAGATTGAACTTTCTCGGTAAATGTCCCCATATGCGGTAAGGTTTCAAATGAATGTTTCATTTATCAAAACTTATATACATTTTTCCCTTATCAAAGACTTACTTTAGAGGAGGTTTGATATTTCACATAAACAAGTGTTTAAAGTTCAGGTTTCTTTTGTCCCCAAACTAATGAAAACTGATAAAAATAAATGTATCTCGTCTAAAGCAACTCCAAAAACACTTTTATGTGTACTAAATTTTCATGTGCTGAAAAACAAACAGGCAGGGAAGGTGACCTGCCTGGCTAAACAGGGACCTTTGGCTGGATCTCAAGAACAAGAGGAGAATCTATTGCCTTTGGAAGAGAGGGTTGGTCTCTCATGAAGACTATAAAGATGTAGTGAAGCTATGTAGGGAGAACATTAGGAGACCCAAGGCACACCTAGAGCTCAACTTGGCTACAGTTGTTAAGGATAACAAAAAAATGTTTCTATACATTTGTTAATAGCAAAAGGAGGATTAGGGAAAAACTCCCTCCTTTACTGGATGCAGAGGGAAACATGGTAACTAAGGATGAGGAAAAGGCTGAGGTGCTCAATGCCTACTTTGCCTCCATCTCTAGCAGTGGAACTGGCTGTTCCCTGGACACCCAGTCTCAGGAGCTGGGAGATGGGGAAGGGAAGCAGACTGAGGACAGCACAGTTGAAGAGGAGGTGGTCAGAGACCTGCTGCACCACTTGGACGCACACAAGTCTGTGGGACCGGATGGGTTACACACAAGGGTGCTGAAAGAGTTGGCAGATGTGCTCACCAAGCCGCTGTCCATGATTTACCTGAAGTCATGGCTAACTGGGGAGGGCCCATTGGACTGGAGGGTGGCAGATGTGACACCCATCTACAAGAAAGGCAGAAAGGAAGATCCAGGAAACCATAGACCTGTCAGTCTGACCTCAGTACCAGGGAAGGTCATTGAGCAGGTCATCTCGGGTACCATTAAGAGTCATATAATGGACAACCAGGGGATCAGGCCTAGTCAGCATGGGTTTATGAAAGGCAGGTCCTGCCTGACAAACCTGGCAAGTCCTTCTACAACAGGGTGACCTGATTATTGGATGAGGGAAAGGCTGTGGATGCTGTCTACCTTGACTTTAGCAAGGCCTTTGACACCGTTTCCCTCACTACAAAAAGGACATTGAATGACTCGAGCGTGTCCAGAGAAGGGCAACGAAGCTGGTGCAGGGTCTGGAGCACAGGTCGTACAAGAAGCGGCTGAGGGAACTGGGGGTGTTTAGTCTGGAGAAGAGGAGGCTGAGGGGAGACCTCATCACCCTCTACAGCTACCTGAGAGGAGGTTGCAAAGAGCTGGGGATGAGTCTCTTTAACCAAGTAATAAGCGATAGGACAACAGGGAATGGCCTCAAGTTGTGCCAAGAAAGGTTTAGACTAGATATTAGGAAGCATTTCTTTCCAGAATGGGTTGTTGGGTGTTGGAATGGGCTGCCCAGGGAGGTGGTGGAGTAGACAGAGTTGGGTAGAGAGAGCGCTGAGGGCTGTGTTGTAGTTGAGAATGGTCAATGTTAGGTTAATGGTTGGACTGGATGATCTTCAAGATGTTTTTCAACCTAGACGATTCTGTGATTCTGTGAAATTCTGGAAATATGAAGAAAGAACTAAGCTCAGTATAAAAAGCATTTACTGAATCTTTGCAAAATCTTCAGTGGTTTAGTCTTGTAAATCTTTATTCTTTATAATAGCACTGCTTCTTTGAGGAACTTGTGAGACCAGACTTATGGCTGTCACGCTTTTTGTCCCAGAGCTGACTCATTTTTAAGGACGTTTACTTGCAAAGCAGTTCAATTTTTGTTTTTATTCTCATAAGGCAATGAAGATCAGGAAGGCTCTGGATCTTGTTCAGTGTCTGTTCAAGTTATTAGGAAAATTCCCGCTAACAGAGAAATATATCCCAGGAGAAACTGCAGCAGCCTCTCTGTGAGTTGCGAAGGGGGCCCTGGGTCAGGTGGTGGGACTGGCAAAGAGAGCTGTTGTCTCTTACCAGCATTCCTCTGTGACAGGCACTTCTTACAGGATGACAGGCACTTCTTACAGGAATGCAGAGAATTTTGAAGTCATCAAATAAATTATTTATGGGAAATCATTTGCTGTGTCTACTCATTCCCTAAAACACTCAAATGCCTGTCTCTAATGGGCTTATAAAGCTGTGATGAGGACAGACATTGGAAAAAGTCAACAGTGTATAACTAAAAGGGCAGATGATTTGAGCTGGCTGGAGACTGAGTTGCAAGGTTCTTTTGAGGAACACTTCTATAGAAGAATACTCTTTTCCATTGCACTTCATATTGAGAATAAAAATCCTCTCTACTTTCTTTGTCTCAGTTCCCCTCAGTCCCTACTTCCTGTTTGTCATAAAAGAAGGAAAAGAATGGGAAATAAAATAAAAGTTAAATACTCTCTGCCTTTTGTGTTTACAAATATCTGGAAATTTCTGATTTTTTTCAGGATCACATTCCTTTGACAACTTGAATTTAACTGGGAAGAAACAGCTGAGATAAGATGAGAGGATTATTTACATCCAAGCAAGGGCAAGATCCTTTCTATGTGCCACTTCCTGCGGTTCTGTTTTCTAATTAAAGAAAAAAGCTAACACGAGTGAAGCCACATGCTCACGGTGCATAATTTTTGGAAAGGCAGCAGCAATTTAAAAGTAAATTTCACACTAGCTCTGAGACTCATGTCAGATGCTGCCTGCTCGCTCTAGTTCATGAAGGCCATTTATATTCTGAATTTAAAAATAACTTGGTGCTGGCACATTCCATTAATAAATTAGGACTAGAATTTTATGTTTTCAAAGGATATGGTGAGGTATAAATAGACTTACTAAAAACAGTTGAAACTCTGTTTGAGTGTTTCTCTTTCACCTGTTTTTATTTCAAGCTTGTGTTCCACTATCTGCCTCCCCATCTCTGACTGAGGATCTAACTCTGAAATCCCTTCTGCGTGGTGATAGCAATTTTGAAGACATTGTCACCTGGGAGAAGACGGTGAAGAGGGCCACCAATAAACCCAGTCTCCATCTCATTCAATGATGAAAAGGTGCTGGTGAGGTCTCAAGATGAATGATAATAAATTGCCTTGTGCAGTCATGGTGTCTAAATGCCCAACTGGAACAATTTTGCATACTGGCAGCTCAAAGGACACACTTCTACTTGGAGTGGTTTTAATCGATGCAGCTCCTTGCTTTTTGGACATATGCCTATACCACAGTGAATATTTCAGAGCTCTGCTTTCTATTTTTACGTGAAAAATAGTAGATATCTGGTCTACCGACAGATGCCAGGGGACATTTTCTGGGTGTAGAGGACAGGTTTCAATTTAATTCATTTTGGTCATGAGAGCTGGAGATCTGAAGTTAGGAGACAAACCCAAGTCCTCAAAAACCCAAACAAATGAGTTTACCAAAATTAAGTATCCCTGCCCCAGATGAAGAAAGGATTTTATTTTCAATAAAATACTTCATTTAGAATGTTGAAACATTTGATTTGGATCTTGACCTTTTCAAAAGACTTAAATTAGTAACACCACTTTTGTTTTCCTGATGGAATTAAAATATCTCAAGAAACTTCTTCAGATCACAAATCCTGTAACAAAGACCAATATTATGACAATTTCTAAATGCTGAAAACTGTGAACAAAGAATTTTTCCACAAGCAACACATTTCCACAAAATGTTTTGTCTATTTGAGATGTGTTTCTCCACCCCATGCCAAGATGCATTTGTTCAGACTTGTGGTAATGCACACCAGTTTTATGGACATGAATATGATTTCGCTGGGGCTTGCAGATCTACCTGATCTAAGAAGCGCAGGAAGGTTGTGTACTCCTGAATGATTGAAACAAATAGTTCTACAACACCTTTTTGTCAGTATTGTTTGTTAGACTGATGAATTTTTGCTCTTAGAAGTTCCAGAATTTTCTTTTAGAGACCAATTTCCTTTGAAAAGTACCTACTTACATCTCAAAACCCACAGAGAAGAGATTAAGGTCAGCACAGAGATATTGGTAAAAGGATATCCATTGGATAATAAAATTTCCAGTAAAATTTCAATTAATATAACAAATGTTTCAATAATCTTTACTTCACTCAAAATTCCTCCCATTTCCAAGAAAGCTTTTTTTTGAAATTCTGTGCCTGGGTTTTGGTCTTTTTGCCAGTCTTTCCATAATCTGAAGGAATGTGACTCCTTTCAGTGAACAGGGTAGGACAAGGTATGGGGCCAGACAGTGAAAGGAGGGGTCTCCAGTCAGGTTCTCTGGACCTCTTTTGGTTTGTATTTAATGGGCAGTACCAAGGTCCCAGGAGGATTTCTAGCAATGTAACCCGTAGCAAAAGTCATAAATGCTTTATCTGCACACATTTGTGAACAAAATAGTTTTTAGTGAGTACTTCTAACAACAATATTCTGTGTTAGCTGACATAAGTATTATATAGGTAAGCCAAAATGCAACTCCTCCCACTTCACAGGAAATCTAAATCTTTGTTCTGCAAAGAATAATTCCTTGATAAACCAAAACCCCCATGGACTTATGAATACGTTTTTTATGGAGTCAGAAATACATATGAACAGAAATACACATGAGCAGTGCCCTTAGGCATGAAAATTGTTAAATTCTGCATGACAAGGAGTCAACAGAGCTTGTATGTGACCTGACGGGCATCAGTTTTCCCTTGAGTTTTCTCCAGACATTACCTGTAGTTGGGTTTTAATGAATATTATCTAGGTTAATGTTCTGATGCTTTGAAAGACTACATTCTGGTAGATCCCAGAGTTGTTTATACTCTGTTCATGATCTGAAGTTCACATCAAAGACCACTTCCCTTTTAAGAAAGGGTTACAGTTGAGGTGTCCAGGTCGTTTTAGGATCTATTTAGGAAACTAGTACAATATGGCCTTTATACATATTGCAATATGATCACTCATTTTCCTATTAGTAAAGGCATAGAGGTCTCTGTGGAGTAATTACTTTAAAAGCAGTCCACATGAGACATTTGAATGTATCTATTTGTGTACCAAGGTCATTTATGGAGCTCTCTGAGTCTCTAACTTGCACGTGTCTGTTTTGTGGGTGCAGCAATGCAGCGAGACTAAAGTTGCCGACAGGGTGGTGGGTCTTAGGTCTTACTCCCTATTTGGGTTTAATTGCAAGTGTCTGAAGACTTCTTTGCGCTTTTGCAGTTACATGTTTTGCTACCACTGGATGCCTATATTCCAAGGGATGTTTTGCTAAGCAATACACAGGAAATATCTAATCAGCCACTGCAGTGGTGCCTCTGCTTAAATTTAGATTGCAGCTCTTACGTCCTCACATGCAGATTGTATCCCAGATACTCAGTGTCTGGTTTTTGTTACAGCAGTTTGTGCTATAAACAGCTTCCTTTACTCTGTATGATGTCAAGAACGGAGTTGAAGGGCATGAGAAGCAGGTAAAAACTGCCTCTAGCGGTTTTGTGTACAATCTGTTTGTCCTAAATAATACTAGAAAGCTGACCAAATCATATCTGTAGGGTTTTGTAAAGCAAAGTGTTACTTTTTATTCGCACCATCAAAACGATGAGTTCAGCAGTATAGCACTCTGTGTGCTGATTTGTTAAAGTGTCCATTTAAGCAGTGAAGATAAACAAATAGTGGAAATTTCCAATGTTTTCTTTATACATAAAATGTAACTTGAATGAGGGGATGTCAGTTTCATGGGAAGAAACAAAATCAGTTTAAATTCATATTTTGACCCATTTTATGCACCTCATAAAATGCACATTTATGTAATAATACTCCTTTAATGTACTTCTGTAATCCATCCCTTCAACAGAATAGCAGAGCTGCCCAAATTCTGGCAGGGGGTCTTCCAGCCTTTGCTGTGCCTAAAACCTGTTGCTGCTAGTTGCAGAAAAAGGAAACTAAAGGACTGACACTAAAAAAAACATAACAAAATAGTTAGGACCTCTGTAGGGTTATGAATTTTGAAGAGTGTAGGGAAGAGGAGAGGAAGACAAAAGAACAACAAAATGAAGGAATATTTTTATTCTGTAGTAGGCAGAGGAAATCATTACTATTTTCTTCATCTCAAGAGCTGATCCATACACCCTTAAGTCTCTAAATTAGGGACAACAATTACCTCTAAACAGGCTATTTCTGGATATACATGGAGAGGTTATGCAATATGCAAAAAGAAATCAGCGAAACAGGGACCTGCAAGTTTGTCATACATTCCTTTTGCTTTGTTTCTTGTGGAAAAAGATGAAAAATAAGAAGAAAATTTTCAGTTTTTCAAAACATGTCACAGCAAAAATCGAGAGACTAATCTATTTGAATTTGTCCTCTTTATGGGGGAAATGCATGGTATTCTGAGTGGAAGCCTGTGAGTATAAACATTATGCATGACTTCCTGAACTAAATGTATGACACCTCTTTAAAACCCGCCTTTCCAACTATTGCATCTCTCTCTTGCTCTCAGGCACCTTTTAAAAAGAAAACTAAAAAGAGTTTTGAAGGAGCATAAGGAGAAGTTGGAGAAGCAACAAACTGCTGGTGTTTTTTCCCTCCACAGTGTTTAGCAGATGTCATGGACTGAAACTGGGTCTTTTAGAGCCAAATCCCTGAATCTGCATAAAGTCACCCAGGTCAGGTACGAACCTTACCTCAGTCCAAAAGCAGATGTAACAGCAGTTGTATTGTAGCTAACTAACTATAATGTAACAAACATCATCACCTTGTCGGCCTATCCGGGATGCAGACTCAATAGTGGAGTATGCTCTGTCAGAGGCATCTTTTTCTAGCAAACATCAGCAATATGTGTCATTTTTTCATTGTGGCAGAAAACTCATTTCTAGAGTGGTGCTAATAGCAATACTGGTAATAATTTATAACAATAAGAAAAAAAGACTCTTGCAGGATCATAGTGGTTTGGTTTATTTTAAAAAGGAAATTTGGATCATTGTTGACTTTATCAAGATTGCACAGAATTCCTGAGTTATGCCTAGAAGCCATTGCCTATAGCCCTGTGTGGGTTAGGCAGGGATGTGGCTCTCTCTTTCCTGTCCTTTTAGAGGGAAGCATATTAGTGGGTTTTAAAGAAATGTATTACTCAGCATTCCCCCTCCCCTCCACTCTCTGCAGTAGCAAGTTGAACCATTTCAACCGGGGGAATTATTTACTTTCTCTTTGCCAGACTATACGGGCACTGTACATCCCCTGAGTATGAAAAATGTAGTTCACATCAGAAATCAACATGCTTGCCAGCTATTTGTAAGGTATAGTTCTGTTTTCAACCCCTAGCCCAGCATCCTGAGGGGCTAACTGCTGGAGAGAATGGGCACAGCATTGCTTGTTTCAAAAGTAGATGCTAAATGGTGGGGAGGAGGAAATGAAACAATTTATTCCCTCTTCACTGAAAATATACTGGTTTTATTTTTCCAGAGCAGTTGTTCTGCCAGTTCAGCGGTGACCAGCATCTCTAAAAATAAAATGTAAACAATGTAATGAAAATGACATTCAGTGGAATACTGATTAAGATATGCACAACAATTTATTCATTGTTACTTCTGCTTAAAAAGGAGAGCAGCTGAAGACACATTAAGAAGTTACAGCCAAATCCTGCTGTGTCCATGCTAGAGAAATACTCTCTGTTGAACTTAATGGTTCCCTTTGCCAGACCTAGGATTCCAGAATAAGGTTCTGTGCAGCTTTGTCAGCTTCTCACTCTGTTTGATGTATGTATTTGGATGTCTTGAGTGCTGGTTTACTCTGTGCCATTGCTGCAAAATTGTTATATCAGTAAACTTTCTGCTCAGAACCTTTATCAGTGCAGTGGCAATCTGGGAACACTCAGTAATGGCTCCAATTTCTAAGCAGGGATATTCAGGTATGGAGAGCACACACTATAAAAAATCATTTGTTTCACCTGGAGAAATTGGAAAAACAGCATGGATTTTTCTAGGCCAAAGTTGCATTATTTTCTGCAAACAGTCTTCAGTTAATTTGCACATAGAAGCAAGAGAGTATATGTCTATTCGTTTTCACTTGTTAGGTACTTTGAAGAGAAAGATTGTTCAATATTGCAATAACTTTTAACTTTATGTTGCCTTTAATATTGTCCCTACATTATACAGTATGAGAGAAAATAATATATTTTTATTAGAGCAAATAGTATGACACAGCTGGAAAAAAAAAAGCAAACCTTTGGTGCTTAGTCCTTCTTCAGGTCCATGAGGATCCAGAAGAATTTTGAAGAACTGCAGAGAAATCATCACATTCAGCCATTTCAGAGGTTTGTCTTACACTTTGTGCAGTCTTTCTAACTGATTAAAATATTCATTAAAAAAAATCCTGGAATGGGACTAAACCCCTTGAAAAACATTTATTTGTGTTCCCATACCACTTTTGTCTTTCTGACTCTGTTTTCTTAGTCTCTACTATCCTTGTTCTCTATAGGGTCCTCTTTATGCATTGATCAACCCACTCCGCTGTATTCATATGCAGAGCAGAAGACCATATATTATTTATATCCCAAGAATGAACTTTTCTAAGGATGCTCCTTATCAAAGCAAATGTCTCTCCTTGTTGAGGAAGTGAACCTTATCATAATCTACAGCTGAAGAACTGTAGCTGACAGGTATATTCTGCTGTATGGAGGAGAAGCTAACCAATATTTTCGTTCTTAGTGGAATAGGAGACTTGCAACATATGTTGAAAATTGCCCAGAGCACAAATGTGTGTTTGGAAATAAGCTAAGAGACCTAAACCTGATCCCTTGCACACATCGAATTATGCTTAAAGCAAAAGTAGCCTGTCTCTGTTGAAGGTGAAAGGTTGTTTGCATAGGGAGCAAGTTAAGGGTTTGAAATCCCACAGCCAATCTCTTTCTACTAATATAGCAAAACAAGTTCAATTCCTAGTGATTTAAACATTATGTCTGGACCAAATGCCAGAGACAATATGAGAAGATAGATGCAAGAGGTGGAGTGGCTGTGAAAGTGTAATGCATGATTGCTCATGAACAGGCATACCTGTTCCCGCAGATACTTGCACTCCCCATCTTCCAGAAAAGAGAATCATTGTTAGTTTTAACAAAGGAGGTATTTAAGGGTTTCAGATTATCATGTGGCTCAAGGTGAGGCTGTTTCTGCAGGCCCCTTTTGTAGTCTCTTGGAGCTAAACTGTTCACTTCTGGTGTGGACTACAGTGGTATTGGGCTAGTGATTCTCCAGTAAAACTCACAGGAATATATATCCATCTATTTACCAAGTGTTAAATTTCACCCAACAAAAGTAGTTTGAACACACTAAGCTGTGATGAAATAGCACCTTTTAGTGATTGACACAAATCCAAAGGAATAATTTCCTCTGTGTAACTGATTGCTGTGCTCCAGAATTTTCCATTTTATAGGTTTCAGGAGGAAAAGAATTATTATAGTTTTCATCTTTGGTAAGGATGTAAGCCTGAAGATTTCCAGGTGGTATACACAACACTCTAAAATCAGTAATTAAAAATAGGTCTTTAAGGAGTTGAGAACTAAATGAGAAAACATAAACCAAAGAAAAGATAAAGTATGAGACACTACCACCATTACCCTTGACATTTTGACTTTATCATATTTGTTGGTGTTTTTCTTAATGCTTCAACTGCTGAAATTGAAATTGTAAATATTCATATATTTGGTAAAAATTCAGGTCTAATTTTTAAAAATGCTGCTTCTAAACTCTGCACTCGAGGATGAAAAGTGCAATACAGAAGCATCTTCAGATTTCAGAATTAGAAGACAAATAGTTATATACAATAAAACCATGAAATGCTTGATGCTGTTAAATTTAAATGAATTTCATGTCCCTATTCTATGAGTTCTGAGGCTGATAAAACTGGATCTTGGTTGATATCCTAACTTCCCCACGTGCAACCTTTGCGAGCTTCAGTATCTCACATCATTTGTCTGCACCTCAGAAATTTGTAAGAACTGGATTATGCTTCCCTATTTCACAGAAGAATTGTGAAATCAAATTGTGTACATACACACTATATATAGATATATATTTGATGGACAGGTACTGCAGTGTAGGTGGATGTAGAAGTATCCAGAGAGGCAGATATGCCATCCTGGTTTTTAGTCTAAAGTTTTAAAACATTTTCACATATTCTCTCACATGTGTATAAAGAAAGAATTTTTTCACCTTCCCTTTATGAACTTTCTTTCCTTTGCTGCGTGATAAGCTCTGGTTTCATTTAGTATTGCATTTTGGCTAAGAGAATTATTAAACAATCCAACTGAAAAACCCAAGGTTAAGAAAAGGCTTGTTTTTCATATTGTGTATGAAAAATCATTTAACTTTGATTTGTTCAGTGGGCTTTTGTGGTGTCTTATACCTGATAATCATATAGGAAATGGTTTCTTTAGTAGTTGCCCTTTAGATTTGTATTTACGGTAATCTAGAAAGCACATAATTTAAACACTTGTGCTATACTTTAGGAATACGGTTGATTACAAGGTGTTCTGTATGAAACAGAACAAAAGATCTCTTTTCAAAAATCAAAAGATTTCTTTTGCATGAAAGAATTCTGTAGTTTTAATAATTGTTGGGAAGAGCATGAACTTTTGGGATTTCATACGAACAGGATACTAACAGTCAAAATATGACTGTTCTCTCCTGCATATGCTTTAAATATATTTGAACAACTGTAATTGTTTAGTTGTAATTGAAATTGTAACTGTAAAATGCTAATTTGTAAAGCTTGAAAATGACGTGAATGTGCTAATTAAAGCTCAACTTTATGAGTCCTTCTCTATTTCCACTAAATAGTGTCTGATGGAGCCTGGAGTTTCCAATAAATTCATCACGCACTGCCTCCTCGTATCTTCCCTTCAATTCTGCTCCATTACCATTGTTCATATTGCTGATACCTTCCTAAATAATTCATTCCCACTCTCACTTACTGCAATGTATAGCTGTCTTGGAGACAGGTCTGTGTGTTTCATCCTGTTAGCCTTTCCTCAGGAGTATGGCCGCACACTGCCAGCCAGCCCCAGGACTTAGAGGTTCAACTTCAGAGAAAGTCATCTCAGGTTGACTGAAGCCAAGTTCTTTTCCTCCCCAGCTCTCTACCCCCATTCTTCCCAACAGGCCTTACCACCCTCTTAAACATAATTGCTGAATATATATACCCCTCTGGTCTTCCAACAATTTTAGGATGTCAGGCTGCCACCTTCCCCCTTCTCTTTTGTCTTCTTGAAGGGCAAATCAGCTGGTTTTGTAATTTTGTTTCCCTGGGATGCTCTATCTCTACTAGATGTTTTGGGGAGACAGGCAGATCTTCTCCTCAAAGTAAAATTAAGGGGAGTCAAACAACACTCCCAACAGAGACAGAGACCATACTGGCTTTATTTATCAGTTACATATTTCCTGGCACTGTTGATCAAATCAGGAAGTGGGCTATGTACTTGATATAAAGAAACTCCATTAAAAAAAAAAAATTTTAAGGTTAACAATTTCTGTAACATAAATATGAAATAACTTTTCTTGTCAGGACTGGCTCAGTTTGAACACTATTTAAAGACATATCAGTTAAAAACTCCATGATAAATGTTCATTGTTTAAGAGCTTTATAATAGTCTTATTTCCTTAGTAGACTTCTTCCTTATTTAAAACCCAACCTTTTTATTATTCATTGACAATATTTGACAGAATAAGACAATAACATTTTAAAAATATGCCTGAATAATGTGCAAATGCGGAAAATTTTATGCAAGTAAACTTTTTATTTTATTAAAACTATTGAGTCGATCTTTTTCATTAAATTCTACCAAACATGTTTCTCCCTGGAAGCTAGATATTTAACTTAAGTAGAAATAATTGGCTGTCACGTATAAAAGGTGTTTTGTGGGAGGTTATTGTTTTTTCTTTTGTTTTTAAAGCAAGCTGGAAGGCAGATTTAAATCCTTTCATATTATTGTCTCTCTTTTCAGTTCTGAAATAATAAAAGATCTGTAGTGAAAAAAAATCAAGGTCTGTTATTTTACATTCTATGATGTGTAGAAAGCACTCCATAGAAAGTGAAAATTTAATTAAAATTGCAAATAAATCTAAGCACATTTAATATCTGAACTAAATAGTTGTATTATGCTATTATTGTAATGTTTCTTTTCCAATTATCCTGTACCTGCTTTAGATGAACATTTATGAAAATGTCTGTAGGTCTGATGTGAATGTGCTTGTAAAATCCTGTTATTTTTTATGTATTTCAACAGAGGTTCACATACTTGATGCGAAACATCCCTACTTGAAATATTACTACCTGTTCATGTAAATGTGATTTCTGTTCTCATGAAATAATCTATGTGATTTCAAGGGTCTGATGTTTTCTATGATTTATACTATCATTTAAAAGACCGGGCTCTGGATCACTGTATTCAAGGATATAATTCAGCTTTAGGTCGACCTGGTGGTCACCGAAAATGTATGAAAATAAAGCTTGCTGCAACAGTTGTATTAATATATAATAATATGTGAAAATTTACATACAAGTCAGTGCTTTCTGATATTGTTGCTCTATTTTTTTTAATGTTGCTGAAACTGTAATTCAAACACCATTCCTACATATTTAATGCTTTGTGCTAACTTTAGTGAAGAATATATACATACATATGTGTATAAATATATACTTTAAAACAATGGCATTTTCTTGAGATTTAAGCCAATTATGTGTCAGCATAACTTCATTGAATTTCAGTGGAGTTCAGAGCATTTATTCATATGTCCAAAATATAACCTTGCCATGGCTACTGAAGTTATTAAAATGATGTATTTCCTGGTTGATGATATATTCAGACTACTAATATATTAGACTACAACTCTGTGTTTAATTTCCTTTGAAAATGAATAGTACAAAAGTATTTGTTTGAATTTGCAGTCTCTTTTGAACCTGATAAATTCAGTGCCTGTTTCCCCTCCTTTGCAGTCACTGTAAAAGGGAATGATAAATTGTTCTCATTCTCACTTGGTAGTGTTTTCCATTCACTTTGCACAGGTGTAAATGACTACATGGGGACAAAGACAGTGACAAAGCGGGAGCTGAGCTCAAAGTAAAAACATAATTTTTCTGGTAGTTACAATGCAGTTGGGCTCGATTGCCCTATGTCTCTCAAAGTAAAACTTCAGCAGTTATATTTAGTTTCATATATTCTCTTCTCCTGTGGAAATTAGGGAATTAGACTTTGTTGCTTCGTTTGGTCAATGATCTGACTCTGCATATGCATATGTAAGCTGTTGGCTGAATGAAATTCAGAGGACACATCTGAAGGCTTGTCCTAAATGCGTTAGAAAAACCCCTGCTGTGTGTCTTTCCATGGGTCATCAGGTGGGGCTGTGCAGCATGTATATAAAAGCTTTGGGAAGTGACGATACTTTGTGTGTGTGTTTATGTGTGTGTGTGTGTGTGTGTATATATATGAATGTGTAACTGAATAAAGAATCCAAATGCACATAGAGAATTTTTCTACCTTTCTTGACTCAGAGTAAGGCAAAGGAAATGCCTTTAACCTGTGGAACTTCTCACCCTAAATTATATTAATCTAAAGCATTTACAGTTTCCCTTCAAATATTTAAAAATTAAGTCACTGGTACCAAAACCAATTATTGAGAAGTGTTTCAGTAGGAAGGCTGATCTGTTCTCTCCTGAGTTTGTTTCTCTCTATTACTTTCTCCCATTTGATCATTAAATGTAATGTCCTTTCCTTCCTCCCTTCCTTACTTTTTCTGCATAATTTCTGAGGGGGGCTTCTCTGATTACTTCAGAATGGATTACCTTTCTTCTTCCAGCTGAGGTCAGGGTGTTTAAGACTTTGTTTGACAGTAAAGCACTTTGGGACACAGAAATGCTGTCTTGGCTGGCAAGGGAGCCAGAGGTGGTCCGTTCTGCAGAAAAGGTCTTTTTCAGAGCTGCTAACTAGAGGCTGAACATACAAGTCCCTGAACTCAAATCCACCTCTATTTGCTGAGCCATGTTATTCTAAAATAATTAGTGTTGATTGTGTTGATTGCTTGTATTGGGGCTGCTCCAGTTTGTCTTTCCTGGCTTTGATCCAGGATTATTCCTTGGCTTCACTGGCCATTCAGGCTTAATTTTGTAATTAAAATGGAGAGTCCCAAAGGCCTTCCAAAATTGCTGTTGGACCCCAAAGATCATCCGCACACCACGCTGTGTTGTGGAGTCCTGGGGTACTCCTTTGTGGGCAGCCCATATGTCAGACGCGGGACAGTAGCAGGCTTGGCAGCAATGATGGGCTGCTGTGCCGGGAGCCTGGGGCAGCCACGGGGCTGGGGATTGGCACTGCCCTGCTGTGCTCACCACAGAGCTTGGTAACAGGGGTGCTGCCAGCTCCTCACCCCCAGCCACATCACCAGTGCAGCTAACCTGCCCCCCGCCGTGCATTGCAAAGGCACTTGCCAGAGAGCTGTTCTCCTTATGAAATCTTGTTTTACATCTCTCTTGTTAGAGAGAAAAAGGGACTTGGCTCTAAACGGTTAGGGTTTATAGAAGCCCCTGCATGGCTTGTGTTGAGTTTGTAATGGTTTTGCAGGGGCTTTGAATAGCTCCACTTGATATCTGTTGTAATGAAGATTTCA
The DNA here is from genome assembly GCF_003259725.1 of Athene cunicularia. NCBI lineage: Eukaryota > Metazoa > Chordata > Aves > Strigiformes > Strigidae > Athene > Athene cunicularia. The sequence goes on along the minus strand of NW_020799095.1, from coordinate 102,206,668 downwards.
CCTAATTGGAACAACTGGCTGATCTGTAGCTGGCTACAGTGACTAAGTGGTCATAAAGTGTCATGGAGATAATAGGAGAGATAATATTGTTTTGAATAAAAATATCAAGGGTAGAAATGCCTCAATGCATGTAATCTGTTGATCCTTATTTCTTTTAATCTTTATTTGGATACACTCTGTACTAAAAGACTACTGTCATGAAGTGATAGAATAAGGAGTAGTGGCTTTAAACTGAAAGAAGGTAGACTTAGTTTAGATTTAAGGAAGAAATTCTTCTCTGTGAGGATGGTGGGACACTGGGACATGTTGCCCAGAGAAGCTGTGGCTGCCCCCTCCCTGGCAGTGTTCAAGGCCAGGTTGGATGGGGCTTTGAGCAGCCTGGTCTGGTGGAAGGTGTCCCTTCCCATGGCAGGGGGTTGGAACTAGATGATCTTTAAGGTCCCTTCCAACTCAAGCCATTCTATAATTCCATGACTACAGAGCAGAATTTCATCATCTAGTGAAAGCATCAGTTTTCACTGTCCAGTTGCATCCTCAGTATGTGTAATTCAATAATGTCTTGATCAATCAGCTGTCCTAGCCACTCACTATTACTGTGCAATATCTTTTCCTTGTTAGATGTTGCAATAGAATCATCATCTAAATGAAGGATAATGTAATTAAGTAGGTGGAGTGTTGGGTAGTATCAGAGGCAGAGGATTTCTTTTCTGAAGAGGGAGCTACTTTTCCAGAGTCATATATTTTAGTTGCTGGTAATCATAACAACAACCAAAAGGTTATAACTTTATTACAGGCTATTAAGTAATTAAAGCACCTGTTAAAAAGAGTCTCTTAACACTACAGAAGTGTGTGTGTTTGTAACCAGCAGTTCAATGTCCTTTTTCTTTTCTACAAACTTGTAGGAAAGAGAAGCTTTTACATAAAAAAAAAATTTCTCCCAAATTTCAGCTGAGCATATAGACTAAACAACAGTTTAGTCTGCTTAGACTAAACTGTCTCTCAACGATGATAAACAGGTCAGGGTTTCTACCCTAACATATTGCAGGTACACATAAAACTCTAATAACCAAAAAAGAGTGAAAGAAAGAGCAGTGCTTTAATTAGAGCACAAATGCACCATTTATTCACTGAGAGACCACGACCCACTACTATACTTTCCTATTATAAGCTTCATACCTTGGTCCTCTTGAGGGCTTCTGGAGTGTTCAACAGCCTCACTTCTGCTGGTGGTCTCCTAAGAACCATGCTGCCACTGTGACTTAAATGTGAATCAAAGCAGAAATCTTTCCCAAGAAAGGCTTTATATTTTCATTAAAACTTCAAGCTTTTAATTAGGGTGAATCCCTGTTAATCTGTTGGAAATTAGGGTTGTTTTACTGATTGCATATGCAGTGCCTCGCTACCTCTAATTGTACTCCTTGAAAAGATGGAGTTGCTTTTCCACACTACAGTGCCAGTAGTTAGCTGGTAATATTCTAACACCGAACAACTAACAACGTAACACTGTTTAACAAAAAAATAGTTGGCAATGGAATATATTGTACTCCCAGATCTGTAAGGTAAAATCCAGAAAGTAGTACTGAGAAAATAGGTATGGCACAGGCAATATGGTATGGCTTTTCCCATGCTGTCCTTTACCCTCTCAGTGGCAAGTTTCTGTCTAGGGTTGAAATGGTAAAGGAGTATGACAACTGAATTCAAGACAAAAAATACCATAGCACTCTTCAGGGAAAGGGGCACAGAAAGATGTGCCCTGAGTTTTAATCTCTTCTATGAGTTATTATGTTTAATATTATATAATATTTGGTATATATTATGGTATAATACACTTTCTGTATTATGTTGGTATAATGTATGGTATAATACACCCCAATACTAAGGGTCTCGCACATCAGATGTCCGCTCTTTGCTCTCAGAAACATTGTGTTCTTGGCCAACATAATAACCCAACTTCAAAAAGAAGGGTAAGTGATATTCCTGAGTCCTGTCTCAGTTTCCAGCAGTGCTTATCCTAGCAATTGGGATGTTCTCTTGGGAAATGAGAACTGTGGGTTGCATATTTCTCAGATTTAGGAATGCATAGAATCCAGATTTAAAAATTTTTGGACAAATGACCCACAATTAGAGTACACTTATTAAAAACAAGCATCCTCTAGTCTTGAAATTCTTATCACCACTAATAATTTGCTAGGAGAACGCTTCAGTCAGCAAACAAAGGTGTAAGATGTTAACAAAGTTTAAAGCTTATGGTACAAAAATTCAGACGAATATAAGATCCACTGTTCCTTTTTTAACAGTGAGCACAATCAGCCTCTAGAATAACTAAACTAAGAATTGTAGTGAGTTTCCCATTACTGAAAACTTAAAAATTGACATTGGATGTTTTTCTAAAAAAACATGCTCCAGGTCTATCACAGCTATTGAGACTTGAAGCAATAATTAATTCAGGGAAGTCCCATGACCTGTCAGACTAGATGATCACAATGGTCACTTCTGGCTTTAAAATCTATGGAGTTCCAGGCTTCTGTGCTGTGAATGCCAATGAGACTGCCAATTAGTGTGCTTTTTTTTTTTTTTTTTTTTTTTTTTTTTTTTTTTTTTTTTTATGTAGACACGTGTTCACTGGGAGCTAGGCTGAGAGCATCAAATTATTTTTTAAGTCATTAAAATGCTTCATTCCCTGAATATTGATTGTCACAAAACACAATCAGAATGTAAAAGAGAAAGAGATCTTATTATTGGAACAAAAAAGTAAGCATAAGGAAGTAGTGTAAATATAATGCAGCTTTTTTACCATCTCACGCTTTCCCATCACTGAATGCCATACCTAACTGTCTAATCATTCGTTCCATTGTTATTTTTATCCTTAGAATAGAAAGAACATTACTAAGACAGTGCTTGATGGGGAAGGTTTTAATGCCAAAGCTGAGGACAAGAGATCTAAGTAGTGGTTGATCCCTGATCTCATGGGAGAGAGGATGTCTATTCAAAAGGCAGAGACAAATATGAATAGTTAATCATCTTTAGTCTGGATTTTTTCTCCATTTCAGGTGCATGATATGTTTTTGCTTTCACTAAAATCAGCAGACCCATAACTGCTTTATAAATTAATGGCAGGTCTGTCATTAAATAAAAAGTCATGAAATGCAGTTACATGTTTGGATTTAAAGAAGGCAAAAAGGGGAAATGGCTTTGAACTAACTGGAGGCTTTCCATATTAATTAACATGCATGTTTAGAAACATGAAATCAGTGACTGTATTATATGTCTCTGGTGTGGCAAACATGGTTTTTTAGCAAGCAGTGAAGGTGGAAACATACCTCAGGTGCAGCATGGGGTTATGAGCTTTCTCTACATGTATGTTGTTATTTTAGTTATACCAGAGAGTACTGGCGTGCTTGATACCAGAAGGGGTTCATGGTAGCATTTCATATGCTATGGGGTGGAGTTTCTTATGAGGCACCCTGAGATGCTAAGGTGAAAGTTTTGATCCTGTGAAAAAAGGAAATAAAATTACTACTATTGTTTTAGCGGTAAACATAGGGGCATTATTGCAAAATATAATTTTACAATTCTTCCTTTGATTACTGATTTTACTCTTTCTGTCTGTGTGTTCAATATCCTGTAAGCAGAACAGTAGAAAGGCCATATTAAATGAGAATACTGGGTTTTCTAGATTTGGTGGCAGTCTATACTCTGACATGGTACAGTGCAGGGTTAGTTTTTCTGTTTATTTGTAAGTGGGTGTCGTCTCTAGGGCTCAATTTCTGCAATGCAATCTCTCCTCTTTAATGAAGTCTAATATTATTGAGTGACCAGAGAAATAAAGAGCACTTGTGATTGTCTTGCACTTGGCAAACTCCAGCTTGCAATATGCTTGCTCCTCGAAGCCTGTTGCCATTCAGAGTGCTAAAATTGAATTTGCAATTACTGACTCAGAAAAGCATCCCTGGTATTTTTAAAATGATGCCCCCTTAGAATAATGGGGCCATTCACTTTTGTTTCACGTTGGACCGGTTTCTGAGGGACCTTCAAGAAATGAGACAGCTATTTCCCTGTTACCAACTGCCTGAACTGTGAATAAGAGAGAGGAGAAGTCTATGCTTTCAGTCAAAGAGATTTCCAAATATACCATCAGCGGCTTGTCCTTGCTCTGTGCTAGATTCTAAAAATGCAGAGGAGGAGAAGGCCAGCAGTCTGGACAGTGCTGGGATGCCGCTTAGAAGAAGCTCAGCTGCCTCAGTTTGCAAAATTTCTGCTGTGGAATAACTGTGAGCCACTGATCTCACTTCAGAAATCCCAATGTGAAATCCTGTTGCATACCTTAAGAGGACTACCTTAATCAGCGCTTCTCCGTGTTTTTATCCCAGGGATACCTGTGTTGTCTAGCGAGAGGAAAAATGGGATGATCTTGTGCAGTATTCCTACAAGATGTTTCATTTTCATTTGATCTGAAAAGAGCTATTTCAAATGTTAATTTTTTTTGAAGATCACTTTCTGGTGTCTTATAAATCACCAATTGCCCATAGACTGCTCTGAGAAATATTTATTAACATGATTTTTTTTTTTTTTTTTTTTTAAATTCCAGAATTTAACCCTCATCTCTGAAAAAATAACTGCATGACTATGATAACTAGATCTTTTGCTTTGGAGTAGCAAACTCACTGCCAGTTCACAGGGCTACACAAGAATGTTCTTTATGCAGGGGAGTCATTAGGTGTGGTATCAATTCATAGGTTATCTCCCTTTTGTCTAGACTTTGATGACAGAAATAAAGACATGGCTGCGATATATTTATCATACTCAGTATACTTGGTGGATGTCAGTACCTGATGCAATTTAGAGCATTTTCAGGAACAGACTTTGCATAGCCAGTTAAGACTGGAATTTGCATAGACTTTCATATTTATATTACTATGGCACCTCATGTGTAAGCCCTTTTACATTATTGTCCAAAACACAACTGGGTCTTACAGGGGGTTTTAGTTCCCACTACAAACAGTGAGATGGGGACAGACAGTCTTCTGCCAGACTCACCTCACTGATGTGAGCAATTTCTGTGATGAATCCTTTATTCACTGAAACATTGATTTTTAGCTGATTAATTCTATTTTTGCTTCCATACAGTGGTGATTGGTTAATCCAGCAGTGTCGCTTTGGAATACTAGATATTTTGCTCTCTATAAAAGCGTTTTGGGTATCACATCAACCATTCAATTTTCTAATCCACCTGAAAATAATCCAGCAGTGGTGCCATTGTGCCCAGTCTTGTTTTCTAAGTTTAAAAATCCCTGATTGACCTATAGATTTTATTTTTTCATGGACTCACAAAATAATTTACGTGAGATGAGCTCTGTGTAGGTTGTCTAGCCCAACTTCCTGGTTAATCCAGGGAAAACATCAAATTCAGAGCAGGGCCTTGTCCATGTGAATCTTGCAAATGCCAGTGAAAGAAATTGTGCAGCATCCCTGGGAAACCTGTTCCAGTGCTTGGTCACTCATTGTGCAATTATTTTTTTTACTTATGTATACCTGGATTTTCCCTTGCTGCAACTTGTGACTGTTTCCTCTTGCCCTTTTACTGTGCACCTGCAAGAAGGGTCTGTCTCTATGTTTGCTTCATGTTGTGGTGTCTTGGAAGCTGATGTACTGCATGATCACTTTACATTTTGCTGTTTCTTACTTACTATGTTGATAGCAGCTGCAGTGTCTCTCCCTTTTTCCTTTCCTTTGGTGTCATATTCTTGGTGAGAAATTACAGCAAGAACATATGTATGTAAACCTCCTAATTTGCCTTCATGATCACCTTCATTTTTTTTATGGATTCCTCTAATTTATTATGAAATGTTTGCACATAATTTAAAGTATATTCATCAAAAATAAATGAACGTGGTGGATTTTATGAAGCATTAGCATGGCTTTTTTTGCTTGTTCACTTAGCAATTTGCAAAATGTAGTAATTCCCAGAAGACCTTCCAGTTTTCATTAGTTCAAATCAACAAGGTAAGGCTGTTGCATTATTTGTTTGCTAAAATATTCAGAGCCAAAACCTACCATTACCTTTACCTAGATGTCTCCAGGATACTTTATTATTAATCACGCCAACAAAACAACAACAGAAGTAGCTTAATGGTATGGGTTACTAAAGATGTAACACGCAAAGTGACAGGCAGCATCAAGCAAAGCTTAGTAATGGAGTAGATCATAATAAAATATATGAAAAAAACCCACTTTGAGTAAAAATAAACTGGCAAGATTAGTGTCTAGAAAACGAGCACTTTGTGTTGAAAATGAGTTGATATCCTTCACAGACTTGACAGGTAAAAAGTTTTTATCAATCTGCTTTACACATGGACATGCACACACTTTGACTGTCCAGAATTGGAGGAATGTTTGTGCATAAGTATGTATATATATATATATATATATATCTGTAAAAAAATAAATTTTCCCATATGACCATAGATTCACTTGTGTACAAATTCTGTGAAAAACTTGGTGTCAGCTCAAAGAATTATGAAATGTCTTTTCTTTTTTTTTTTTTTTAATTGTACTCTTTAAGAAGAAGTGGTTTGACTAACAGCACTTATGAGGTGGTTTTACTAATGTTGTTCTAGAGTGGTATGTCTGGTCCATTTCAAAGGACGGAAGACCAGTTATATTGTCTGTATGGATCCTCTATTTCCATTTCAGATGCTTGTAACTCCTTTTTCTTTAGAGAACTGATCTGGGTTCTGAATGCTGTTTCTGGAATAATTTCAATCTCTTAAAATAAAGTGTGATAATCTTGTTTAAAATCCACATCTGGCAACTAACCCATTGTCCAGATGCTTGTTTTTTCATCTGAAGAGTGTCCATTATTAAAATACTTCTATCTGACTTGCCTAGGTTATACAATTCTAGTGAAAATAAATCAGAATATGTGCCTGCTTATTACAGACAAGGAAATGCCTGATGTTATAAAACATATTTGTTCTTTGGCAGTACTTGGTAAATAAGTCTAAAATACAAAAGCAAAAAGATATTGTTACTCACAGATAGAAATGGAAATACAGAGATTCCTTTGTTCTGAACTCATGGACCCCATCACATGCATAAGGGATTGTGAAGAAAGTGCACTTCAGCCACATTTCAGTCTGTTCTAATACAAAGAATTATCACAACCCTATTTAAAAAAAACCCCAACAAACCTATGGCCAGATGGTATTTTTCTAACCAATACAGTTTTCATTCTGGTAAAGGTAGGTGCCAATATCTGTGGCTCTGGGGTCCTGTTTAAGCAGTCCTGAAGCATTCTGGTGTTCTCAAGCAGCCAGTTATTTGGGCATTGGAAGGAATTTAGCCATTATAATTGTTGACATTCCCAAAGAAGGTTTTTAATCCACAAAAGGCCTAGAAAATTGACACTACTTATTCTGCTGCTGCATCAAAGCTGGCAGTTTAAATTTTAAGTATGTAAAGAAAAAGTGCAAAGTACAAAGACCTTATCTGGTAGTTAAGATTAGAAAGTCCCAGAACCAGACCCAGTCCTATTTTGGCCACATTTTTCTCATGTTATTAATGCCAGATTAATTCTTTGTCCTATCTATAAAATGTTAATATTTCTGTTCCCCTCTATTTGTCTATAGAGATAGCAAACTCTCCTAATCAAACACTGTGTTTCACCACCTAGTATGAGTCCTACTCAAATACAAATTGTAGCAATAATTAAGGGGGACAAGCCATTTCCTCCTTGTTTCTGGTCCACACAAATCCACACATCTGAAAACACTTGGACTCAAGGGACTGTTTTTCTACCCAGAAGCAACAAAAGTTGCCCTAAGCAGAGAAGACAATGCATTTTTGATTAGAGGATACTTGTCAGGTTGTGGTAGGCTAATTTAATAGCACCCACCTGGAAGATATTAGCTTCAATATGGAATGCATCAGGAAGATGGGCTAATAACATTTTACCATTTATAACAGTATTTACAGTCCCCAAGTAAAGATAAGTATTTAAAGCCAGCAAATAAATGCATCCAAGAAAACCACTTTCCCACACATAGCAATAAACAGCAGAAGTTCTTGGTTCCACAGGCAGTGCTGGATCCCCAGGTATCCACTTATTCTACCAATAGCTTGAAAGAAAATTACAGCAACATGATTAGTGAACACATTAGATTCAGATGAGAGAAATATTCTGCTTGCTGAGGTTGCAATGTTCTACTTTAGCACTGGTTGCAATGCTCTGAGAAGCCTCCAATCATCCTAATACCCTCCCTCAACTTTGCAACATAACCTGATAAAAGGTAATTTGGGTTTATCTTTTATGTCTGTATCTTCTCAGTGGATCTGGCAGCAAATATGAGTACACACTGCTGATGTGATTTACTTCAGCTGGGAGGATCCTCAGATCCACCCTCTCTTCTTACTCAGGAATATCCACTTGCTCTTCCCCTTGCTGCCCCTGCCCCATCCTAGCTTCTTCCATAAGTAGTCTTGTTGTTCCCACTTTCTTGCAAACTCCAACTGTCCAGAAATTGAATAACAGCTGAAGGGGACTTCAATGTAACAAAATGTGTGGAAAAAATAATTATAAAATCTCCTTGTGCCCACAATCTATTGGTATACTTAAATTTTATTTTTTTGAGTTGCATTCCATGCTGTCTGGAAAAATTAAAGAATCTTGCAATGGTGTCTTCATTCCTGTGAGGTGGATAGGGTAAAAACATAACTGTCTGTGGATGATCCAAGTGGGTCCCTTCTTTCTTTATACAGAATTTTCAATTTCCCTGTCAGCTGACAAAGATATGGAAACAGATAAACTAACTAGGATGCCATTCAGATCTTGCATTATTTTGTCCTCTGAGACCTTTTCTGTAGGAGGAACAATTGATTTCTGTTACAACATGGTCAGGCAAACCAGTAGCGGTGTGCTTACAATTCCCTCCCATGGCTATTCTACAGCAGCTCTTCAGAAATTAATAGCCAGACCTAATATGCTCTTGTTGCTAGTAGTGATAGTGGGTTAACTAAAATTCGGTGAGATTTTGCCACTATAGGAAGGGGGGGCACTAGTAAAGTAAAACCTGTTACAACATGAGTGAAGGGGTTACTGAAGCTGATTTTCAGCTTTTACCAGTCATCCTGGAGACACTGTGCAAAAGCTGTTTATTACCACATTTACAAGAAGAACAGATTTTCTTCTTTCCTGTACAGTCCTTTAAAATGGTGTCATAAGCACAGTCCTCTGTGCTGGTTAAAGAGGCAAATCTGAGGCCTCTCATGCTTCTCACATAAAGGGATGAAGAGTCCCAGTATTGCAGTTCCCCCTGGATGGGCAAGGATCTCCCCACCACAGGCAAGACTGCATGCCAAGAAATCTGGGTTTCATGCATCACCTAGTAGCTGCACTAAATTAGGAGTCTGGAAATCCTTGAATTCATTTGGATCAGCAGGGCATGTGGCAGGAGGAGAATGCTTCACAGAATATTCATTAAGGGAGGAGATCTTTTCTGTATCAGACTGAGTTAGAAACTATTTAATGAAGAATATAAATATGGGATCAATCAGTGATTCAATCAGTGTGCTAATGGGCCTCAGGAAGGCTGGACACTTTTTAAGAAGAAAGTCTTAATGGCTCAGGAGCAGGCTGTCCCCAGGTGCTGTAAGAGAAGCCAGTGGCAGAGAAGACCACGCTGGCCAAATAGGGAGCTTTGGCTGCAACTCAGGGAGAAAAGGAAAGTTTATGGCCTTTGGAAGAAGGGGCTAGACACTCACAGTGATTACAAGGATGCTGTGAGGCTATGCAGGGTGGAAGTCAGGATGTCTAAAGCCCACCTAGAAATTAATCTGGCTTCAGCAGTCAAGGATAACAAGAAATGTTTCTATAAATCTGTCAACAACAAAAGAAAGACCAGGGAGAGGCTCCATCCCCTGCTAGATGCAGGAGGAAACATGGTAATGAGCGATAAAGAAAAGGCTGAGGTGCTTAATGCCTTCTTTGCCTCAGTCTTTAATACAAAATGAGTTACACTGAGGGAATCCAGCCTCCTCAGCCAAAAGACAGAGACTGGAAGAAACACACCCACACACACACCCACACACCCCAATGCAGGAGATAATCAGTGACCTACTGCATCACATAGAGATACACAAGTCTATGGGATGAGATGGGATACACCCGAGGGTGCTGAAGGAGCTGGCTGGGGTGCTCACCAAGCCACTTTCCATCATTTCCCAGCAGTCCTGGCTGACCAGGGAGGTCCCGACAGATCGGAAATCGGCCAATGTGACCTCCATATATAAGAACTGTCAGAAGAATGATCTGGGAATTTACAGACCTGTCAGCTTGACTTCGGTGCCCGGGAAGCTGATGGAGCAGCTCAACCTGAGTACCATCACACAACACATGTGGGACAACCAGATGGTCAGGCCCAGTCAGCATGGGTTTATGAAAGGCAGGTCCTGCCTGACAAACCTGATCTCCTTCTGTGACAGGGCAACCTGCTTATTGGATAAGGAAAAGGCTGTGGACATTGTCTGCCTTGACTTTAGTAATGCATCTGGCACCATTTCCCACAGCATTCTCCTGGCAAAACTGGCTGCTCGAGACTTGGATGGACACACGCTTCACTGGATAAAAAATCTGTCTGGAAGTCCGGGCCCAAAGAGTTGTGGTGAATGGAATTAAATCCAGTTGGTGGCCGGTCATGAGTGGTGTCCCCCAGGGCTTGGTGTTGGGACCACTCCTGTTTAACATCTTTACTGATGATCTGGATGAGGGGATCGAGGGCACCCTCAGTCAGTTTGCAGATGACACCCAGTTGGGTGGGAGTGTTGATCTGCTCGAGGGCAGAGAGGCTCTGCAGAGAGACCTGGACAGGCTGGAGCCGTGGGCTGAGGCCAACTGGAGGAATTTCAATCAGGCCAAATGCCGGGGGCTGCCCTTGGGCCACAACAACCCCCAGCAGCGCTACAGGCCTGGGGAGGGGTGGCTGGAGAGCTGCCAGTCAGAGAGGGACCTGGGGGTGCTGATTGACAGCCGGCTGAACAGGAGCCAGCAGTGTGCCCAGGAGGCCAAGAAGGCCAATGGCATCCTGGCTTGTGTCAGCACTAGCGTGGCCAGCAGGGACAGGGAAGGGATCTGACCCCTGTACTCGGCACTGGTGAGGCCGCCCCTCGATTCCTGTGTTCAGTTTTGGGCCCCTCACTACAAAAAGGACATTGAATGACTTGAGCGTGTCCAGAGAAGGGCAACGAAGCTGGTGCAGGGTCTGGAGCACAGGTCGTGCGAGGAGCGGCTGAGGGAACTGGAGGTGTTTAGTCTGGAGAAGAGGAAGCTGAGGGGAGACCTCATCGCCCTCTACAGCTACCTGAGAGGAGGTTGCAGAGAGCTGGGGATGAGTCTCTTTAACCAAGTAACATGTGATAGGACAAGAGGGAATGGCCTCAAGTTGCACCAGGGAAGGTTTAGACTGGATATTAGGAAGCATTTCTTTCCAGAACAGGTTGTTGGGCGTTGGAATGGGCTGCCCATGGCAGTGGTGAAGTCCCCATTCCTGGAGGTGTTTAAGAGTCGGGTAGACATAGTGCTTACGGATATGTTGTAGTTGAGAATGGTCAGTGTTAGGTTAATGGTTGGACTGGATGATCTTCAAGGTCTTTTTCAACCTAGATGATTCTGTGATTCTGTGAACTCATCGTATATGGTGAAACGATCTCTCTCTGTATTTCATGTCATACATAAATGTGCTGGTCTAAATTTAACTTCTAATGGACCACATCTGACTGTTCAGATGAACAAATGTCTTCAAAAGAGGCCTGTAGTTGTAAAATGAATGCATCCTGCTGATCAAAATCCAGATTCAGTTCGCCATTTATCATCAGAGATACTATTTGGTACTTCTGCACTTAAAAAATTGAAGAGATGAGCTGTTTTGTAAGATGAGATAGCTCTTACTCCTGTTGTTAAACAGATTGGGATTGTGGAATAACTGGATAGCTTTCAAGAATGTAGAAGAGGTTTCGGAAAGAGTGTTTTTTAATGTCTTCTTATAAGGTCTTTCTATAAAGACTTCTCTTGTACCTGTAGAAGTCAATGGTGATTTTGCTTGGAGTGGGTTTGGACCCTTTGTATTTGCAAATCTCAGATGCACTTTCAGTGCAGAACAGATAGGTAAACATCTCAGTATTTGTCCACAGTATGAAGAGAGCACTGAAGTCAAAACATCGTTGTCAGCATATAATGGGGGTTCTGTAGTATTGCTGTACTTAACTCTTTTTGCTCACCAGCACTGAACTCATCATTCTGCAGTGCTTTAGAAAATGAGATCAATTTGTAAAACTTGCTGTGAAAGTACTTATCAAAATTTCAAAATGTATTTACTGCTTTTACTACAGTAGAACTTATTTACTGCCTCTGCTAGGGAGGTAGAGCATCTATTTCTCCGTAAAGTGGTTATTATTGTTTCTGAGGACTGTAGCCCTGATGCAGTATAAATTTTTTTTGCTTTTTGCTGTATCAAGTTTTGGCCTCATCATGTGACATCTATTCATGTGGGTAATGCATTTCAGAAAAAAAAAAAAATTCCTTTTAAGTTGAATTAGATGATATGTAATTAGGAGTGACATTTTGACAGGGCAGACTCCACCACTCATTGGGAAAAGGTTAAAAAGCACCCCAGTAGTGAAAGAGAGCCCCAGTGACTGGATGGTTGTGCTGAGAAAGTCTGTGGTATTCAGCTTGGGGAGGGAAAGGAGATGTCAGGCAAGCTGTAGATACTGCTGGAAGACCAGGTTGTGTTTGCAGGGTAGCTGGTTTGGTAGGTGCTAAACTTACTTTGCACTTACTTTCTAAAGTGGGGGAAGACTGACATAATGCAGAAAGGGATTAACAATGGGATGGTGGTCTGCACGGTGAGGAGGGAAAACATCCTCAAATGGCTGGGACAGTAAGGGATGCCAAGATGCTACTGGATTGCCACAAAAGACTGTCTTCCTAAGTGGCAGGTGTTCAGGTTTTATAACTCCTTCTCTATCTTTTAAGTGCAAATGTTCTTAACACACATGTTTAGAAAGAACAGGCTGAGATTTTTCTCTTTTTGTGCAAATTAAGCATGCTTTTATCTGAAAAAGAATATTTTACTATTTCTTTTCTTCCATCATTTATATCTTCTGTATTTCATACATGGAAGCACTGGATCAAAATCAGACTTTTGCAAGTTGATTTTCCTTAGGAACTTATTTCCTTATATATTCTTATGTATTTTTTTCAAAACATTCTAGTCCAGTTTTGATTCATGTATGACGTACTGGGTGGAAAATGGATGCCTCCAGAAAACATCACAAAATATATTTCTTCATGTCAGGACAGTTCTGTATGCCTATAATCTTGGATCTTTACTGTCATGGCTTCATCACAAGGGAGCATCTGAATGAAAATACTTTGCTTTTTTTAAGAGTTCATCTGCTTCTGTGACTAATTCCCTGTTTACAGCATCAAATTTAGTTCTAGTAAAATGATTGTCATCACAGAGAAATATGACTTCATCTGGGTAATCAGCAGCAGAAGAGACAGATGAACTTTCTGAGAAGTAAAGATGTTCTTTCTATATCAATGTGTCAAAATGGGAGAAAGGTAAAATGTAGGCCATTTGGTGGAACTCCTAAACTGAATGTTTTCTAAAGTTTTCTGTGAGCATTCAGCTGCTCCAGAACAGGTGTGTTCATTTCATTAAATCTTTATTGAATTTGAATCAATTTTAACAGACCTGATGAGTGCCAACTCTTCAGAGCTTCCCTGAAGTGGATTTTGTTCCCTTAAGTCATGACTTTATTTCCCAAAGATTTCCTAATCAATGTTTCACTTCAATTTTTTTTGAGTAATTCCTTTGCAGTTGGCTGTAGGGAACCTTGAATAAACAAATCTGTAATGTATAAATGTTCTGTTAATTCCAATTTTTGTACCATGTAATTAGATGGAAAGTTAGTAAGCAGACAAGATTAAGAATTATCTGATGACTATATTGTATTTCCACAGTAATCAGAAATAGATAGCAATAACATGTCAGTTCTTCAGTCTCTCCTCTGCCTGATCTATCTCTGCTCTGTGCTGTGTACACGTTGATGTCTTGCTTTGCCCAATGTAGAAATTCTTTATGACTTACTCTCTTTTCATCTCTGCATTGTTTTTTTCCTTTGGTATCATCAAATTCCAGCTCTCCAGATATTGTGTGTGCTGATCAATATTGTCTTCTTTTTCCAGTATACAAAGTAGAGCCGCCACATCATTGCCCTCCCCTCTTTCCTTCAGTGCCTTCAGATGCTGCCTTCCACAACACTGCTTTTTTTCTGCCTCTCAGTGCCAGTGGTTTAGGAATGGGAACTGCCTCTGAAACAATCCATCTGTCTTTGAAGTCTACCAACCCTCCACTGCTTCATGCCATCCGCAAATGCCTCTCTGTCTCTTGTCTAGTTGTTTGCTTTCCCTCCCCTCCCCTCCCCTCCCCTCCCCTCCCCTCCCCTCCCCTCCCCTCCCCTCCCCTCCCCTCCCCTCCCCTCCCCTCCCCTCCCCTCCCCTCCCCTCCCCTCCCCTCCCCTCCCCTCCCCTCCCCTCCCCTCCCCTCCCCTCCCCTCCCCTCCCCTCCCCTCCCCTCCCCTCCCCTCCCCTCCCCTCCCCTCCCCTCCCCTCCCCTCCCCTCCCCTCCCCTCCCCTCCCCTCCCCTCCCCTCCCCTCCCCTCCCCTCCCCTCCCCTCCCCTCCCCTCCCCTCCCCTCCCCTCCCCTCCCCTCCCCTCCCCTCCCCTCCCCTCCCCTCCCCTCCCCTCCCCTCCCCTCCCCTCCCCTCCCCTCCCCTCCCCTCCCCTCCCCTCCCC
>NW_020799095.1:102170420-102191764 GCF_003259725.1 Athene cunicularia | reverse complement strand
AAAAAAAAAAAAAAAAAGTCTGTGAAAGCCATTTCCTGTATACTTTACCAGTGTGTTGCTATACAGCATTTTTTTTGAAAAGATGAAGGTGCTGGGGGACACACAACTATCTGTGGAACAAGCTGTTTGAAGGCGTGATTGACACTCTTGAGTGGCTTTATGTATTTATTGCTCCTTACAATGTTACTGAAAGGCTTCATCAGCCCAAGTCTTCATTCAAATAGTAGGCAGGTAGCTAAAACTGCTTACCAGTGGGTCACTGAATAGATGCAGAACACTGTGGCCTCATTTATTAATTTCTGGTGTAAAAAGTGCAGCAAATGAGCTGCACAACCTTTACTGAGCAACCAACTGAATCATAGGAACAAGGCTGTTTGTAGCAAATGAGGAAAGGTCATTTGACTCACTGAAGCTCATTAATCCTATTTAATATTGCCCTTATCCAGCACTGAGTAAATAAGTGCACAGCCTACCTCCAGTACTTCATCCCCCAGACCATGCCTTACAACTCAGTTTATCCTCAGTAAGTTCCTTTGGATAACAAATTAAAAAAAAGGAATGAGAGATCTTTGTTTAAAAAAGAATAATTCTCGGTTACATATGTTCTCTTCAGGTTTGCAGAGTTGTTTCTGTTAGGGTGAATGTGGTGACCTGAGGCTATTTATTATTGTTCTGAAGCAGTGTTGTTTTTTAAGACATCAAATCAGAAAAGTGTAGTTGGAAGCACAAATACAGAAAACTTAGGTAATGAAAGCAGGATGCTATATGGAGAACTAATTGCAGACCTCATAAAGTTGGAAATTTGATGTGTGTTAAAAATGTTATGTATTCTTGAGTAGAGCACCATGAAGCAGCTGATCACTCACTTGGAGAGTCCGAGTCTTTGGTGCGAAAGAAAATACGGGGATTTTATTGACATACTTGGTAAAAGGTTACTTCTCTGATCCAAGCAGCCCTGCCATGCAGAATTGACTCCCACTTCACTGAGAGCGCAGAGAGAAACAGCAGTATGAAGCAGGAGCTGCCAGTAGCTTGGAGACAGGACAGCTATGGGGGTGCTACTGATGAGAACAAGGATTTTGATTTTATGTTAGTCCAGCAAGGGAGGAATGTAGATTGGGATGAGGAAAGAAAAGGAGTGTCCAGTTCAGAGCAGAACAAGTTCCATCTCCAGCGAACCAAATTGCTCCACTCTTACCTGTGTTAAAACATTCCTTGACATCAAAGGGAGCAGAGATGGACAAGGACAATGAACACTGCTATCTCATTATCACTTCTCGGCTCACTTGTTGCTTGAAATCTGTAGCTTGTGATAAGGAATTCCAGCAGAAACTAACAGGTGAGACCAACAACTATATCACACAGCAATGTGGAAAAAGGTGAATTACAATTCAAGAAACCAGTGACTTGTAGGTAGTAGACCTGCCTTTCAGCAAGCCCACATTGATGTCAGTGAATCTGACTCTCTGGCTACTTCTAAGGACTCAGCTATTATTGACCCTCGGGTCATTTATTAAATCTGACTTTTGGTATTACACTGAAGGGTGTGCTCAACTTTGGAAAGCAGCAAGAAGCATGTGAGAAGGTGCATAATGTGTGCTGCTTCTGATGTGTCAGCAGGCCACTAAACTGTTCTGCTAGATCTTGCATTTTTATGCACTGGCAACCTGAATTTGAACCAACAGTCTACCAATATGAAGTTAAGGCCAAAATTTCTAAATATGTTTGCCTGAACTAAAGTAAAAAGAGAGGGTGGCCTGACTGAGCATTTTCTAATTTGCTAGGTTTTTACCACTTAGCAGTAAAGAGCCAGAAACAGTCTCGGAGACAGAGACGGAACATGGAATTATGTCACTAGAAGAACCGCTGTACTAGATCAAACCAAAGGTCCATCTAGTCCCCATCCTGCCTTTAATGCTCAATGAACACTTACAGAAGGGTAAGAAGAGGTCAATCATATAACGTACTTCTTCCTAATGGGCTCCTAGCCTCTATCGACTTTCAGCTCTGGGAATTTCCCAAGGGAAATCTTATCCTTTTCATCCTTTGTCTTGTCTATTTTGGTTGCAAACCCTTAAGTTGGGTTTTATAACTGTTCAGTTACCAGCACTGTAGTGTCACCTATGGGTACAGTAGACATATATGTAGAATATACTTGTGTGTAGGCACATGTATTGGAAGATATATTGATTTCGATTTTCCTGAGATTAAACCTGTAGAATTTGTTGGAGCCAGTGAGGTGTCATTGTTCAAAGCAGAACAAAATGATAGAAAGCTTGTTCTGGCTCAGACTGTTGGTTTTTTAATTCTTCCCCTGAAAACCAGTAAACAAGGGATCTTTACCCTTGACTCTCCATTTGGCCTGATGAAATATCAATAATAGTTCTGCCCACTTGCGTGTCTGTTGGAGAATGGCTTGCAGAGAGCAAGGCCATGGGTCTCTGCAAAAGCTGACTGCAGCCATCTGCGGTAAACAAAGGAAAAAACCCAGGGTACAGTTATGCTAACAAAGGACTGTTATGTTAACAAAGAGAGAAACTGAGGTACACAATGGCCTTGAGTGTGATGGTGAACAACCTTGGGAAAGAAGGCAGGCCAGAAGAGGGAAAATGTTGTGACATACCTGAAATGCCACAAGGGGCTGGGATATAATAATGTGGCCTTTTACATGTATCCAATAGATTTGTGAGTAGTATGCATGATTATTGTGGAGTGCTTCTATAAGGTGTGATTTCTTTCAATAAAGTTGAAGCTTGCTCTATCATTCACATTGAATCGGCTGCTTGCTTCCTCCACCTGCCGCACGTGTCCACAGTTATCTCTTTGTTCTTTTTCTCTTAGGTCTTTAGGGAAACTCATTTAATGTGCAGTAGGTAAGGGGAAGAGAAGATTTTGGTAAAAAACCCCAATATTGAAAGTATTTTAATGTGAATCCTCTTTATTTATCTTCATAGGTGGAAAAGTCCAAGAACTCTCACATTATGTAGCAAATATTACTTAAGCTGCTTTGTCTATGTGTTGTTTCATGCTTCTCCTCTCTGCCTAATGTCTTTCTAATTTTCAGCTTTTTCTCATGCTGAAAACTTCTCTCTGACCGTGACCAGCATAGCCCTCCATGGAAGGTCTTGGCATAGGTATCTTTCCATGTCTCTCTTGCTGCTTTCTCAATGAGGTGCAGGGGCTGGGCAGGCAGAAGCTGTGCACTTCTATATTTCACCTTTTGTTCTTCTCTTCCCTGCCAGCCTATACTCTCTTTGCCCTGTGCCTGAACCTAACCACATCTTGTTCCTACACAAACTTGTCAGAGATGAGGAATATCACTCTAAGATGACAGTCTCTGCACTCTTTATCACACCCTCATGGTCAAGTACCCCATCTGAGCACAAGCAGGTATACAACCATGAAAAATGAGTTGCCTGGGGTCTTGCAGCACATAGAGCAACACATAGAGCAAGGGAATGAGACACCTTTAGTGAAGACAGGCTGACTTTTCCAGATGCATTGGAACATCCAAGTAATTTCTAAAAATACAAGGAGAGAATAGAGCACTCTGGTAGTCCTACAAGGTTATATCAGCAGGCAAAGGGTTACCTAACAGAAGTTCAGGAACATTAATACTGAATTTTGAATGTCTTGGCATTTGAAATCCAAATGTCAGAGTTTGGAGAAAACATTTAGCTATTGATATAGGCATTGACTGGACATCTGGAAGCCAAACGTCCCCCTTCATAAAATAATAGTGTTGTGGCAGTCAGTTTAGACAACAGCAAAGAAAAGGGTGCTGATGTCAGTGGCTGTTATGAAGGGTCTCTGTGTATTTTAAAGTATACTTTTCATGGGTATTTGGTTGACTTTTTTTACAGAATAGATAATTTAAGGAACAAAACCTACCCTAGAGGTAGGATGGTAACAGGTGGCAAATGAATCAAGATAGTGTAACTCACTCAACATGAATGAAACAGGGGAGCCTGTGAGGCTTAAAACTAGTTTTCAGATCTGAACTGTCACAGTCAAGGCTTGTGTTCATTCTTAAAACCTACCAGCAGTGACTTCTTTTTTTTTCATTTTGTTCTGTTTGCTTTTCATTCAAGCAGTTTTAGTTTCTTTTTACTGGTTACCATGAGAAGCTGTGTAAAACGTTCTTGGGTGACAAACCTCGGGTCTCTGTATCCCAGCCTCAGTGTGTACATTGCACAGATCTTATGAGAGTCTTTTGGACTGCTTGGAAAAGGGGCTCTTCTACTCTCTCTTTACCAAGTTATTTTTGGTAAAGGTCCTTGAATCCATTGGAGGTCATTAAGAGGAAAAACTTGTTTTACTTGTATTTCACTATGAAATTGAATGTGACTCTAGTCTGGAGAATGAATGAATATTGTCCCTTTATTACTGCTGTATGGAATGAATTATAGTATTTTCTGTGCCTTATGCCTTCAGAGCCACATTTGCTTAGGGGAGATGTCTCTGCTCTGTGTGGATATGTACTGAGAGTGAGAAGATCCCTACCCCTGTGTATCTCTTGTAATGCTGTGAATGGCTCAGGAACAGTCTGTTCCTACAACCAAGGGGTCAGAGGAGCAACTCATGACATCTGAAGGAGGTCATCATGACTCTTCCTATATCTGCTGGCACTGGATTGAAGAGCTCAGAGGATTGATGGGGAAGGGAGCAGCTGGTCTGTTCCCTCGGAGATTGAAGCTGGAAGCAAGTTAGTGGCTGGTATCAGGCATAAGGGAAAAACAAAGAAAGGAAATAAGAGAGACTATTGTGAAGCAAAAAAACCTAGAACGGAGTAATGACTGTGCATTGGGAAACCCAAACAAGGCACAGAAACATCAAGTTGTAGAAACAAATCATCAGTTTGGAGCACTGGAAACAGTGACAACTTAATACTCAAGATATAATACAGCATCACATTTTCAGTTGCACTGTACTTTCAGCTGGCCACATTAACAACATTCTTCCTGCTAAATCCTTAGTCCCTAATGCACAGCCTGCTCGTTTATAGAGAGCAAAAACAGTCTCTGAACCTTCAGGCAAGAAAAAACAGCCATGAAAGTTACTGAGAAAGTGGAAATGAATGCTTTACTGCTGATATTCCCAGAAATGAATGAAGTTACTATGCAATTAGTTAACTGATTTTCTATCTGGACAAAGCATGCACTGTGGCGGTCCTGCTGACATATTAACTTTATACTTAAGGAATTGAAAGTTGGGATTCCCAGTGAGAAAGAAGAAGGTCTGGGGATGTAGGAAGTCCATTTTTTTCTGCTTGAATTGATATGGACGTACTGTGAATTACATGAGTGCCTTCAGAAACTGACTGAAGTTTTGATCTGAGGAATTAATATTAATACTGCTTCCTTTCAAAGGTAGAAATTGGTGAGAAATGATCTTAGTTTCTGCACACAGTTTTATAAAAGGTGATTATATAAGTAGACACATTGTCACACAAGACATTTTGAAAATTATATACATTGTAAATGAAAGTGGATGAAAAGCCATACTGTCTCATTGCCTGTGTTTCCTGCTTAAAACACTTTCCTGGAATGATTAAAAGTTGTGGGGATGATTTATAGGTTTAGAGAATTACTTGCAACAGGTTACTTCCTTTCTTCTAAAATTTGTAGACTATTGTACATGGTTCAGCCAATTAGGGCTTTGTTTTTCATGGTAAGCACCGTTGCTATGGAAATTATATAGCATAGGAATAAGTGGCTGCTGCTGCAAATAAGGTTTTTGGAAAAAGTTCAAGGAGTAAAATGGCCCTTCTTTTGCAGCAGGGAGAAAAAGATAATAAATTAGGTCCCTATCTTCTGAAGGCTGCAGCTAAGCTTTAAAAATAATTGTAACAGATTTGGTGTGAGATAAACTCTATAAACTAATAAAAGAATAAATAGGTTCACAGTTATTGTAAACAGAAGGAAAGTGTGTTGCATTTTAGGTAGCTTTTTGTGCTTGATATCAATAAAAATTGTTGCTGACTCAAAAGTTAGGCCATCATAGGATAATAGCTGCTCAACACAATAACTTTTGTGGATATTACTATAAAAGTGTTAGCAAGATACCATTGCTGCAATAATATTTATGTTTCAAAGAGGAAAAAAGGGTTAATATAGTGTAAGTAATATCCTCATTAAATATGAATGTATTCAGCTGCTATATTTTAGAAAGCACAGAAGGTACTACATAAAGATATATTAAATGCAAAAAGCCTCTATTTGGATGTAAGACTGTAAAGTCAATGTGCTTAAGTCTGAGCTTGTGAGAGCTGAAAAATTTCTATGACAGAAACACCTTGTGGTGCTTGTTAGGGATGCTTCTTTGGTTTATTTAGAAAGCCCAGCCAGGACCTGCTTGTCACGATCAGTCAGATGACAGCCATACACATAGGAGCAGGTTTCTAAAGAGCTTTATGGTGGACTAATCTTTTCTCTGAATGGATGTTTACTGCGGACATTAATAATGGAACTGCACCAAAGACGAGAATTTATGAGACTCCTGCTCACCATGTTCATGTGCTGACAATTAAGTGAGCGTGTCTGACCCTGGCCTCGGGGAAGGGCACGCCTGGCTGGCGACTGCCCCCAGCCTCTGCTGCTCAAGCTGAGTCCAACAGAGACATAACAGACATTAGCGCCGCAAGACCTTCCTTGTCCCACCCACAAAATTTTGGCAGTGAACTCATTATAAGCCATCCATTAAAACTGTCTTGTTCAGCTGATGGATGACCCACCTTAGCAGTCACAGAGCCTGCAGTCATAAGAACCTCTGGTCTCCCCACTCTGATATCAGCTCCTCTGGACTACTGCCAAGTTCATTTAGTCACACTGCTTTAACTTATTTATTTCTTTCCTTTTCTCTTACAGCCCTGTTTCCTCAGCTCTTTAGAAAGGGAGAGGAAAGGGGGAGGAGAAAAGGCATAGATAATCAAAAGTGTGACCCATAAGTCATGGTGATCCATCCTCCAGTTATTGGGAACTGTCTCACTGCTTTACATTTTCATTCTTATAATTATACTCACACCCAGGAAAATGTCTTTGTGGCTTGCCTTCTTATCAAAGTGAAACCATCATCTATTAGCACAGGCAGTGCAAATCTGTAACAATTACTATTTTAATTCTCTTTCCCAGCCATTTGCTTTCTTCCTCCTTGGGTGTTTATCTCAGAGCTCTCTAAGAGAGAGTTGTTATTGACTGAATAAGAACTCTGAACAGGAGGGTTTGTTACGAGGCACACACATTGTACAAGAACAGGGACAGCTCATGTTCAGAAGACCAACATGTGCATGTATATTTACTTCCTTTGCCCCAATAATGATGAGTTCCATGTTGAATGAACTTTTTGCCAGCCTGTTTTCTTACACACCTGAGATACAGCAGTGATATGTCTGTGTAGGAGAAGTTGCCTCTTGAAAGTTATTGCTTGCAGAGCTTTGAGAAACCTGGGTAGTGAATCAAACTCCAGCTTTGAATTCTTCAGTTTGTGTAAACATATTGCATCGAAAACAACTTTTCCAAAGAAAGGTTAAAATTCCATTGGCTGAAGAGCCTTTTTATCATGATGTAATTATTTATCATGGCCAAAGAGAAGGGGAAAATATATTAGGAACACTTTCATTGTTTTATGCAGCAGCCTTAAGAAATGTTAGATTTACTTTGAAGGTTCAATGCTTTCCAATAGGAATAAGATACATTGACTGAAGAACAAAGCAGCAATCTTGGATAATGACAAGAAAAGAATATTGAATTAAAATGAACTGGTCTTCTTGAACACCCCTAGCACTTACATTTGCAAACTGAATGAGGTTTTAAAACAAAACAAAGGTTATTCTTGACTGGATTCCCTTAGACACTTTCCCAGCATGCTAAAACAGGAAATCTGTGTTTGTATATAGGTTTTTAGATTACAATACCCTTTAATACTATACATAAGGCTGCAATATATTAAACAGGCACTATTGCCTCTGGTGGTTAAATATGTGTAACAGCTAGTTGGCATGTGTTTCTATCTGTTCTTCCCTACAAGAATATAATGGGAAGGAATTCCACAAGCAACATTTTAAATGGAAACCTGGGGAGATTAACACACCAGATACATAGGAGACTTAATTTTTGTCTAGCATGTCTCCCGTTACACCTGCATTACCCTTACCAATCACCATTAAATTTAATCATCAATATTATAATGGAATCAAAAAGAGTTTATTAGCAGTAGTAAGGAATGGATTATGGGAAGGCTAAAGGACATATAATTCATGGTCAAAGTTTTCATAATTTTTCATGTGTCTGCTATGTCATATGTTTTATCTGAAGAATTATTAGTACAAAATGATTAAATATCTGTCAAAAAATAATTTACTTGTGTAGTAAGGGATAGATGAACATGAGGCTGAAAGCTGTTAGAAGATAAGTTCTCTAGTTAGATACACGGCGTAAACCCAAAGGAATAGGGACTGAAGCATTTAGGATGAAGTAGGGTTATCAATTTTCAAGTCAAGGCTCTTAGAAAATCAGCATCCAGAAGGTATGACATCAACTTGTTCAGGTAAAACTGATAATTGCAAAAGGAGACAGGAGAAAGAGAGAGATCTAATTAATTGCTCAACTTTTGATTTGTCTCACATTGATCAATTTTTTCCATCTGTGTTGCAAAGTCAACAATTTTCTTCTGCCCAACTGGTATCAATAGTCTTATAAACAAAAATGAATTTAATATGCAAATCAATAAAAAGTCTGAATTCCAATTTGAAAATTGTTCATTCATGAAATACCAGGCTCTTGAGGAAGATTAGGATATAATTTAATAGAAGCCTCCGAGAAGACTTTTTTTTTTTTTTCCCCCCTGACACTGAGGAGACAAATGGTTATATCATAGATTGCTGTTCTGTACACGAGTGAAATCAGGCACATGGGGCAACAAGAACTATAATAATGATCATGCTATTATTGGTAAAATTGTGGTGGTGTCACTGTAGGTAGCATTACTGGTTTTGTTAAGGTGACTTTATGGATGAGGAAAGATCTCCAAAGATGCTTGGAGTCAGTTGTAGCTCAGATCTTTCTGCTAGCTTCAATATCTCAGTAGCAGTTGCGAGTTATTCTAAAAGACTTAGGCAGTGAACAGTCAAAGTTATGGATATTTCTGAGTGATTTGTATCAGTGTCTGATTAAAGCAACAGCAACACACTTCTAAAACGTGAAGAAAATACCCCACTATGTTCTCACAGTGTTAGGTTCCTGATCTCTAGGTAGGCAGCTTACATTATACTTTGCAATGTAAGGATGTCTTAAAATGGGTTCAAAAGAATGTTTCAGAGAATAAGGTTAATGAGATTCAGCTTTGGTTCATGTCTTCTCATTCCTTAGATCAATTTGTGTAACACCTTATTGCAAGCTATTACTTATAGTCTTTTCTCAGTACTATTGTTATATAACTCCTTGCGATTACTTGTGATAACCACAAAATGGGCACCTCAGAAGTGAAGAAGACATACCATTTTAAATTGGCAAATCACTTTTGATATCAGCGTATTTAATCATGCATATTTTGCTTCTGAAATGGTTAGAAAGTCTCAAACCAGCTCTTGTTATGGACATTGTTAGTTGACTAGCAGTTTACCAACTTTCTGATAATAGTGAACTTTAAGGTCGGTTTTGAATGTAGCAGAGATGTTCCTTTATTTGAATTGACCCTGAAAAAGCAGTAATAGAGCAAGCAGTGTATGGGAAAGCACAGAAGAACCAGATGAATGGTTAGTAGAGAGCTGTTTAATCTGTGGAAGAGAGAGAAACAATTTAAACTGGGCTGTATGCAGGAATAGTTAGGAGTATCTGCAGCTCTGTCTCTAAAATCACAAATCATTCACATAGCATAAAACAGACTCATTTATACTAAAGTCATGGGTCCAATTCACAGTTAATTTACAGTGCTCAAAGACATAGCGTGGATTAAGCTAGGTGATGATCTTCTGACACATGGTGGTTGATGTTTCAGTATTTAGCCTCATTTTCTAAGATATAGTGGGTGCACTCATACTGTTTGTTCTTCTTCTTTTTCCTGATCACCCCTTCCCTTGTCCCAGTAACTTGTTCGTCAACCCTAACTGTATTTGATAATTTAGTTGGAAATTTCACGAGGGTGGAGGGTAAGAGAGATTTCTCTGTGCTTGTTCTGAGTTTGTAATTTACACTACAGTCATGCAGTTTGCACTGCACCACCAAACATCAGGGAATCCACACACCTTCCTCTCTGTTTCCAGACCACATGAAAAGACTGTAATTGGACTGCATGCCTTGTAAGGTCGTAGACAATCCACTCACTGTTCAGAGTTTTTTCTCTCTTATTAAGGAGTGAGGTCAGACTGAAACCTTAATAAATACATGTTAGGTGTGGACAAGGCTAAAGGTCTTAATATCAGGATCATGCAGAAGTAAATTTTTTATATCTATATTTTCCTCTTTAATGTAGCTTTGTCATTAAAACTGTGGTCTATCGAACATTGTAATATATAAGGCTGGAGGGCAGGAGATATTTTTTATCCACTCTCCCCTTTTAGCAAAAATCCTAGCAAATCCACACACAAATTCATGTTTAAAGCAAACTTTAAAATAAGGTCTGAACAAACATGTCTCATTAACACATTCTTTAGATACAACACATACTGTATTTATCATATTACTTCAGGTGAAAACATAACACAAGAGACTGTCTTTTTAAATATGGTGCACCTGCACCTTTGAATAATTGGATTATGTTCCTTGAGTCACAGGAACATATATCCTGTCAAAGTGGATTACATCCATGATCCATCTAATCCACCATCCTTTTTCTGAGTGGCCAGTGCCAGATGCTATGGAAGATGGCACAGCAACCTCATGCTAGACAGATGCGGTACAGTCTGGCACCACGCAGATCTCCTTTTAACTCTTAATGAGTGATATTTTTTTTAGGCTAACATCAATCTTGCTTAATACCATGGGGACAATATTATGACAGTGGAACAAAAATGGTGAATTTAGAAACAACTTTTCCCACAAAGAGAAAAATAATAAGAGAAAGAAAAGAAGGAGAAAACAAACACTTCAACATCTCAGTGTACCTTTCATTCAGATCCTTTGATAAAAAGGTACTTTTACCTATTATCTTCCCAGTCTCTGCTGAATCTGTCAAGGGTTCTCCTAGTAAGACGTTTTCAAACATGATTGCTGGAGAACAAGCAGAAATGCAGGTGGTTAAGTGTTGATTAAAAAACCTTGAAGGAGATTTTTATTCCTTAAGATATTTGTGGATAAAATGTTGACTGTATGTTATCCTGAGGGAAAAATCAAGAATTGGTAAACAAGTGGTAAGAGGGCAAAGAGTATATACCAAAAAAGTGCTATCAGGAAGAATTTTTGTGAATGGACAATCTGCCTTACCTTCCGAACTCAGATCTGGAGCTTTTAATAAAATGTTAAGATGTTTTTTATGACAATTTCATATGACATTTTATAGAGCAGCTATCTCATAAAAGCCAAAAAAGACAATGGCTGAACATTTTCACTACACCATGGCAGTAAAACTAAAATGCTTTTCATATAAACTTGTCCATCAACACATATTCTGCTTTTCTTTGTAGAGGGCATCTTTGTCTGCCTCAGCTCAATGTTGCTTTCCAGCAGTTGCAGTTCGTGGGTTTTACAGATCTCCAAAGATGTATGTAATACGATTCTACAGATACTGCTTCTTTTATTGGTTTTATTTGCTGCACTCTATCTTATGGCTTTTCATCCTCTTCCCTCAGGCCACATGTAGTAGGTGGAGAACGACTACTCAAACACATTTAAACCTGGAATCATTCACCTTGCTGCTCATGTTAGCTGCTTTCAAAGTACTTGACTTCTCTAGTCAAACCAGTCAAAAACCCCTTCCTAGTTCAAAACCAATGGAGAAGTTAGTGAAATTATGCCGATTTACACCACCTCTCTCAAACAGAAGTTTTAGCACTACTATTTTTTTTTTCATATAAAGTATCTTTTGCTTTTGTTTGGAAAAAAATTCACAGATATTTTTAGAATGCAGTTAAAAGTGCCATAAATATTAAATGCATAACAGTCCCAGTGTGAGACACTTGATGGCAAATCTCATTCCCTTCTCTTTATGTAGAAATGGATATGAGAATGCAAATGAGACCGCAGGTGTTACTAAGTTCCATCCAACTATGATGAAAAAAAGGCTAATGAATAAGCCATTTTGGCTTTAATGTATACAGTTTGTGCTCATTAAAATTAGGTATCCTGTAATTTTTTACTTACTTTTTTATACACATAATGGGGGAAATCAACAAGTCTAGTCAAGGGCAAAGAGAAGTGAATATATTCGCATTTGAATAACAGATTTTACATCCTTCTTGTCTAGTCTGAAACACTAAATAGACAATATAATATGTTTTTACAATTTGCCTCAATATAAACTGGAAAATCCAAACATAAAGACAAATTGCCAAGTGTTCTCACTTTCTATCAAAATTCAGTTAATTCAGATCAAGTTGATTACAGCATAGAAAGATGCAGTAATGAGTCAGGCAAGGAAGTCAGTAGTTAAAAGATGTCCTAAGGAGTTAGTGCATGTTCTGTATTTTAAGTGTTATGCCACATGTAGGAAGAAGAATGAAAAAGAAAATAACGGTAATGACAACTGATAGGAGGGCACAGAGTGATACCAATCTCTCATACACAGTTTTGTTGTAGAAGGTAGGTAGGTCTGTAAGAAAGTCTTAAATGCTCAGCCCAGAGGCAGATCATGTAAATCCACCTCCTGCTGCTTTTTATCTGGATGACCTCTTAATATTTAAGGCCTTCTTCATTTGGTCTGTATGAAGATTATTGACTCCATTGCAGGAGAAGAAAACACCCAGCAAACAAGGTGTAGCAGAAAGGAATGAGTTTTAGCAGACATTTTTCAAGGCGAGTTTGTTAAAACTCCTTTCTTCCTCTCTGAAGTCTTCAAGAAAATCTGCCATGAGTCCTATGGAGCCACTTAACTAGTTTCGCTAGAATCACTCTCTCCCTATCAAGCTGTAAGGCTAAATTTACTGTACATCTTAATCTATTGATTTATTATGAATATTGTACAGTCAGCTACCTTGAACAAAGTTGCTAAAATAATCCCACAGGTGATTTATTACACATATGCTACCAGAGGATCAATCCACTTGAACACAAGCAATGTTGCTTGATTTTAAAATAGACATTATAGCAAATACAATATGAGATTGAGAAAGTTTCTGAGATAGAAGGTGAGTGATCCTCATGGGATTATCGCAAAGCCTTTTAGATTGAGAGGTGTTGTGCTGGGTGTCTGTTAGCAGCTGTAGCCACAGGCTGCAGAGAAGCTGCATAACACTCACCCAGGAGAATCTGTGTGTCTAAACAGCTCACCTCAAGTTTAATGGCCAATAAAGCTTATTTAAGGCGTTATTTTCTTTTACCTTTTTTTTTTTTTTTTTTTTTTTTTTTTTTTTTTAAATTTCTTTTCTATCTATTATCTTCTGAGATTTTTGCCGTCACACCATGGCTGAGTGCAGTACAGACTGTTTTTTTCATTTTTGTATTTTACACAATCAGATCTGGACATTGCTAAATATGTTCTGATTTCAAAGGTTAAGGCCCAGCAGAGCAGTAACATCAGCTTGAAAGCCTAAGTGGCCATTGTAAGTGTAGCTCTCTTGTGAACACAGTTGTCTGTTGCTGCACTGAATGTACGAAAACCTTATTATTTCCCAGGGTGAGACACAATAGCAACATTGTGGTCTCAAAATTGTGAAATCCAAGAGTAATAACTTAAATTGTTTTAGTTTATTGAACACACACAAATTTGTACAACCTGGAGGCTAAAATGTACAGTTTAACAGAACAAAAATGCCAGAAGTATGAAACAAGGATGAACCAAATGCTTGAAAAGAGGTCTTCTTCATTTGAGGAAAACCAATCTTCTATGAGGGAAAACAATCTTCTATAAACAAGAGTCAATAAATTGGCTGAGAGAGCTGGTGTCTGATGAAGAACAGGTTACAGTGGATAAGCCTTTTTTAACTCTCACATTTTGCAGGAAAGGAATTAGTTGTTTCCTTAGAAACATCATCTAATGTTTACTGTAGTTGCATCCTCTTGTGAACCAGCACACTTCAGATGTCTGCATTCAAAAATGGAAGGTCCTGATCAGCTCTGCAATCAAATATTCCTATAGTTCAGCATATATAGTCCAATTATTCAAATGTAATTAACTGTTCATCTTAAAAAGAAAAAAAAACCTCATGCAACTTTTCTATCAGGAGAATATTCACACTGCTATCCATCGGTATGCTTTCTTGTAAATCACTAAATAATGAACATTTCTGCAACAGACAGGCTTGTTTAGGGTGGAAATAAATTCTTCTCATAAACGCAATCCAGACTCAAAAGGAGTTAATAGACTGATTCTCATGGATCTAAACTCTCCAAACTCCTTACCAGATCTTTGGGCATTCATTCTTTAGACAGCCTCAACTGGCCAACTCTCTCTTCTTTATGTTTCCGGGTAGTTTGGCACATATGGTTCAAGCCTATCATCAGAGACATCTGGATTTCTTTGTTAATAAGGCAGAGAAAGCTGGGCAGAACTTCCTCTGTCTTCATATGACTCAGACTGTGTGTATTCATGTGTATTTGAGACAAAATATAAAAGAAATAAAAAGTAATATTCTTTTAAAATAAAAGTACCATCATACCCATGAAGTGAGAGAACAGGAAAAGGCTCTTTGGATAGCAGCTGCCCTGAAATAGCTTTCAACATAATTGCTGTAAATAATGATATTATATCTACATAAATCTTTATTTTTACAGGAATATGATTGCTTCACACATTAGATTTGTCACTGCAACATGACACCTTTTCCTTATTTGAGCATTCCCCAGTAAATCTTTATTCACATCAACAACTGATGCATGACTCCAGATATTATACTAGACAGCACAAAATGAAAACAGTTTCACACAAAAGCATCAAACACGTGTACTAAATATATATAAAAAACTCCAGATGCTAAATGGCAGGATTTGACACAGTCATGAAGCTAACAGATTTTGACAAAGAAAGAAAAAAATGTTACTATTTTTTTTTTCTCTGCTCTGGCTGATTTTTAAAGGGGCAGGGTGATTCAAAGATGGAAATGGCAATGATAGAACAGACATCTTAATTTTGATTGAACAGATTGTGTTCCAAAATGTGGACAAAAATTATATATCCCTTACCTGTGACATTTTTATTACTCTAATTTAAACCAAGTTTTGTTTAGCTCACCAGGCAATTGTACTCATTTCTTGCTGCATGATTGTCCCTTAATTTTGACAGAAAATGATGGATTTTTTTTTTCTATTAGATAGTTTATTCTAGCTTGACGTTCAGAGTCCAGATCTGCCCTGCATGCACAGCAGTCTGTATTCAGATGGGTTATTGTTCTGCTATTCTTTTACCCGAACTATCTTTGGAGCTGCAGATCCCATGAAGTTAGGGGTTTGGCCACCAAGCTAAGTAACCCAGGTGCTTAACCATAGATTTTTACGATTGTTGGCTATAATTACATGAATTTTGAATAAATCGACACTCTTCTCTGGTCTTTTATCTTAGTGGTCCATATTTTCAAAGCTGACAACACTGTACTTCTTGAAGCTTGGGAAGAGCCATTGTGGAACTAGAAAAGTTGCTAACGGCAGGGAGTGGAGGCCAGGAATGAGATGGAGGACAACTAGCCAAAATCCATGGTCAGTGCTCTCCTATGCTGGGCGGTGATATGCCTTGGATGTGTGCAGAGCTAATCTGCCCTGGCACTCAGCTGAATTTCTGTGCAAAGCCAGTGCTTCTGTACATCCATGATTCCTCAAAATCCTTTAGATAACAAGCACATATAAAAGTGTTTCACATAAGTAGGGAGGTAAATCCCAGGTTTTACAGGAAAGATATGTTTGGATATGCAGTGATAACAGTTCTTCATCTTTTGTCATGCATTCTTCTGGTGAATGAGACCCATTGTGGGTGAGGTTGAAGAAACAATAATTTGCTTGGTTCTACAACCAAAATATTAATTTAGAGTTTGCCTTTAGATGGACTTATTTGACCTGAAAAAAAACCCCATTTTTTAAATTATGGTATCCCTTTTAATAATTCCAATGTAAAACACATATTTTGGAAGAAAAAGCTGAAATGCCTTTGAAAGATGCTGAATTTTCAGAAGTAAAATGTTTTCTTTCCGATCTCTCCCTCCCCCCTTTTTCTTTTCCACTAAAAGCATACACAACTTTCAAAAGAAGTGATAAGCCAAATCTGACTGCAATACAGGAATGGTTTTGGTCACCTTGATTGAGTAGTGTTTAACAATTATCTCTCCCTGAATCTTTTTTCCAAGTAAAGAATTTGTTTATTTTAATGCTGCTAAATATTTACCTATTTAATTATTTTAAATGAGCTATGCCATTGGGTGGGGCAAAAAATTGATCTACATTAGTGTTTGCATTCTGAAAGATCAGTCTGGAGTACAGCACTTTCAGTAAGCAAACAATAGAGTTAGTGGGTAAATTTATCTCGGGTGGTTCTTTACATTTATTTAAACCACTGAAACAGAATTCAGATATTTGTTCCATTTCAGTTACATTTTGCAAAGTGAAATACAATCAATAACACTTTTACTGTGGCCATTTTAAATTAAAACATTTTCCAATATAAAGTAAATCTCCTCAGGATGCTAAGCTTTAAAATATCACTTTGAAAAGTGATATTTGCCAGGACTTTGTTACTTCTGAAAGTGATCATATTTGTTTCAGAGTTTATTGTAAGTTATACCTTCAGATGCAAAGTTCAGTCACAGCTTTGGAGATATATTTTGTTTTGCTATAAAGACCAAGAAGATTTAGAGTAGTTGCATGATAGGTCTGATTATCAAGAGTGTTCTTATCTTGTCAATTCTTATTTAAAATAATCGCTTTCCTTCTTCACTGACCAGTATGATAAAGTGTATTTCAAACCTTTTTATTTTTCGTGGACAGTAATTACCAAAAATATCTTATTGCCTTCAAGGAAAAACAGCTCAGATTAGAGAGACGGTAATAACATAAAGATGCACTGTTGAGAATGTCAGCTGAAATAAGAACTGTGAAAATTAGTGAATTCCAACAAATAAGACTTACTTTTGTCACTGTATCACAATGCCATCAAACACAGATAAACTCAACTGTACTTTTATTCTTTCTAGAATGTTTACATTAAGAATCTATCCTAAAAATCTCAAGTCAAAACATTTCCTGTTATGAATATGCAGAGTATTTAGAAGCCTGGTATATTTTAGAAAGTGCAGAGAATAGGGTGATATCTCTGTTTTGAGTGGCTGGAGTCTCCTCCTGAATTCTGTAAATTTGCACAATTGT
Organism: Athene cunicularia; assembly: GCF_003259725.1. Taxonomy (NCBI): domain Eukaryota; kingdom Metazoa; phylum Chordata; class Aves; order Strigiformes; family Strigidae; genus Athene; species Athene cunicularia. Next base: position 102,174,329 of record NW_020799095.1, on the reverse strand, counting down.
GGCGCACTGTTATAAACTGCTGTTCTATTAGACAAAAGACAAGAAGAGGCACGAGCATGTCAAGATGAACTGAATAAGATTAAAATAAAATTAGATTTATTGTGATTTTTTTCTCTTCACATATTAGGGAAAACTGCCATACCTAATGAGAATGACCATGTAGGCTTATGAACAAGAAACTGCAGCTTATTTCCTCTAAGGATGCTTCAGAAGAGCAGCCTCATCCTCCAGCACTAATTTAGCATAATGATTCGTTTTCTTAGAATGTAAGTATGGGCTTCAGAATGAAATAAAATTTCTTTGTAGGCCTAATTGGGGTATTCTCCATTTTTAATACAAAAGTTTAGAATTTTAGTGGGGCTCCACTTTTGCTGGTTGTCTTTTACTTATTAGAAACTCAACTGACTGCAAGTATTCAGTAAAAACAGATTGAATCACATGTTAAAAGTTAAGCCAATTTAATTACATCTGAAGTCAGGTTATGCAGTAAGTTAATTATGAATATTTATTACTAAAATATTATCAACGGTCTCTTTGATTGGCACCAATATTATCACTTTAAATTAGACACAGCCTGGATGAAGAAAAACTAAATATAACTTTTGTCACATCTATAATACGATGCTGGGTCAGCTGAACACTAATTAGGAAATGAAAATAAATAGTAGTCTAGCATAAGCCCAGTCCAAACAATGAAGAAGGAAGAAAAATCCCATCAATAGACCTGTCAAACAGACGACAAAACATTGCTTGATATGGCTGTAGTTTGAGATAAAATCAAATCAACCACAAAACAATAGGAAGTCTGAGATAGAGTTTATCCCCTCAGACTGAAGTATTGATTGCATTAGCTATACAAGGCAATCCTTTGAGGGTGGGGAGAGAAAGATAACACTCTATAGTACATGAATGAGTGATTGAAACATAAATGAATGTAAACAGCAAATGAATTCCTGAAAAGGGCAGACTAAACAACATATGGAAATTTACACAATAAAAGCACGCTCACCAGTATTTCAAGCCACGCTAAACAATGGAACAGCCCCCTTTCAGATATAAAGATGCTCCTGAGTCACAAAAATAGAATAAGCTATCTGATTATTAATCCTGAATCCTTCATTCTTCTTCTGCTTACTTATTGTGTTGAAGGAAGCTTTAGCACTTTCTGTGACAGCACAATGAATGGGGAAATGAAGCCTGCAGCAAATCTCATAGACTTTCCCCAATTTAGCTTATTTGTTTCATAAGCTTCCATCAGTTTCCAGTTAGAGAAAATGCTATAACTTGCTTTTAGTCATGCTTTGAAAAGCTTCAATTATGAATTTCTGAGTGAGTTTACTTATTACAATTTTATTCCCCTGCTGTCTGTCTAGCTCACACGAGAAGTTTGAAATGATATATACTTCTTCCTCTGGAAATGAAACTTACTGACAAGGATGGTATATTTAAGGTAGCAGGAAAACAATCATTAAAAAAATATTTCTATCTTCCTCCTTACTTGCTTCAGATAAACTTTCTGCTAGAATTTATCTGTCAATAACATACTTAAGTTTTTTTCTGGAGAGCTTCTTACCTCTTGCTTCAGGAATTATAACTAGATAGTAACTGGGTTGTAGCAGTAGTTACAGATCTACTGTTGATGCTGAGTAGTGCAGCTACTGCCTTTACTTACATAGTCTCTGCTCAGCTGGGGTTTATTAGTGCTTTGTTGTAGAAGCTGCATGATTACCAAGGTTGTCTATAGAGTTCATGAATGTATTTTTGCTGTAAAAAACTGCTCATTTGTCCTTATAGCTAAAATGATCAAGGATTTTTGTTGCTGAGGCACATAGAACCCAGAAAATCTTATGAAAAGGCTACACAGATATAGTGCATATTAACAGCGGGTGTACTAACTAATTACAAAGTGTATTTATTTAATGACTGTTACACACTTACCAGACCTACGGTAATCAAAAACTCTTCTGGCACTATAAAGACAGGCTATCACAAACGTGGATGAAACATCAGCTGCTTTAACTAGAAACTGAATAACATCTGGATTAGCTTACACAGAAGCTTAGTGCCTTTGAGGATTTGCCTTGATGAGGATAATATTGACATTGCGCTCATATTAGTATTATTTTTGTACCACCTACAATGTGAAATGTCAATGACATCACACAGCGTGTTTGAATTAAGGCAAGCTGCAAACTTTTAAAAAGCCTATCTTCACATTTTAGAGATATTTGTGTCTGCAGAAATGCTTCCATATTTATTTCCCTAGTAATCCACTTAATGTAATAGCATTTGAGAAGCTAAGAAGCATGATCTGCTTTAATGACCAAATCTGGAAATGCTTAGTCAGTTATTCAGACTGCGAGTTCAAAATACCCATTTTACCAGCTAAGGGTGAAACAAATCTGACTACTCACAAATTAACAAACTTGTGCAAGCGCCCTTTGGTTAATGCTTCTATAATGTGTCTAGCACATTTAACCTACTGCATTATTTCCAAATATCCATTATGATCCACATCTGCAGCTCTTCTATATTTCTCTGCCTCCTGCTTGCACAGGAAAACAGCCCTTTTCTGGTCATCTGTTCTTCTCCCTTCTATGTCATCTGTGCCATCTTCTCTGACCAGCTAGCATATTGCTGGCTTCACCAGCTGAATTTAGGTATAATACTTTGCTCTAGTCTTCCCAGGATTGTGATTTGATCAAGTAGTAATTGCTTCAGTTTGCCCTTTCTTCAGGTTTGGATTCTTCCCCCTGGCCAACCTGGCTGACTGCCTGTGCTGACCTCTCTCCATCCATGTTTCTTATTGCTGTGCAGGTCCCGGCACCATCTGCCCTTCTCTCTATCTCCACCTGACACCCCTCTCTTCTCTGGCTTCTGGGACTTTCAGGCTTCTCATCTTTTGCTCTTTTTCCTGCTGCTAAGGAGAATCTGCCTGTGGCTACTCTTATTCAATTTACCCTCTCATGCATTCTTTTTTTTTAGGAGAACTACAAGCAGACTGAAAGTAGAAGCAAATCAATAACTTGTCAGTGCTTTCTCATAGGTAATACTGGTTGATCATTTTTCATTACTTCCCACATATCATTGATAGAGACTGAAAAAAAGACAACCAAAAAGGATCTTGCTTTTCCATTTGTTGATGCCAGTAACACCATGAAATTTTCTCCCAGGAACTAATGGGCTTTCCACTCACACACTCCAGCACATAGACCACAGCCCATTTCTGTAGAGACAACATCTCCTGAAGCCCTAAGACTGGCATCAAGAACAGCAACACTTGTGTTTTGAAGTCCCCTAAGGGAGGAATAATGTGGCAAAGAGTGTGGAATAATTACCTCTAAAAAGTTATCTCTAAATGGGTAGCAGAATGGCTTCCATGCAATGCATGAACAGGGTTTTAAATGCCCGATAACTGGGATACTTTTTCACCTCTTACTTATGTTACTACCTTTTAATTTAAGCACAAATATGAAGGAGATATTGTACATATTTGCTAGAACCATGGTTTGGTAACACTCAGCCTTGGCCTAGTGTGTCACGTCCCGCTCCAGTGAGGGGGACAAGTGATTCAGATTCGCAAATCCCCAATTGGAGCGGACAACAAGTCTCCAAGTTCAAGCATTTATTAACTACCTACAATGCACTAATTGAACACATGATAACTGGCTAAGTACAGAGCAAGCTATGGCAAGCAATATAATATGCTTTACATTTCTTAACAGAAAAAAGGAAAAGAGGGAGATAGAGGGAATGGGGGAGTACAGATCACCGGTCTGGGTTCCTGCGCTGCTCCTGCCGGCGAGGATTCCAGGAGGCAGCTATCTTCTTTGCTGGCATCCGTCGTCTTTGCTTCACTGCTCTCTCCAGACGGCCGGGGGGGGTGGGGGGAGGGAGAGGGGCAGAGAG
>NW_020799095.1:102145354-102170370 GCF_003259725.1 Athene cunicularia | reverse complement strand
AGAGAGAGAGCGAGCCCTTTCTTCTCCCCTTTGATTTATACCCACTTTCCTTGGGTCCATCCCCTAGGTCAACCCACAGACCTACGTATCCCATGTACAGGGAGGGGTAAGGTGTTTCATGGGATGATGTCACTAGCATGATCAGGACAGCCCTCGTTAGCATATTGAGGGGTGTCAACTTTAATATGCATTTCGTGGATAATGAAGCAAAGTTCGTTCACTGGACACATGGCCCTTGAAATCTGCCCAGGTGCCCCAGGGCAGAGCCGTCCCATCTCCACAGGGCTCTCTCCCCCAGATACATCGGGCAGCCTTATCAGCTTCGGCCTCCACAGAAAGCACCCTGTGACTCATAGTTTTGTCTTGGGAGTGTTTGAGGCAAATCTTCAATCAGCCTCAACTTTTGCTTTCCCAGGCTGTTTGTCTTAGTTTTTCACAGGCCTGGTTGCTCGGCTCTCACATAGTGTCATTGCGATGATACGCTCTTTAATATATGAATAGTAGCTGCTTGAACACTCCTTACATTGAAACAAATATAAAGAAAATGGAATGGAATAAATGACAAATGTGTGTTTTAAGCTCATTAGGTTTTGGTACGTATCCAGCAATGTATACTTTTGCTCCTAGATTAGAGCAACTGCTCAGAGAGAGGTGGTGATGGACAAATGCTGTATTGAGTAGAGTCCTGTCTTATTCCTGGACAACATCTTAGGATAAGAGAAATGTACTGAATCTGCAGTGAATTTTCCAGCTAGAGGAGGAAATGTGGCAAGAGACTGAAAAGTGCAAAACTACATTGAAATCCCCTGCCTGACACTGGCCCTTGCTGCAGGCTAGAAATATTCTCCAGTATTTCAAAAGGCTTATTATTTTATTCCTCTCATACTCCAAGAAGCTGCTCTTAAGCATACAGAACCAATATTGTGCTGTCTGAACTCAGCAGGAGGCAAACCCAAACAAAACAGAACAACTGTAACAACGCTTCTCCTCCCTACCCAAACCCGCTCTTTTCAGCCCTCAGAGCAGTAACACCTCACTTGGATTATAGGCACCATTTACTGAGTGGGCTTGTTTAAGAAGATGCCAGAGGAACAAAATGTGAAAACTTATACTCTATCTGAAGAAAGATGAAATAACGTTGTGCTGGTGAATGTGTGGGTTAAAATGTGCGTATGTTGTTTAAAAAAGAAAAAAGTTATCTGTTTCTGTAAGGCATTGTGTTCAACAGACCTATTTCAGGAATGTTATTACCAAACGCAGTTTAGTCACAGAAGGGCAATGCTTAGTTGGGCTCATTTTAAAATCTTACTTGAAAGTAATCTTGAGAAAATTTTAGTGAACTGTATTTTGACATTCCAACATGAAAGCAATAATGACCTACTTCATGCTAATTTCTATTTAAATCTATGGATATGCTGGTGGGGTGAGTTGCCGTTAACCAGAGATGATGGTTTAGAATCTGGTTTAATGAAGACAGCCTTGCCCTTAAAATAGTACTGCTCAGTGGAAGGGAAACCATGGGTCATAGGAAGCAAGGTGAAAAAAATCAGTTTTATGAGTTTTGTCTTTCAATAGTTCTAAAGAGTGAAGAGTTTTGAGTAAGTTCTAGTGGCCAGGATCCCACGTAACTGAGGAAATTTAAAAGATTACAATATTCAAATTTTGATCTCTTTTTTTAACAAACAAGTTGTGGTTTCGGTTGGGTTTTTTTTCCCTGTGCATTTGGTTTGCTAACTCACTGGATCGGAAAAAACATATTGGCAGGAACTAGGTTGTTGGTTGGACTAGTCCTGATTCAGATTTAATTTCAGATGGCATAAATCAAAGCAAGTACACAGAGTCCAGAGAAATTGTGTCAGAAAAAAAAAAAAAGGGCTTTCAGGCTTAAAGCATTCACAGAGTGGCTGTGAGCTGGTGCCATTTGATGACATTTAATAATAGAATTGACAAAATTCTTAGACAGAAAAATTCTGTGGTGGTCAGCTATCATCTTGTGGAAAATAGTTGAATTTTTTTTCCAGAACATTTAAGATATTTAATTCGGGAGGTTTTTTTAAATGTTAGAGTTTACTATGAAAGTTTCTACTCTTGATCCTCTAATAATGAGGCTGTATTACAATATACCACAGAACACTATTGTCGTAAAGCTCTTGGTTACATAAGCTCACTCTCTTGTAAGATAATATCAGAATTAGGAAAATGCACTTCTATTTGACTAATTTAGAAGTTTGAACAAGCACATTACTTCAGTCTTGGAATTATTTAACAGGAAGAAGGTCACGTTATAGCAGCATATTCTTGCAGCACAGAACTTTGTAGCATATTGTAATGAGTCACTATCAAAGGGCAGCAAATCTCGCATTCTCGAAGATGTGCAAAGGGCTAATAGACATTAGAAGAGTCCGGTTTGATTTTTGTTTAGTAATTTGATCTTTTTTAAATGGACAAATCAAAGTCTTCTTGTTACTGTAATTGTTTATAATAACTCTTGCTTTGTTTCTTCATGAAATATGTACCATACATTGACTGCTGTAGTTTCCAAGACACATACTCACAAACTGATCTCCCACTTCGATATAATTTATTGGAAGGATTTTTTTTTTACACCTTGGTCTTCTTCTTCCACCAAATCACACCCTGTCCACAGACAAACTTCAATAAAGCAATACATTTGAACTGCCAGTTAAACATGCATAAAACCACAGCAGCTGAAAAAAAAAAAATTCGTTAGAAATATCTCTGATGGAAGAACTGCAGAATGGATGAAGTTGGAAGGGACCTCTGTAGATCAACTTTTCCAATACCTCTGCTCAAGCAGGGCCACCTAGTGCCAGTTGCCCAGTTTTTCAAGAATGGCGACTCCACAACTTCCCTGGGCAACCTGTGCCAGTGCTCAGTCACCCTCACAGTAAAAAAATGTTTCCTGATCTTCAGAGGGAACCTCCTGTGTTTTAATTTGTGCTCGTTGCTTCTAGTCCTGTCACTGGGCATCACTGAAAAGAGCCTGGCTCTGTCCTCTCTGCACCCTCCCTTCAGGTATTGGTATGCATTGATGAGATCCTCCTGAGCCTTCTCTAGGCCAAGGAGTCCCAGTTGTCAACCTTTTCTCATGAAAGGGGAGAGATGCTCCAGTCCCTCAGTCACCCTGTAGCCTTTTGTTGAACTCTTACTAGTATGTTCATGTCTCTCACAGTTCTCCAGGGGTGGCCTCACCAGTGCTGAGTAGAGGGTAAGGATCAACTCCCTCAAACTGATGGCAATACTTTGTCTAATGCAGCTGAGAATAACATTGCACTTCTTTGCAGCAAGGGTATATTGCTGACCTAGTGTCATGTACAACCTGGTGTCCAACAGGACCCCCAGGTCCTTTACTGTCAAGATGCTTCCTAGCCAGGTGGCCCCCAGCATGTACTGGTGCATGAGGTTGTTCCTCCCCAGAAGTGCAAGATTTTGCACTTCCCTTGTTGAACTTCATGAGGTTCTTCTCAGCCCATTTCTCTGGCCTGTCAAGGTCCCTCTGGATGGCAACATGACCCTCCAGTGTATCAGCCACTCCTCCCAGTTTTGTAACAAATCTTTTGAGAGTGTATTCTGTCCCATCAACTCAATCATTAATGAAGATTTTGAACAGGATTGGACCCAATATTGATCCCTGGGGTATGCTGCTAGTCACTGGCCTCCAACTAGACTGTGCTGTTGATGCTCTCCTCTGGGCCTGGTCATTCAGCCAGTTTTCAATCCGCTTCAGAAATTATATGAAATCTCTGCTTGTGATTCAGTACTCTCAAAAGTTAAAAAGTTGTCCTTCCAGTGTGTAATTACCATTTCAAATGACTGTTATTACCCAACAATATGCACTCATGCTAGATTTTCTCCATCTCTCTTTTTTTTTTTCCCATCTTTTACTGACAAAATACCTTTTAATGACCCTCTGTCAGGGAAATCAACAATTTTATGCTTAGTTTTACAAACAGATTTGGGGATTTATAATGAATGAAAGACCAGATATTCTCTCACATACAAAAATTAAGTCCCTGATATTTTATGGGAATTACTACTATAGAGAGAGACATAGTACGTGAGGGAGGGAGAGTGAGGGAAGATGGGAATTCCACCAGTGCTTTTAAGAGCAAAAGATAGTCAGGATGGTCAGGATCTGGAAGCACCTGTCACTTGGTTGACAACCTTGCTGTTCTTTTTACTTCTCAGCAGTGAGTGGTACCCAGATTCATCCCACATGAGATAGCTGTGTTGACCAGGATGTTCCTTCCACAGCAGTCTGTGGAAGGTGCAGCTTGACTTCCAAATGTTTGGGGAAGGCAGAATCATCAAATATTTTTTGTGTGAAAATGTTTCTGTTCCATTTCCTTCATCTTCTACTCTATAAGTTTGCTAAAAATTGTTAAGAAGCCTGCTTCCTTTTCATGCACAACTCTGTGTCTATTACTTCCCTCCTATGTAGAAATGATCCTCTTTCACCTTTTCCTTTTTTTCCTAATAGCAGAATTTAAAAAGATGATGGCATAGTTAACTCTTTCCAAGTCTATGTGTTCTTTCTGAAAACAAGTTAACTGGTTTTCAATTTCCTTCACATCCCCATGGGATGTGCCATGAAGCCAGCTCTGCTTAGTGTTTGGCAGCTAATTAACAAAGCTACATTAATGTATATCTAGAGTTTCTTTGCAATTCATGTTATTAAAGCAGGTGTGCAAGGCTCTTCTGAGTATTGAATAAGATGTTCATGTTCTCTTACCTGGTGTGTATATGACTGGAAGACCACAGTATTTTAAAAATAAGAATAACGTTTTATTTTGCAATTACTGTGGTATACAAGAGAACTTTGTACAGTAGAAGATAATATTCTCCTACCTCCCAGAAATAAATCTTCTTTACTAATATATTTTCTTATACATCAAAATGTAGTTTGATGAATCAGCATAGAAGAGTTTACTGTAGGATAAACAGAAAAGAAAATTGTTCTGAACCAAAAATACATACTAATATAACAATTTTTAATGCACTTGCTGCATCTTAGTTGAATAAAAATTGAAACACTAAGTTAATATTCAGTTTGATTATTTTTTCTAATTATTTTTGAATAAACCCAATATGCAATCATATGTGTCCCTTAAATATTAAATTAAACATGAGCTGAAGAACTTGCAACTCAACTATGTATTGACTTTTCATTCTCTTTAACTCAGAAGAGCTTTTTTGCAAAAGACTGAAAACACAAACTCTGTGCTGATCTTCTTCTCTTTGCTGATCCTCTGCTGTGTCTGTGACCTTTTTTCACCCATGCCCAAGATGTCCCCAAAGAGTTCTGGCATTTTCTCTTCCTTGCCTGAGTGAACAGTGCAATGGGTTTGTGAGGGATGTGTGTTTGACGTATACACATGACAACACAAAAACTGAGCAGAGGAAATCTGAATAAGTAGATTGTGTGACCAAAGGGCTAAAATCATATCTTGGGAGGCAATGAACGGGGAGCAAGGAATAGGCTAAAATGTTATGGTTATGGTCACGAAACAGTCTACTTTCTGCCTGTCAGTAACATGATAACATTACCCATCCTTATGACAGAAAGATAAAGGGTAATGGAATCTAGTTGACATAATACCCTGGGATTATTTTCTACGCAATTAGACATGCTGGCCATCAGGAAAAGGATGTCTTACCCAAGATACACCAACCTTTGATTTCTTTAGCACGTTATTTATTTTTCATCTACATTCCTTTATCTTTAGCTGCAAAGGTTCTAGAAAAGGAATTTGAAATGCAAAGGATGTACCAAGCTATAGCAATCTCTTCCAGGACTGTATATTCAGAGTAAGGGATGTGGACATTGAGCCATAGTATTTTTATTGTCTTATAGAGAATTTCCTGCCCTCCCAAGGTAGATTTCATCAAATAATTTTAACTAATACTTGCTCATAAATATGTTTTCTCTATGCAGGCAAATGAAAAGGAGCAAAGAATGCATCTTGAACAGACAAAAAAAAGCAGCATTTAATTTTTTAGGTTATGGACCCCAGGTGCAAAGATGTCCGAGTGGCTCTGCATGACATACCCATCTGGGGACAACATAGCTACAGTGACTGTGGGGACTCAGGCTCAACTCAGCAATACCGTAAGGCTCCATGCACTGCATTTCTGTGTGAAACGGTGTTTTCCAAGCTCTAGCAGTGGATGTTATACAACCTTTCTTTCTTCATGCGTCTTTCACAGCCTGACTACTTGCTATTTTCCTACAGGGCCACTGCTGCAGGTAAGGTTTGGTGAGTGAGTCATGCCAGCACACTGAAAGAACCGCTGCTGGTATTCGCTTGCTTCAGTCTCTCTCAACTTTGAAAGGTGTGTAATGAATGGACAGAAGGACTGAAGGCACAGGAAGGACAGTCATTCTGCTTCTTTTTCCCCAGTATGAGTTCTTATTTACTTTAACGAGCAGATGTGAACAATGCAGATCTTGTTCTTCCAGCATTAAAATTGAATTAAAATGCTCTTAATTTAGAAGGATGTTCTAAAGGCAACAATAACTTTTTTCAAGCTTTGCTAAGGTTTCTTTTGACTTCACATAGTGCTGTGGGAGGCCAGTAAAGAGACCAGACATTCCAGTTACATCCTATTTGTGGAGCCTTGTGCACAATGTGCTACAAAACAGTACAGGATAATAATGTGACTCAAACATCTTTATGCTTTCCTCAACTCTTTAAAACACATCTTGAGAAGAGATAAAGGAACATATGAACATATCTGAAAAGGGGCTGCAACTCATTCTCTGTGATAGATCATTTATTAAGTGCACCTGGGGAGAAGAGAGGTCTGTCGAGGCTTTTCTTTCTTGTAGCATATCACTGCCTGGGGAATACAGGCTAAATTGACCTGGTAAAATAAAGCTATATCTACATAGCAAACACATCATTAGGAAAACATTCATCAGGAAAGGAAGTAACATTTCATAACGCACATAAAGTTTGCCTGCTACAGCTCTGGAGTATTTAAAATGTCATCTACTGTTCTGTGTGGGATTTATTGCACTGCCAGAAGAATTGTGTGAAATGACCCTATAATCTTGCGAGCAAGCAGGCCAGGTTAAAGCTCCCAGGCTTGTAGCTTTTGTTTAAGGGTCAGCTGACATGTCCCTTTTCCTGAGCTGGCAGCAAAGTCAGTGATCCTAACACAGGCCACAGTTTTGTTGCTCCTGTTCTTGCTTTAAGCACTGCTTTACTGCTCCAGCTGTCACAAGGATTTTGGCGGGGGGGGTGTGTCTCAGCAGGCCAGAAGATAAAGCCCTGTGCATGCATCAGCAGTTGTGGCCAGCTGCAGGCTCCTCATACTCACCAGCCTCAGAGCTTGGCCCTACCTAGGTGAGGTTATCTCTGCCTCTAGCTTTTTAAAAAGGACTGAGAGCATTCCCAACTTTCTGTTGGTAGGACATCATACAATGAAAAACTTCACTGTAAGAAATTACTTGTTATGGAAAAGTTACCACTACCTGAAGCCCTTTTGGCTCAAGGGGCCAGTTAAGATTTGTCACTAGTGGCCAAAAGGTGCTTTAAAATGCACACAAACCTGTGAACTAGTTTAGATGTAAAGTTAAAGCCTAACAAAGGAGGGAATGGCCACATCTGATGATAGATAAACTTGCCCTGGGGAAAAGTATCATCTTCTGTAACTTAAAAGTGAGCAGAGCATCTGGAGGTGATTTACCACACTGCCATATAGATCACTTAGCTGAAAGTAGCAATAAAGGAAAACACAGATATTATTGCAGGGTAGCATGCAATAGGAACAGGACTAAGCTGGAAACTTCAGAAGCTGTTTCCATATAGGCTAAAGCGGGTTTTGTATCTCTTGTTGTATATGAGGAGGGACAAGTGAGACATGGAAAGGGATAGGGTGAGTCAGTGCAGAGCTGAAGAGAGGTTTGAATGTTGCAATGAATGATGCAGCTACCAGCCCAAAATGGACATGGAACAAGCAGTTGAAGACATGGGACAGGTATAAACAACAGTGGGACTGGTACACTGCAAGTGTGGAACTGAAGGTAAGGGGCTCCACAGCTTCAGATGCCCCTGTCCTTCAAAGATCCTCTGGCCTGATCAGCTGGGCACACAGGACAGGCACTTGCCCAGGGCTTTGTCTGTGTCCCTGAGGCACTGCCAGCCCTGCCTGTCCCAGCTTATCCCCCTCGGGCCTTCCCACCCTGTCCATGGCCCAGGATCCCATCTCAGCCCCTGGGGCTGTCAGCCCCTGCCCCAGTGATGCCACAGCAGAGCTGGTCTCCTGCTCCCCACAGCCCTGCCCTGCCCAGCCATGGGCCTCCCGAGCCAGGTCCACCGTCAGGCCTGCATCTCAGCCTGGCTTTGGCTCATCCTGGTCCCCAGGGAGATGCCCAATACCTGGGGATGGGGATGCCCCAGTGCCTTCTCTGTTGCCCTGTTCCTGGCTGGGGCAGTGGGATGGGCCCCAGCTGCCAGGACCTTCTCTGAGGGACCCAAGGAAACCCCAACGGCTCCCAGCGAGCCCTTGGCCCCTGCAGTACCCTGATAGTGTCTTTGAGAGCATTTCCCCAAATTCCTTTTTCCTCTCCCTCTGCTTTGATCATCTACTCTCAGTAAACCACAGTTGAATGTAGCTACAATCTGTTGAATGACTTATTTGGGTAACAGTGTAAAGCCACAGATAAAGCCAAGCTGCTCAACAACTTTGAAGGTGTTTGGCTTTGCAGGATGTTCTTGATGATTAAGCTCTGTTTTATCAATATGACTTCATGGACACAATTCTATTTCTTTTCAAGGGTTAAATGACTTTGCCAGAGCCTGTCAAGCAAATTCATAAATCAGATAGCTTGTCCTACCATTTTGGTCTGTGTGCTCCACGATTAAGTGGCAGTTATGTGTCTACAACAAATGTAAAAAGGAGTAAAATCTTTTGGAAGTCACTGATCTGAGTTAACCTGCTTCACCTTAGTGTAAAAACATCCATGCATGAGCTGTCTGCAAGTTTGGGAAGCAGATGCTCTCCCTCCCTCACATGTGTCCCGAGGAGCACCCATACTTAGAGTGATCATGTGTAGAGATCTGCATGCTGAAACATCAGAGACGAAGTCACCTCTGGTCCCACATTCAAATGTGTTAGAAATAATGGGTTCTGTTTCAGTGGGAATAGTTATGTTGTATGCCAGTGATAGTGGGCTGTCACTCTTGTCATCTCTCAAAGAGAAAGAAGCATGTGCCTGTGCTTACCCATCTCTGAGGCTGAGCCAACGAACACCCAGAGGATGGGACTTTTCAGCTGTCCAAGTCCATATTAATACAGTCTTTTATAATGGAGTGTGGGCTGATTGACATCCTATGTGTCAGAACTTACCATGTAGACATACACACAGGAGGACTTCTTAGAGCATTCCCAGTCCTGCGACTATAACAACTGCTTGTCCTCAGGACTGCAGCTTCCTCACCCTTATTTCAAAGCCCAGGAACTGATGCATGATGGCCCATGCCTGGTTACGCAGACATGTAAGGCTATACCTGGACTTTCTTCTAAGGGAGGAGAATTTTCTTACAGTTTCTTTCTAGTTTTACTGACCACAGTTAAAGAGGTATTATTCAGGGCAGAGTATAATCCCTCCAGTAAGAACTCCAAAGCCCACTTTCCTCTTGAAAGTGAGTAGCAGGTTCTTTCCCAGCAATGAACAAAGCCTTTTCCACTCAACAGCACCTCGTATCTCCACATTTCTTCTGAAGGTTGATGGTAATGAATTCCTCTCTGAGGTTTAACATTCAACAAAATAAGCAGCTCTTTTGAAAATTATCTTGCTTCCTGTTAAAACAACTTACATATGAAATGTGAGTATAAATTCTGAGTTGTAATGCCTGATATCAAATACCTCCATAACTAAGATGGGAATGCATCTATGTGATAGACCTGTGTTAATTTAAAGTGCTTTCATTAAACTATTTAGAAAAAGATATGAATGTAGACTTTATTTACATCCCCACTTCCTTCTGTTTACCCAAATAGCTTAATCAGGCTGAGCAAGATTCCTCTGGTCCTTGAAGCCAAATACTCTTTTTCCTTGCCTTTATCGGTCATTTTTTGGTGCTATTATTCTATTTGTCCATTTACAAGCAAGGATTGAGTAGAAAAGCTATCTTGCAGAGGTTATCATCACTTTCCACACAGCAGCTGGACCCTTGTGACTATTTCAGATGTGGGTATGCCTCTGAAGTTTCCTTGCCAAAAGGAGGTTAAAAAAGAAGTCCTCTGTCCAGGAACATTAGGTGAAATCTACCCCTAGAGCATGAATATGTCTTCTCTCCATGCTTCAGCACAGTGCACAGAGAAGTGGAAGTTTCTCACAATTGCAGTTTTACATTTAAAAGTGGTTTTCTCAGATTTTTCTGCAGATTATAATTTCCAGACTTTTCAGTTTGAGTTCAGTCATGGCTCAACTGAGGTAAATGGAGAAATGTCTTGTTAACTTGATATTGTTATTTGGAAAGATGACATATGGACAGGGTTGGATTAATGTCTCACTCCCTTGGAATAATGTAATATATGTTTTTAATATGTTTGAAATACATATGAGTATTAGTACCAGAAATTTTAATCCACAACTAACAAATGCAACTTTCAAAAAACCAACATCTCAATAATCTTTGCGGTTGAAAACTTGTTTTCTATCTAAAACTTCTTTAAATATTTCTCAGTGTCTTTAAGTCTGTATAGCCCAAGAACAATATTTGTTATTAAATGACAAAATGAGGGAGAATCAGAGACTTATATTGATATAGGTGACTGTATTTGCTACTTTTCTAAATACGAATATTAACTGTGATGAAATTTTCTTATATATTTTGAGTGGGAACAAGTCAAAAAGAAAACCTGATAACGTTAAGTATCATTATTATTTAATGCCTATGAAAACCTATCACTGATTAACCGCTTATTTCATGTTAGTTAATCCCATATCAGATAATGGAATATCAGTTCCGTATTGTTTATCTCCCAGGTAGTCATCCTAAAGAGAGTCTCAGAAAATTTGTATCATTCTCCAAATTAAAATACAGCGACAAAATGCATGTTACACTTTCTTATCTATGATCATGAAGAAAACCAGCAATTTTTAGAACTTCCTGAACCTGGCTTTAGGAATATTTCTAACAATTGGAGTATTCTAATTATCCAAAGTGTTGCTCCTTATTCTGTATTTGAATTAAAAAGCATGTTAACAATATATTGTGTAAAGTGCTAACACAATTATTATTGAAAAAATGATATTTCTTTTAAATAAAAAGAAACAATTACAGTAGTAAAGAATATTCTAGAAGACAGTAGTGGATAGCTCATTCAAAGCAGAACACATTAAATAAGAGGCAGCTGAAACTCAAAATTGATAAATATGAGGTCGTGCACCTGAGAAAAACAATCATTAACTTTGCATATGAAAAGATGGGCTTTGAGCTCCCATCATTACCTAGGAGCGAAATCTTGGGGTTATGAGCCATATTTCCATGCAAACACAAATTCAGTGCTTGGTATCAGTCAAAAAACAGTTCAAATTTTTTAAAATATGAGGAAAGGAGCAGAGACTAAAACTGAGAGCATTATTGTTGTAACTCAGTATAAATCCATCTCTCACTTGTGGCTTAAATACTGAGCCCTCTTCCCAAATAGTATAGACCAGAAATGGAAAAAGTTTAGGGGAAGGCAACAAGAATGATCAAATATCTCTGACGGCTTCCAAATCACAGGTGACTCAATAAAGTGGGTTTCTTCTGGGAAAGAGATGAGTTTGGGGAAGGGAGTTGTAGCAAAGGTCTATGAAGCATGAAAGTGTGGAGAGAGCAGAGAAAAATCTGCTGTTTGTTATCTTTTCATGACTGGGAACAAGAGGCTGTGATCTGGTGGTCATAGGGGCCATAACCAAGACACAATCCATGAGTTGTTCATGCAGAAGTCAGGAAAACTATTTTGCTACTGAGAACACTAGGAAGTTTCTGTGTGTCCCACGGGAGACTGGACAAGTGCATGAAAGGGAAATCTGTGGAGAATTACTGCAATTATAGAAATTCCAGCTAACTCAGCACCCTTCTGAGCAAAAAATGATTGAGTGGGAAAAACTGTAAATACTTAGCCTACTCGTAGATCTTTCCTCAAGCATCCTCATACGACACCTGTGGGAAAAAGCACGGAGGTCTAGATGAACCTATGGTCATACCCAATACAGCCACTTTTATAGTCTTACATTAAGGAGCTTGAATTAGAGTGCATTGCAGTTGAATTCAAATTTTTGGTTTGGTACACTATATTTCAAAATCTTCAGTCTTCCAGAGAATCTCCCATCTCCTCTAAACTCCAGTGCCTTGAATATTACTTTTTATGATCAAAGCCAGAGGGAAGAAATGCACAAAAGATTAAAAAACCCAAGCATTTGAAGTATTCTGAAGCTCCTGGCTGTTATTTAATGTACGACCCCACCCATTTTATTTCAGCATTAGATTAGAACAGTTCAGTGTACAAAACCAAGAATATTAAAAATAAAAATTTATTAGTTTATGTCTATGTCTCTGTATTTAAGAGATCCTTTTTGAATGTGCCATCTCAAAGCAAAGCTAAAACCCAGAGAAGGAAATGTAGTCATTAACTGTTGTATGGTAGTACACAGGCTTATTTTCAAATGACGTTGTAGCTCTGCCTGTGTTTTTAACACTCAAATCACATTCTAGTCTCCCAACACTTGCTCTGTGACTGAGATGATTGCTATTTGCCTAAGGTCACATAAAGCTCCTTGAATTGCTGCATCAGAGCGTCCTGTCTCTGGGCAGCCTGCCTCAGAGCAGGCACTGGCACTGTCTGCAAAATCTTAACCTCCAAGACTGCCTGTAGTCCACCTTTCTTTTGGCAAATTAAGTAGCAATTAGGCTTCTTTTTATCGAAGCATAGTACTGTGTAAAAAAATCCCTACAAAGCTGATCCTTTCATGGTACAGAGAGGCAAACTAAAAATAACACATTTTTCTCCCTTTTCTTCCCTTTTCCTTAAATAGTAACTTTTGATGTAAGTTCTTTATGAACCAGGATCTGCTTCTTCGGTCTGTTGGTCTGTTTTTCAGAGATGCTTTTTTGAGTGAGGGGCTTATTGGGGTTCCTTCATGGTTCTGGTTGTGGTTGAGGCAATTTACTTAACCCTCTATGTTTGGCAGTTTCTTTGGAGAGACAGCAGTTTCTATACAAAAATGTGTGGACAGACTGGGTAGTGTCCAGAGAAGGGCCACAAAGATGATCAAGGGACTGGGAAGACTGCCATATGAGGAAAGACTGAGAGAATTGGGTCTGTTCAGCCTTGAGAAGAGAAGGCTTAGGGAAGACCTTATCACCATGTTCCAGTATTTAACCAGTGGCTATAAAGAAGATGGAGACTCCGTTTTCACAAGGAGTTACATGGAAAAGATGAGGGGTAATGGGTACAAATTACTCCTGAGGACATCCCAATTGGACACAAGAAGAAAATTTTTCACAATGAGAATGATCAGCCACTGGAATGATCTCCCCAGGGAAGTGGTGGATTCACCAACATTGGACACTTTTAAGATTCAGCTGACAGGGTTCTGTGTCATCTTGTCTAGACTGTGCTTTTGCCTGAAAGGTTGGACCAGATGATCCCTGAGGTCCCTTCCAACCTCCAACCTGATATTCTGTGATTCCATGACTCTATGATTCAGTTTTGAAATCAGCAGAAATATGGAAAATACAGGAACTTGACCTGAATTATAGGCAAGATAGGTGAGAAAATTCATTTTACAAGGAATAGGTTGAGTTATCCCTGAGAGTAACTTGATAGCATGCAGTGTAATGTTGGTTTAAGCTGCTGTACAGCTGATACAGATATGTATTCAGAGTTTACATATTCAGCCATTTTAGATCACAAACCTTTCAACTTCTTTAGTTTGAAAGTTCATTCAGTAGCTTTTGCCTTTTACTTTAAGCATTAGCACTTAGACAAGGATCCTTGGCCTCTCCAGCAATGAGTCCAAGTCAGTCTCAGAGTTATCATTTAAGAGCCTTATTCGGGCAGCAAAACAACCCAACAATTACATGTTCTTACCAAACAATAACCAGCTTGGCATAACTGTCCAGAAGCTAGGACTTGACATTAAGCAGCTCAGAAATCCTTTTCTACCTGAAGATGTTCTACTCTGATGATTTAAATATGTGCTTGTAACCATTTGACATATTTATATGTCTATAGCGTCATTTATTTGTGTAGTTGAAATGTTGGTCACATATTTGGCACTTGAATATTTGACACATTTGGAATTATTGTACCAAGGACATTATTTTTGTGTATTATTCTATTTTGTACAGGCGCCTACAGTAGTTCTCTTGCAAATAATCAGACAGATCTTTCTGTGGCCTGTTAAGCTCATCTTCAGGCACTTCGCAGAAAATGTGTGCACCACAAATGTCAGTTCTGTAATTCTGTGTGGACTCAGTTGACATAGACCAGGTGAGAAATGCATCTGCACTGGCTCTGTTTCTGGGGAGGTGGCAAAAGGAGACACCAAAACTTGTGCCCCTGGAGTTGATACTGTGGCTGGCAAAATGCCCAGAAGTGCCAACATATGTGGTTCTGGGTTTATGATATGATTTTTTCCTACAATTTGCTATGAGAAGCAGTATGCAATACTCGTGTAGGAGCATTTGTGACTTGGGGAGAAACTGAAGAAAAGACAAGCAAGGAATTTGTATTTTGAACCAAAGTTCTCTAGTGCGAAGTGTAGGAGTATTGACTGAATTCACTGTGTGGTTGCTATGCCTGGTATGTTTCATATACCCTTTAAGGGAGGGTAGTATTGCCTTTCCTCTTCCATTATGGGGAAAAAAAATATTAGCAGAGTGATCTGATGACCAGATTAAAGAGAAAAGCTTAATGTTGATTTCTAGTCTCCGTCACCCCTGTGAAACAAAGTGAACTTATATGGCAGCTACATAAGGAATATTGAAAATTCTTCATTTACAATACCTTTCAATTTAGGATGGAGGTATACATGGGGCAATAAATTGGGTGACTTACATACAGAGGGAAATTATTTTTTTTCACCACCTGATATGAATTTTTATTCATCCCAAGCCATGAACATGGCAGGGAGTAACCACCATTCCTTTTACATCTCTGTGTGTACCTCTGTAGTTTCCCAGAGCAGAAGAAATAAACAACATTCTTCTCAAGGAAGGGTATGGCAGTGTTTGAGACATGATTTATCAAAA
Organism: Athene cunicularia; assembly: GCF_003259725.1. NCBI lineage: Eukaryota > Metazoa > Chordata > Aves > Strigiformes > Strigidae > Athene > Athene cunicularia. The sequence continues at coordinate 102,155,092 of NW_020799095.1, read as the reverse complement.
TACAGTGGCTTGAGCTGAAACTGGAAAGGCTAAATGGCTAGTGGTTGAGCAATTTTCTTATATTTGGCTCAAGCAATCTGAGATCCAAGTTTATAGCCCAGATTGTCTATGTCTCTGTTATATTAACAAGATCTAACCTCTGTATGCCTTTGTTTTTGACATGTGCAATGATAATAATATTTCTTTCTTCTACTTGACCTATAAGCTCTTTTGGGTAGTGACAGAGTGGACATACATACAGTTTGGTGCCTCTGGGTGTTATAACTGGAATAATGTTCCTGGGCCAGAAAGAAAACCATTCAGTAGGAATGAGAATAATTTTAACAGGGTATTACTATACAAGAGAATGTTTTCTAAACTCTAGGAAAAACTCTTAGGTACACCTTAAGAGGCTTGTTCTATGAAGAATCGCTTGGTACCCTGGATTCCTTTAATGGACCTTACCAAGTACCGTAAGCCTCACCATCTGCTGCACCACACAAAGAAATATGATGTAAATATTTATGTTACTTATTCAATGTAACATACATTTGATGTGTTCTCTCATGTTTTAGACACACATCCGGGAGGAGACACAAACAGCCTTTCCTGGGAGTTATACATCCTTTTTGCTGTACGGACACACTGGGTAAATCTATAATTTCCTTTCCTTTTTTTTTTTTTTTTTTTTTTTTTCTCTACTTAAGTCATTTTGCTGGTGATCTGCCCCTATGTTTATTTGTGAAGTAACAGGAGTGGGTTGAGTCGCTATTTTACAGACAAGGTTACTTCAGAAAAAAACATGTCAGCCCTGGGAAGACTTTGGCCTTCTTTTGAGAGATGGTGCCTATAGAGAAAGAGAAAACAAGTGAGAGGCAAAATAAATCACAGCCCTTTGTAGAGACTTTCCCTTTTTCTATGACCTCAGTGTGACTGTGGAAAGGAGGAAGATGTCTTGTACTCCCATAACCCAAGAAAAGGTAGCAAGAGGTTTGGCCCTGTTCTGCAGAGGGCACCAAATCAGGGGAACAAAGAGAAACAGCACAGGGAAGGACACTGCAATGCCTGCCCATCATCCCCGACCTGATCTGTCTCTTAGGAATAGCTGGGAGTAGCTGTGGAAAAGATGAATTTTTTTCACTTTGCAGAGAAAGGAAAAGATATGGGCTAGATATGTGGATACATATGACAAAATAAAAATAACTGAAGAGCTTTCTAGAGGAAAGGAGACCAGCCGGTGAAAGTGGCTTGAAGATCAGGGTCTTCTCTTTGGTGATTGTTCCTTCTGCAGCTATGTGGTTCAGCACCCTCAGCATTGTACATGTGACACCATTAAGTGTGGCTGGTGGAAATGTGTGGTCATGCTCCACCCTGATCTCCCCATGGAGAGAGGTTTCTCAGCTATTTCCTATGCCTTTTTGCCCCAACAAGTAAAGATGCAATTGTTTAGTATGTGAATTACTTGAGTGTTCTTGCTGCTGTTGAGCTAGGCCAAACACAGAGATGGTGACATTCCATGAGGTGTGTGCATATTTCTCATCTTTTGTGGCCCTAGAAGGCCACCTATATGGCCAAGGTGTCCCAGAAATGTAGTTTAATTTCTAACCTTCTTTTAATAATCCCCAGGTTTTAACATAAAAAGCTCAAGCAATGAGAGGGGAAAACCCTTTTCATGATTTTTTTTTTTTGCTTGATGTCAGGAAGAAGGATTGCTCCACGTGGAAAGGGAGTTGAGAGCTGATGTTGTGACATAGTTTAACCCCAGCCAGCTGCTAAATCCTACACAGCTGCTCCCTCTCTCCCTCCATGTCAGAGTAGGGGAAAGAATCAGAAGGGTAAAAGAGAAAACTTGTTGGTTGACTTAAAGACACTTTAAAAGGTAAATCAAAGGCAATGAACACAAGCAAAGCAAAACAAGGAATTCATTCACCACTTCCCATGGGCAGACAGGTGTTCAGCCATCTCCAGGGAAGCAGGGCTCCATCATATGTAACAGTTACTTGGGAGGACAAACCCCATCACTCAGCTTTATTTGCTGAGCTTGATATCATATGGTCTGGGATATCCCTTTGGCCTGTTGGAGTCAGCTGTCCCTGCTGTGTCCCCTCTCTTGTGCACCCCCAGCCTCCTCACTGGTGGGGTGGGGTGAGAAGCAGAAACGGCCTTGACTCTGTGTAAGCACGGCTCAGCAGTAACAAAAACATCCCTGAATTATCCACACTGTTTTCAGCACAAATCCAAAACACAGTCCCATTGTAGCTAATATAAAGAATGTCTTATATTGCTTCTTGAGATATTAGTCTTCCTCCTTATGCCAGTATCTGACGAACTGGATATGGTCAAAGATGCAGCATTGCTTACTTCCAGCGACATATTTTCAGGCTTAGTTTTTTGCATTGTGGTGATGAATAAGGTCTATGCAGACTAAAAAACCCAAAATATTAACTATTAGAAATGTGCAGAAAAGGCTCATTGCTTTGACTCTAAGCAAGCAGCAGTTGACATGACTGTATGAGATAAGTTTTCATGGACTAGCATAGAATATTTTTTTTTCCTGAATGACTGTACATGTGAAAAGGAATCTGATTTCTACACTAGTGACCTCTGGGCTTTGGGACTGAGGGTTACCAGTAGCACTGGAGGTAGATGAAAAACTTGTAACTCATTTTCATTGTCCAAAAAAAATTGTTGTTCTTTTTAAAAAAGCTCCATTGGGAAAGCCTGATAGTTCTCTCTTTGTTTGTTTACTTGTTTAACTTTTTGCAAAGCAAGCAAATAGACCTGAAAAATGTTTTTATGATAACCTGGATGCTTTTTTTTAAACTTGTTTTACTAAAACCATTTTTTAGGGTGATCCAGCATTCCAAAAATCCTTTTTCTTCTTAATTTGACTTGGGCTGCTATTTAATACTGAAGGATTGGGTTATTTTGCTCACCAAAAAAACCCAACACCCTATATGGCACATAGGAACAAAACAAAAAATGCCAGGGCTTGCTGGAGTCAACACAAACAGAAGGAAAAAAGATAACAAAAACATTCTAAAATTGCACTGCTAGAAAAAGGAAGTACTGAATAATTCCCAATATGAAGACAAAGCTATGATAGGATATTGGGAAAACTGAAGTGTTTAACTGCCTTTTTTGCTTCACTTTCACTAACCAGGATAAATGTGGCCAGATGGCTAACACAATGAACATCGGTGACAGATGGGTAAGTGCTCTAACTAGCGTCAGAAAAAACAGGTTAGAGATGCTTGTGAATTGGCAGGGCCTGATGAAACTCACCCTGGAATACTTAACGAGGTAGATGAGACTGTCCCTGCTGCTTCAAGATGGCACAGACGGTGGATGAGGTTCCAGAAGACAGAAAGGGACAACCATAATCATGGTTTTTAAAGAGAAAAGAGGAGAGAAGCAAGAGAAGGAGGACCCAGAGAACCACTGAATGATCAGCTTATTTTTATATTTCTGGGTTCAGAAGTTAAGTGAACCATTTATCAAAAATATGGAACATCTCTTGAAAATAAATCATACCACACTAGCCTAATTGTCTCCTGTGACATCATGGAATAGAGAAGACAGAGGCAGTTATAAATAACATATCTTTAATAAAGCTTTTGATATTGCCTCATATGGCAGTCTCCAAAACAGCCAAGAAACACAGCCTAGAGTTACCTACTACAAATCAGATGTGTGGCTGGTTGGGAAAAACACAGCCACAGTAGTTACCAACAGTTTATGATCGAATTGAAAGAATTGATCTCATGGGGTTCTCCAGAGGTCAGTCCTGGGTCTGGGTATGAGCAGTGTTTTCATCTGTGGTCTGAGCAATGGAATAGGGAATACTCATTAACTATGCAGGTAATGAGAGGAGGATACAAGCACTTTAAATGGGGGGTGTAATTAACAACAGATCTTCAACATCTAGAATATGGTTAGGAAAAATAGGCTGGAAACATCTGGATTTAATCCACCCCCTGGGGTAGCGTGTGCTACCTTGCTTATTTTTGACAGAGGTTTGTCTTATCTGATCTCAAAAGTCTGTGGTGAGGGAGACTCCATAATCTCTCAATTAAGTTCAGTGTTTCACTACCCTTGCTGTTAAAATTTTTTCTCACATCTCATCTAAGACTTTGCTGCATCTGAAGCCTCTTGCTTCTTGGTTTATCCAGGTGATAGCAATAGGACATTTTCTGTCTGTGCAACAGTCTTTCAAGTCTTAGAAGATGGTGCAGAGCTGCTACCTGAGCCAGTTTGTTTTGTATTTTATATAGTTGATTATTCCTGTTTAAGTGCACTACGTTGTACTTCCTCCCATCAAATGTCATACATGACTCCAGGTTGTCAATATCAGTTTCAAAAATTTTGTTTTTCATTTTTCTTGGCCTTCTGACATTGTACTCCAGCCCTCCCCCACAGTGTCATATAGTGTTGCAAAAACTTATATAACAATATAATAGATGTAACATTGGTAGGCATAAAAATGAGTCATATGTAGCTTTAACTTTTAGCAATGCTTTAACTCAGACTTTATGTCACCTAAGCTGGGGTGATGCACTTCAGGCAAGACCTGGACAAGTGTTGGAGAATCCAGCCAGGAGTAATGAGAGAGGTCGAAGGCATAGAAATTTTTTCTTATTTGGGATGGTTAGAGGAACTGAAGTTGTTAAATAGGGAGAGCAGCAGACTTATGGAGGAGCATCTTCAAGCATGTAGAAGGCTGTGCAAACAGCAAAGTAATAGGCTGTTTTCTCGGTCTCCTGAGAATAGGTCAGAAGTAATGGCCTCTGACTGCTATAAGGAAGACCAAGTTTAGACATCAGGAAATGTTAGAAAGTGCAGCCAAGCACAGGCATAAATTTTCTGAGGGAGGCTGTGGAATCTCTATTAACAGTGGCAAGACTAATAGCTGCTGAGGACAGTTTAAGAAGATCCGTTCTTGGGGATGAATATAGCTTGTGATCCAGAGAGTTCAAAATAAAAGTTTTCACAAATGTCTAAGCATTTAAGTATTTTTTTTCTCCCTACAATATACCTTTCTGATTTTGATCCTGATGGATTTTAGTAGCCCTTTGGAAAAAAAACCACCCCTATCTAGTCAAGACTTAAATCCATGTATTGGGGTTTGAGCTCAGAGGTCTACTGGGTACCACACAGTCTTTTACTCTCCCCTTCCCTCCCAGCACTGAGAAAGAGAGAGGAAAAGGGTCCAAGAACTTGAGATAAGGATAAGGAGGAATGGCCTCATCCTTTAAGGCACAGGCAAAAGACAGACTCATAAGGGGAAGAAAAAAAGAACATAACTTTAATATAGACACTAAGAAAACCACCACTTAACAGAGTAGGATCACGAGAAGCATTACCACTTCTTCAGAATAGTTTCCCCCATCCCTCCCTTCTTTCTGGTCTCAGCCTTGCCCCTGACATGTCTACCTCTCCACCTCCAGCATCTCAAGGGGCAGGGAATGGAGGGTCCAGTCAGTCCTGCCACTTCTTCCACCATGGGGTGGGGGAAAATTCTGTCATTCGTCCTCTGCTCCAGCATGGTCCCCCTCTCATAGGACACAGTCTTCCACAAATTCTCTCCGACATGAGTCACTCCCATGGGCATGTAGATCACCCCCACATGTTGCAATTCTCTCAGCACTCAACTATAACAGCAGGGGCTTCTTCCCATGGGGTCCTGACCTTCCTTGTGTACAGTCACCTGGGTTGGTGTGGGGCCCTCCACGGACCTCAGGTTGGCATCTGCTCCACCATATATCTCCATGGCAGCCCTGCCATCGCACCACAGGATACAGGGGAGTCTCTGCTTTGGCATACTAGGGGGGACCCTTCCTCCTCCTTTCTTCCACTGGCCTGGATGTTCACGCAGTTGTTCTCCTCACAACTTCCCACAGGTTCCCCATCTTAAATATGTTATTGCCAAGGCATGGGTAATTGTCCTGACCTTGGTGTGTCCAACTTGGAGCTGGGAGAGCTTTGAATAATTTCTCACAAAGGGTCACCACTGTAGCCCCCTCCTCTGTTATCAAAAAAACCCCACCACTGACTCGAACCAGTATACTGTGCTACCTCCATGTTAAGAAATCAGTACACTACAAACTATCATTGTTGTAAAATTTTTTGTGTGGTGGTATGGAAAATGGATGATGTGATTCTATACACCAGTGTGGCTTCTGCCACACATGAAAACTGTAGCTATCTTCTTTGGTTTGGAAGAATAAGCATGGCCTTCCAAAGTACTGTGGATCACTGACTGTCTCTTTTATAACACACATGTTTTACCAAAGCTGTCAGTAGGGCACACTTTTTTATTAATGGATTTCTTAAAAAAAACCCAACCTAAATGAATTGTAATGAGTACTTTAATACCAACACTAGCTAAAAGTGTAATAGTAGCTAAAAAAATATACCCACCCACACAGAGGCTCTTTAAGCATAGTTTCTATAGTGTAAGTAGTGTCTCATGATTCAATTATTTATGGTAGCTATTTTTGTAGTAAGAATAAAACAAATATTTGGAGAGTTGTAATGTGGTATTATCAGAGTTAAAAGTAAGTCTCAATATGCATGAGAGACGGCTGCTCTTCCTGAATGCAGATAAGAGACATATTTGTTCCAATGGGTGAAACATCCCTGTAGTAACTGAGCACAGCACTCCTGTCTTGGTTCGACCAGCATGGTTTCTCATTGTAAACAGTTGATTTAGAAAAATGTGATGAAATCTAAGTTGACAGGAAAAGCATCCAGTACCATAGGGAAATAGTATTACACAGCTTTTGCATTTTCTTGCTTTCCTCCTTTTCACAACATCCTGTTTGCAGAGAATAACTGTCTTGTCAAAATGAGATTTCAAAGCTCTTAGAGATGATGAGTAAACCTTTTCTACAGCAGTTAGTTTTATTTTCCATCCTTTTTTTCTTTTACCTGAACAAACACACAAAGAATTCAACACAGCAAGATTTAAATTGATCTTTGTCCTTTAAAAGTGCAATTCCAGAGGCTTTGGGGAAGAGATCAGGCTCTGAAAGGGATGTTCAGATCCTTTTTTCCCCCTATTTTCCTGACTGAAAATTGAACTATAAAGCTGGGAGAGTAATTTATCCAAATACTTATGCACTCTCTCTTATATGTAAGTAATTTTCTTGTTTTCTCAGAATAAAATCCTTCTTGCCTCACTGATACCTGATTTGTGATGTGCAGGTAAAGTTGTCTGCATGGTTAAAAACTGAACCTTGTCTCTAGCTTTTGCTAAACTAAAATCTTGTTTTCAGATATTCTGTCACTAAAATATAAAATGTATGATCTAATGTGTCTATGGAATATGTCTCTCTCTTTACCAGACCTTACAGGGTGAACAGCTAGCTAAATACTGATTTTCTGTAGAGTAAAATTAACACAAGAACAAGTAGCTGGTAGGGAACCATGTAAAGCATGGTCATCACTTGTTTGATCATTTATCTAATGTACAACATGAATTGTAACATTTAAGTAACGTACAGTTTGAGTTTGTCAACTTGAATGATTATCTCCACAAGTTTTTTGTTCCCTTCTTCATGCTATCATTCTGTTCTCAAAATACCTTCAGGAATTAATTCTCAATATTAATGTATTCTTTATCTTTAGAGTTTTCTTAACTGGAAAGGAAATAATTTTAAAGAAACTTTGATAATGATTTCATCTATCAGATTATTTTTCCCTAGATCTTTTGTATTTTAAACATTTCATAATTTTTATTAAAATCTTTGTAGTAGATTATTAGACAGCAATTTTTTTTTTTCGTTAGATGTATTTTTTTTTTTTGTTTGTTTTGCTTTGTTGTTTTCTGTCTTTTAGTTTGATACTGAGTCTGGTTTTGTCTGCAAAATTGGCTTTAGAGAATTTCAGAAAAGTAATGGTAGGTCTCAGTTACAGCCAAGTCTTCCTACCTATGTGAGGTGTAGTTCTTATTAATGTCCTTATAAGGAACAAAATCCCTTTGCGTTCCCACTTGAACACTTGTAAGGATTTGCAGCAACTTAGAGGAAGGAATAAGCAGTTGAGTGGCTGATAGAAGGAAATCATTACAGTTCAAGTTTCAAATGAGCCCACCTGTCAGGGGAGCTCTGCAGGAAATTGCCCTCAATTTTCATATAGGATTTTAACAAGAGAGTGGCAGGTGACTCATGAGAACAGTCTTTTCTGAGTCTGCTATCTTGTTTCATGTCAGGGGTAAGCAATAAACAGAGCCTTGTGAAGAACTGTGCAGAGAATTAGAAGCAGAAGATGAAAACTCTTAAATATCTTTTCAATGATGAGAAAAATTCCTTGGAATAATTTAAAAAGGAGCTCAACATGAGCCAAAGAGCAGGTAAAAGTCCCGATATCAGTGATGCTATCTAAATATATTGAAGGAAAAATTGGGTAAGCGATTGAAAAAATAGATGGCTAGCTAACTGAAATAGGTAAGATTTGGACTAATATATTTTCAGTAAAGGCAGATAAGCAGACTGTTTTGGTTTTTGTTTGTGTTTTTTTTTTTTTATTTTAAATGGATCTGACAAAATAATCACAGAAAAATATTATTTTTATATATTTTGATATTGAGAAATATACCAAATCCAGTGCAGTTACAAATTTCAGGCTACCTTTAGCAAGCTTTATCTTTCCCAGCTGATGATCTGTTGGATTAATGTACCTAAAAGTGTTTTTTTCAGTTTTGTTTCCCTTTTCAGCTTTTTTATTACTATTTTTTCTTCTGTTATTGAACTATACAATGTATTCAGACAGTATATGCTTGTGCAGTACATGAATATATTCTAGCAGTTATGTTTATAAACAGATGCAAGTGTCTGGCAGGATGGATCATTATTTAGGGGCTCAGATGTTATTAATTAACACCAGGAATGTTGTGAAATAAGCTTGAAATCAGACCTCCACCCTCCTGATGCAGTGTGAATGGATAAGTACTTTTCCTTTCAAATAATAATAGAAGGAACTCCTTCTCTTATACGATGTGAAGCAGTATGAATAATCAACTAGTCGTTAGTGGAAATAAGTTTAGATGCTAAAAAATCCATAGAAAACCCTGAAGAATGCCATCATTTTTTCTCCTTCTTGATGTCTGATTTTATTTGGCAGAAGATTGCAAGGCTCCAGAACTGCTGAAAAAATCAGTACCCAAAATATCTTCCAAAAAAGTTACAGTTTTATTGTTTTGTCCCCCTACCCTACCAATTCCAGTACTTCAAGTTCTGTTTTTTTTTTTTTTTTTAATTATTATTATTATTTTTTATTTTTATTTACTCTTTTGTAGGTAATGGGACCTGACAGATATGCTTTGTTCAGAGGGGTCCAACAAAATTCATAGCTGTTCAGCTATTCTGTCAACAGGTATGGAGTGGGTTGTTCTATGTAGACAAGAAACTGTTGTGCTGGGTCAAACCAAAGGTCTTTCTAGCCTACTATCCTGACGCATTGGTGAAGGTGCTTGGCAAGGAGTTGAAGATAAGGACTGAATACATGGTTCATTCCAGGTTGCAGAAAAGAGCTGTCAGGGACTACTTGAACTGTTTTCAAATTATCATTATCAAGCAGCCTTGAAGGATTTATTTTCCATGAGTCTTTTGGGGCTCTTTTATAAATTTGGCCTCAATGGCACCTTGTGGCACTATTATATTCCAAATCTGATTTACACACACTGTGTTAAAAAGAATGAATAACAGTAATTGATTTTTCCAGTTCCCGCCCCCCCCGCCCTTTTTTTTAAAAAAATTT
>NW_020799095.1:102099682-102145304 GCF_003259725.1 Athene cunicularia | reverse complement strand
CCCCCCCGCCCTTTTTTTAAAAAAAATTTAAACCTGATGCATGATATCTCCTAGATATAGGAGATACAAATAAGGAATAATTTCTCACTGTTCTTCATATTTAGATTTTGTCAGTCTCAGTGGCTTTCTAAATTAGAGAATATAATTTTAGTCTCTCTTCACACAAACTATTTTCTCCATGTTTCTTTTAATTGTTATCACCCTTTTCTTACTGTTGTGGAACCCTACTACTCTCTTTTCAAAATGGGATGACTAGAATTTCACTCAGCATGCAAAATGTGCACCATCCAAGTTTGTGTAGTGACATTTTTTTTAATTATTATTTTCAATAGTTCCTTTCCTTGAGTTGCTTGCTTGTTTGAATACAAAGTTTGATTTTTATTTCCCCCTGCCCCCGCCTAATATCTACAGTGACCTGATGCTCTTTCACATCTGGCCTGTCACACAAACAGGCTGTGGAGACTATTGCTGCACTGTTAAGGAACCTTTTCTCTAGGTGCATGTCTTTGTGTTTGCTGCTCCTGAGTGGAATCTCCTGCCTTCTCTTTATGTGCTGTCCTTCTCACTAACACTGTGATGTGAACGCGGCAAGTAGGTGAGAGGGAACCTCTCCTGACAAAAGATCTTCAGGGCCCTGCAGTCTTCAGTGTTCCACAAGGAGCAAATAAGCTAGTTCCCTGTAGTGGGCCAAATTAACCCATCCCTGCAGTCTTTTCCTATCAAGCACAACCTGTCAGTAAAGTTTTCAAAGTTCCTAAATATCCCCTGATATGGAAACATGCTGTCATGCTGTTTTGCTCCACCTTCCTTTCCTGAACTCCTGAGAAGCTGTCTGTTGAAACAACTGCGTCAGATTTTGAAAAAGCACAAAAATTAACGTGACATCACTGTATGAATGAGGACCTCTTCTGGCTGTTTCCATGAGCTTCCCCCTTTAAGAACCACGCTGAAAATATCTGGGTCAGAAAAGTGCAACTGAAGATAACACTTCGTACCAAAATGATACTATAATAACCCTAGTCCCTCTTGTCACACTTTTAAAATGAATTGGTGAGTGGCCTCTATGGTCTGCATATTTAATAGAATTAATTTTCAAGGCACCTTGTATTTTGCTGCTTGTTTTAACAGCTCAGATCTTAGTTTTTTACTAGGTATTATTGTAATAGCTAATGTAAGGCAGTAACTGTGCAGAACACTTACAGAATTCAAAGGCAGTGACCTATGAAAATGAGCTGGCAGTAGCTTGCTAAGAGAAAAACAAAACCAAACCTCCCATCTTGCATATTATCTACAGAGAACCATGCTTTATGTGTTTTAAAACATTTTGGAGAATGAAAATATGTGGAAGCTTGTATAAAGTAGTAGAAGAAGGAAAATCACAGAAGAGAAACTCTTTGAGTAGTCCTAAGCAGTAATAGAAAATAAATAACTCTATTGTCTCAAAATATAGCTATTTATAAAAGTAAGAGAAGCAGGATTTTGCCCATTATTTATACCCCCAGCACCTGCACAAAGTAGAACATGCATCTGCTGAGGACCATTCAGAAATTGTTAGCAGAATTTAGTTGGACACTTCTTCACTGACCTAGTGACAGATGGTGGTAAGGGAGTGGGCATTTAAATGACTTGCATGCCCTGTGCCAGCAAAGCAACTTGTGTTTAAGGAGCTCCATTTCAGAAACTCCTGAGTTTTTAGCCTGTGTGTGAGGATTCTCTGATGAGTTACTGCTTCTTTCCCCTCTGGCTAGAGATTGATTCGTACACTGAACACTTCTTTATGAAAGTTCAGGGTACACATTTCCTTTCAAAGAGTGAATCACACAGGACATAATTTTCTCTTTTTACTGGCGATTATTGTAGTTTCCTATTGACACTGCTAGAGCACCCAAAGGCCCCAACCAGATTTTGAAATATTTTCTGCTAGACACCATACAGACTAAAGTCTGTAAAGAAAAAGTTCCTTGTATGGAACAAGACAATGAGGTCACTCAATAAGAGGAACAATGGAAGAAAACAGTTGTGACATTTTGTTCCATTTAATCTTTAACATGCTCTTTAAAAAGCTATTGCATATGGTAAGGGAGTGATTGGTCAACATTCCCCATCAATATAAAAGTGAAAAATGCAAATAGTGGAGTCTGTTTCTGAATAATAAGTATTAACAAGGGTCCAAATGAATCCATGGTAGCAAGCAATCTGTTACAAGTTATTAGCTTCTTCCTTAATTACAGAGAAGATTGTAGTTTCAGCTTGTAGCTCACAAAGAAAAAAATGTTTCTCCAGCTGAGGCTTCCAATATTAATTGGTGAAAGACTCCAGTTTCTCCCAAACTGGTTATTTTACAATGATAGCACAGCATTAACAGCAATGGATTAATATTTTTATTAGACAATTGCAAATATTTTGCCCATATGAATCATTAAGCTACTGTGAGCTGGGGAGAACTTGTACTGCAGTCAGATGTTCGTGAGGCATCACTCTGTACACAGGTTTAGTTCCGAACAAATGTAAGAGGGAATAAAAGTTAAATTAGATAGCTGAACTTTGCTTTTGGCCAAGTTTTCTGATTTCAATTTTCTGAGTTTGTAGTCTTTGCTATTTTAAATATACTTTATATCTTTGTTATGTTGTATTATTTATGTTCAGATGGTAGCAGAAATGAAAAAAATAAGGGATAGAATGGAAAAGGAAAAATGAGAATTGTGGAGAGGATTGAAAAAGAGGAATGCAGGCATGAGCTGCAGCAAACTGTCAGAGAGGAAGAAAAGTCCAGCAGGAAGGGCTTGACTGAGGGACTGGGGCTTCTCTCCATTTATTGCCTCTAAACTGCTGAAGTCTTCTTCAGAAACGACCTGTACTTCTGCCTTTCCCATTCTGCTGCTTTGCCCATATTAGTGGAGTTTCTCCATGGCTTCTCTTACTAACAGGGGAAGCTCTGGTTCAAACCAGATTTGGAGGGATAGGACTGGAAGCTGATAGCAAGTCTTGGAGAAATCAGTCCAGCAGAGCTAACCTTCTGAGTGCTCAGATTTTTTCTTCTGGATTAATTATTTGTTTACAATGCCAGATTTGTTAACATGGCAAGCCAAACATGACAAAGCATTTTTTTCCTGGAATAGATTTTAAAATTGATTAGATTTTCTATATTTTACTACTCTGCTTCTCAAGAGTTTGTGTATGTGTGTGCATGCGTGCATAAGAGTGTGTCTGAATTTTGGCAAAGCTACTCAAAGATGAGCTGCAACTTGAACAGCTGCAAAGTCTCTGAACACTGGAATTATTCATAGCACATAAAGGAAGAAAATCTCTTGAAAATGATTCAAACACAACACAGTTATGGGAAGATCGGACTTGAATTTTTTATTTGAATGAACCAACTCCTGAAGGAGTCTGTAAAATGGGAACATGGGTAAATGGAATTATTTCATAGTCCTTTTTGCATTTAAACAAGAGAGTGTAATGTGGCAAAAAATGTTGAGCACAGAGGTCTTTGTGCAAAATGAATCCATTTGCTTGGTCTCTGATGGTGTAAAAATAGGAATACTGGGTAGTGGCTGAATAAATATACGGTATTTTTAGAATAACACTCTGCATGGCTAAAGTCCTCAATGTATAGAACAGTCTGAAAGCACATGGACGGTTCAGCTGTGTCTGTTCTTTCACTTAGGGCTACAGTCTTACATATCTTAATGACACACTAATTCAGAGATCATCCTTTTTGGCACAGGGATTAAGCCAGAGGGTGTCTATAATCCTGAAAAGATTATATCTAAATCTAATGCTTTTGCTTTGGTTTTCTGTAGTCAGATTTTTGCATGTGCCCAGTGCTTCTTATACTTTAAAAGATTATGTGGAGCTAAAGAATATAATCCTCCAAGTATGGAGGTCAAACATTTAAAAAGGAAGACCCTTTCTGTGTTATTTCTTCACATGTTAATCCATGTTCAAAGAATTATTGACTTGCTACAGGTTACATTGTTGCCCATAACTGTACCATTTGCCTTCACTGCATCAAATAGCAAGTGACAACTCTCAAAACAAAATAAAACTTATGAATATATTATTCATAGGGAATTCACATGTTCAATTTTGTTATGCCTCAGGCAGCCAGCTGGAGTGTAAAGTGAGTATCCTGTGGCTTCCCCTTAACACCTGTTGTTGCTGATAACAACATGCTTCAATGGCACACTCTTTCCCAATGATACCAGTAAGCAATATTCAGTATCATGGTTTCCATTCCCCTCATGGCTTTCCTATTCACTTAGACTGGGTCAGGTGTGGAGTAAAATACCGATCCAATCCATGAACTCAGATTTGTCTTTATAAAGACTTTGGGTAAGAGAGAGTGTGTGTGACATTGTCAGACATTCTGTTCTGCAGAGACTGAGAGATGTGCAGAGCTGAGTCATCACATAGCCCTTTTGCATGTGTTGAGCCATCAGAGTACAAACCCCACAAAGTACCTGACAAAATTGTCAGCCAGAACTTCTTACAGTGGAGCAAGAAGAAGATATTTTCTTGCCTGGTGTGCAATTAAATTGTGGAACTTTTGACATGGCATTTTTTAGGAGCTGTATGTGTAAGTGCATTTAAAAAGTAAATAAAAAGTATAAAGCAAAGGTTACATGTCAGTTGTTTTTTTGTACATAGTGATGCAGATGTGAATTCTGGTCTGGGAAATCCTTGGAACTGATTCCTAGAAGCAGAGAAGGTGTTTAGTGGAACAGTTGTTCCGATTTTTTTGTTAATCAAACCTCTGAGACACACCTACTGGAGGATGTAATTCAGAGATGGTTACCTGGTCCTTCTACCAGAAACCACTTCCTCCCAGTGCTTAGCTGATTTTAATGAACGAGCCACTGCTGAAGGTTTGAGTTCACTTTTATGTGTTGGCCTGAGAACTGGAGTTGCTTCTTAAGCTTTGAGTCATTCCTGTGTAGAGGTCCAGTGATGGCTGAGAGCAAGTTCCTGTCCCGCATTTGATCCAATGTTAAATGCAAATCGGATTCCTTGCTATTTCCCTGAGCATCTGCTGCTGGCTGCTGGAGGTAGATATTTGGTGAAATGGACTTGCAGTTTAAACTTGTTCTATTTGTTCCAGACACTGGCTAACAACACAGAGGTCTGAATACATATATCTGGTTTGTAATTGGAGACAGTTTTGTTTTAGAGGATTTTAATTAATTAATTAATTTATTTATTTATTTATTTATTTATTTATTTATTTATTTTTCTTTTTTTACTGTTAGTAGTTATTTAGTGAGCTTTTGGTGGGACAAGGGAGTGAAGATTTTTGTCTAAAATGGGAAATTATTTATAAGGTATTAAAATCTATTGTCATTGGGGAAAAATAACAGAATTGCCATTTAATTCAGGTTGTAAGGCACCTCTGGATATCAACTGTGTGGACATCAGCTTGCCTCACTCAAAGCATGGTCAGTTTAGAGCAGGTTTTTCTGTGTTTTGAATAACTTTAAGGACAGAGGTTCCACAGCTTTTCTGGGCAACAAGGACCAACATTTGACCAACACTGTGATGTAAAAATCCCTTAATATCTAATTGGATAAGAGCACACTGCTGACCCATGTTCAACTTGTTGTCCATGAGGCCTGCAGGTCCCTTTCTGTGATGTTGCTCTTTAGCCAGCTGATCCCCAGTCCATACTGTTCATGGATTTATGACTGCCCTAGGAC
Source organism: Athene cunicularia (assembly GCF_003259725.1). Taxonomy (NCBI): domain Eukaryota; kingdom Metazoa; phylum Chordata; class Aves; order Strigiformes; family Strigidae; genus Athene; species Athene cunicularia. The sequence goes on along the minus strand of NW_020799095.1, from coordinate 102,139,611 downwards.
AGAATGTTGCATTTTCCCCTGCTGAACTTCCCAAGGTTGCTGTCAGTACACCTCTTCAGCCTGTCACGGTCCCTCTGAATAGAAGCCCTGCCTATCAGAGCTAATACTGCAGTGCACAAAAAGCATCAGATAAAGAAAATACATTGGTTAAATATTTGAAAGCTTTTCATGAAGAAGCCAAAAAGTTTTTTGTGGAGGAAAATGTGATTTTTTTTTTTCCTAACACTACCTTTGCACTGGGGAACCAGTGAATGCACCAACATATTCTATTGTACAAACGAAGCCTCTTTCCAGTCCCTGTCAAGGTATCTTGGATGAGAAGAGGAGCATGATTATCCTAACGAGATACTTATGACTATCGCATATCTCACACTCCCTATGGTATGTAAATATATAATAGTCAAAGCACAGATCAGAAGCTGTTTCCAACATCTTACTACATTCAAGGTTAAGAGCATGATTCAGAAACTCAACAGATGCTGTGACTCAAGTAACTGCTGATGCGCTTGGCAGCATGTCTGTATGTGCAAACACTAACAAGTACATTTTCATTTCAGTGTACATGGAAATTAGGCATGCAATTCCTGTTGCCTACCAGAGAATCGTATCCTAGTTCTCCATGCACTAGTCAGGAATTACCAAGGCTCGTGAGCTCGATCAGAGGAAAATGTCTGTTATGAATACTGTTATGATTAATGTCGTATGCCATACATCTTAGTGAACCAAAAGAGAAAAAACCCCAAACTTGTTAGCTATGCCTCTTCTGAAAAACTGATCTTATAGAAGTATGTGAGGATGGCTGCAGAGGGTCAGAATACAGTCCATTGGTCTAAAGACATTGTCTCTGGCAACACACATATAAGAAACTTAATGTAGTACCTATGCTGTCAGTAACCTTCAGGAGGTTTCCTTCTCCATGATCCTGGCCATGGTTCTCCTCTTGAACTATGGAAATTCTTAACATCTACAACAACCAGTGACAAGGAATTTCCAAGTTTGATTATAGCTAGCTTATGAAGAATGGTCTGTCTTTGTTTCTGGTCCCTCATGCTCCAAACGTCATTTCAAGTTTCCTAGTTCTTGTCTAAGAAGCAATAGTGAATTACCAGACAGCCTCAAAGAAACTGAAGTGACTGCAGTCTGTATCTTCTGCTTCATCTTCTAATTCATCCTTCATGATGCTCTTTATCAGTCTTGTTACCACTGAACTATGGGAACAGGAAGCTTCTGCTCCAACAAATTTTGTTTTGTATTTCTACTTGAACTCTCCTGTATTAGTAGAATAAGATATCAGGCTATACATAGCAGTGGCCAAAACAGAGAAAAAAAGCTTGTGCAATCAAAAATGTTTTAATTTGTTGTGTTGGAAGGCTAGAAACACACCCACACAGGGCCACAATAAGGCTGAGAAGCAGTCTCATGATTCAATACAAAAACAATTCGTGTGCGGCTCACTCAGGTTCTTGGTATATACCCTCAGAAATGGGAACACCATGTGCAGTGTTGTGTTGCTGTGGCAATGTGGCACCAGTAGGACTCAAGTGCTGTGTGTGTTGTGGACATTTACATCAGCTAAACCAGGTGCTAAATTCAGATAATTTCTTCAGGGAAGCAAGAGAGCAAGTGCAGAATGAGGACTCTTGAAAATACTTTGAATTTACTAATATTTTGTGTGCCTTTAAGTCACTGGAATCGCTCTGTTTTGTTTCTCTTTGACAGTTTTGTGGAACTTTGGTACAAAAACCTATACTTTGCTGTATCTTTCAGGGTTTTGTTAGTAACTGCAAAGGTACAGCTAAAATAACACATGCCTTTTTTCTACTCTTTGGACTGCTTTTTACTACTGTTGTGCTAACAGGTATTTATCCTATTTTTATGTGATGATGAGAAACTTTTCTGGACTGTGAGCTATGAAAAATTAAGAAATGTTTCCAGATGTCTGGTATCAACCAGCAGCATTGAAAAAGTAGCAGTCCTGAAAGCAGTGTTAGCAGAGCACTCATACCATAGAAGACATAACATTACATTAAACCTATGGACAGCACTTTTTTGACTAAAAGGCCATTATATTTTGAAAAGCAAAACACAATGTAATGATAACTGTACACTGAATTTGAAACTAAATCAACAGAAATTTATGTTTATTAATATAGAATAAAATAAAGGACCAATAAATTCTTCAGGATTTATGAAATTACAACAAACCTCAGATGGCTTTAACACATTTCTCTCGAAGAGGTATAATCTATGCAGGTGTCCTCTGATGCAAATTTAAAGGAAAGTTATCAACCTATGTGTTAAAACACTAGATACACACATATAAATGAGAACGAGATTAGGTAACTCATAACTAAGACAGTTATGTATCTCAAAGCATAATTCTGTCATGAAAATAAAGTCTGGATTCCAGGTTGGCAACTGTCTTACAGCCTTTGACAAAATTGTTCATGCACATATCAGAAGTCAAAGTTGTTGATATGGTAGACAAAGAACTCTGATGAGTTATATTTCACTGTGGAAAGCCTCTTGATGTGAAAGATTAGAAGGTAACAAATCCTCGGTCATGGCACCAAGTGCCCAAACACTGCTCCATTCTGCCTACTTCAATGGAAGTTGGGTTTGAGGCTCTGGACCCTGATTACAAAGAGGGGAAAAAACATAGTATGTGTTTTTTAGTCTGGACAGTTCAGATAATGCTAGTCACTTAAAACTTGTATCACACATATAGACAGAGAAGAGCTGAGATTTTATCTGTAAAATCAATGGGTTTTGGCACATTAACTGAGTCATTCAGAATCCTGGGAAAGAAAGCATGTGGCAGGAAGAACATCAGGAGGAAAGTCACACTAAAGATGAAGCACTGATGAAAGCATGAATAATGGTTTAGTTGAAACACTAACAAGATGTAGCTGAGAGTATCGTAGCCTAGCATTTTTTTCATGTAGGATTGCCTTTTCCACTTGTACTTCATATTGACTGTTCTGGTAGAGTTTATTCTTCTGTGTGGAAGGGAATAAAAAAAAAAAAAAACAATCAAGAAGGGAATTTAAAAAAATCACATTTGAGATGCTACTCAGATTTCAATCTTTTAGCAATGTTACAGTTAATACTGGTTTTAGTGGGAAGGTAAATTGTATTCTCTGTTCTAGTTTCTTCCCAGAATGTAAATCTATAGGAATAAAATTCAACCAATGGATAACTATGCAGGTATTCTTATGTCTGAGCCATTTGGATCAGTCACCTAGTAAATTGTAGTCTGTTACATAAGATTTTTATTTTTTTTTGGTCACCTTTCAACCAGATATTCCAGTACATACGTGCATTTGTGATAATTTCTGATAAAAGTATGAAACTGTGAACAGAATGATACTACTTAAAAACATACGTGTTTTATTAAAGTACCCTGGAAGACATAAGCAAGGCTGACAGTATAGTGAAGTTACTGTACACTTGCACAAGTTATATACATGTAGTTTCTTCCAGTATTTCCAGTTGTTAAAGCATTCTGGAAATTAAAAATCGGTGTGGAAAAGTCCAGTAACATCTTTAATGCTGTGATGTTTCTGTTAAGGCCAGTGCACCTCATGAAAAGATATTTAATTGTCTCCAGCCTTTTTTGCTGCTGCCAGGGGCCGAAGGGGAAATGAAGTGGTTAGCTAGGATCTTCCCTAGTTGAAAATCTTCCTCGGGGAGCAGCTGGCTGCTGCACCACTCCTGCAGGCAGCTTCTTCCCCTTGTGGGATTACACTTGCAGCCCTGGGGGCACTGGCACCAGCTCAAGAGAGCACTTGGGTTGCTCTGGGGAGTGGGGGGCTGCACGTTAATATTAGCAGTGAGTAAGCGGTGATGGCTCTGGACAGGATTCCCCACTACATCGAGTGATAATTCCTGGTGCTGGACACTTTGGGAGTTAAATCTTAACTTATCTTCAGTCAAGACTGAAATTTGCCAACCTGGGTGCAGCATGCTTGTTTGGCAAATAAGCACAGATATTGCTATTCTGGGCAGGAGTTTTAAAAGCTCTCCCTAAATCATGTTTCTTATGGGAAATCCTTGGCTTGTATGGAGATTGATGAGGAAGCTGCAGTGTTTCAAATGTTAACCAAAGGACACTGGAAAATGGGCAAGGGTAATGTGAAACTCTCCCAGGCATAAGCAGATGGGCTATTGTATTACAGATGTATGCTGGAAGGTTGTTACCGAGACAAAGATTAGTTCTGTTGGATTTATTTGTGCTTGCTATTACTAATTCTAAGGCAGTTCACTAATGCTGGTGGAGAGAGGTATGTATTTAACCTGACAAGATTCGCGGTGAATAGACAAATATGTTTTCATATCCCATATGCCATTTTTCATAGACATGTGAATATGGAAATGTAGATAACAGAGAGAGAATGATGCAGCAGAATATGATGTAATTTTTCTATTTTTAAGGACTTTGTACATTTTAAGTGAGGATGAGTCTATAAAAACAGCTCAGTTTCTCTGGCGCTAAATCTGGCACACAGCTTGCTAAAAGATATTCAAACATAGTTCCTACACTTATTTTTTTGTTCTACCTACAAAAGAATTAAGCTTTCAAACCATTTATAGGAGAATGCTATTTTTCAAATTATTATAATTTTTAAGATTATCGTGAAAACAAAAATAATGTTGGTCAGAAAAGCCAAGAGAAAAGATGTATACAAAAGTGGTCAAGTGTCTCAGGTGTTTCCTTTGATATATTTTGCTGGAAGTATCATTTTTCAGTATGATCAGGGAGAATTTAGAGACTTCAGAACAGTAAAGGAAAAGAAATGGGGGTTGTTCTGACATATATGTAAACTGTTTTTCTATTTACTGTTAATGCCAAGGATTTTTTTATTTTTTTTTTCCAGTACAGCTGTAAAAAAATAAACTACTCAAGCTTTTGGGGAGGCCTAGATAAATTTTTTTGAATGTAAACCAAAATTAAATACTTAGTGGTTACATCGTTGTAAACAGGATTACAAAGTTCACTTTAAAAAGCTTCATCTTCATGTTAAAGTAATTTGCCATATGGTTTTAAGCAAGGGAACAGGCCTGTCTTTGCATCAGGTATTCACAGATTCACCGAACTGTCTAGGTTGGAAAAGACCTTGAAGATCATCCAGTCCAACCATTTACCTAACACTGACAGTTCCAATTCTTGTATGATGAGAGATTCAAGCTGCTTTCCAGATTGTTTGCAAAGTTTATGTTTAACATCACTGATAATATATGACATTATATTACTATAGTGATGTTAACCACTCAAAGTATATTGAGTATAATATAAAACTGCTGATGAATATAGTTTGCAAATACATTTGTGAACTATGAAGCTTGGGGGTAAGAACATGACTTAAAAAGAGGTAAGACTGTTTTTTAAAGAACTCTTGCCTTCTTTTTATCGTGTTTCTGTCAAACCAAAATACAACCTTTAGCTATCTGTGAGCTCTTAAGCTATCTAGCAATGTCAGGCCTTATTTAGTAGTTAAAAAAAAAAATAAAAATTAAAGCTTGTCTTGCACAGAAAAAAAAACCCAACCAAAACAATGTTTTCTGTGATATTTTTATGTGATTAGTTGGAAAAGCCAATTATTTAATTAACTTTTTCCAACTTTACATGCATATAATTAAGACATAGGCACCAAAAAGGTCTGAAAAAGTCCTGCATCAAACCCCAGATTTAAACAATGCTAACAAAATCAATTTCTTACCAGCTGTGACCAATAGATCTTTAAAGTTTAAGGAGAGCTAAGTGTAGCTGAGAAGACCATAAAGCTGATGGTAAAATTTGACTGAAAATACCCAAGGTGCTGACTTGCTACCAGTGGGCTACCTAGACCCCTGCAGTGTGTATGAAGTCTTTTGGTATGACTGTGCAGAAATGACTGAGTAGAAGCACATTTTTTCACTAGGTAACATGTTGTCTGGATCTGCTTTCTAATGCTTCATAAAGACAGTTAATTGATTGCAAGTCCAGTAAGTGAGAAGATACCTGGGATCCATCTGCAATGTGGAAGATGGGGAAGAGCACGTGTGGAAGGTGAATAACACTCATTTCACACTGGCAGGTGACTGGGGGGTTGCTTGTGTGACCAAAGATAAGGATCAGCGTGCCTCTGTGTGTCTCAATTTATGGAGCTCTGAACAGGTCTGATCTGTTCAAAGGAAATGTGGGATTTGGACAATGATGGGGGTGAACAGAAAAAAGCAGGAGCTGTATGCCTTTGTGCAGCATTGAAAGCTTTTTCATATAATAGTTTCCAGGAGTGCAGCATATCTCTGAAGTTACCCTTATTTCTACACAGCCAAGAGACAGGACAAGTGGAAGTGTACCTGCATGGATAAATCACTACACAAGTATTAGCATTTAGTTTCCTTTTACTTCATAGCTTTTGCCAGGGTGTCACCTCCTGCTGATGACAGTGTGTGCTGGGTCGCTTGGAGAGAGGTTCCTTCTGCATGTATCACATCTTCTTACAATATGATTAGATTGACTTTGCTTTACTTTTGGGCCTCTTTAATGTTACAGTTTCCTTACTGCACCGTGTGTGTGAGATGTTTGCCTGTGGCCAATTTTAATGAAAGAAAGAACCCCTCTGTTTCTAGTGATGACACGGCCCATTGTAGTAATGATTGTTTTTATTGCAAACTACTAGAGCTTAAAGACCATTTATGGCTGAAACTGTTAGGTCACTGGAACTATGCAGACAATAAAAGCATTATTGCTCCATTGGTGCATTTTTACTCTTTGTTAAGAGAAACACTACTCTTTCATTTTCCTCCAAACACTTAAAGCTTCCCTAATTATATCACTGCTCAAGCTACAACTGCTGCTCTCAACATCACATAAATCTTACACTAAATTGGTTTGTGGCTGAATCGTGAAAGGGATCAATGGACTCATTTGCACTGATTCCCCACTCTGTTACTGAGAACGTGTCTACAGATGTGAAGGATGATATTATCTGCGTTGATTCACAACCTCCCAGATGTCTTAGGAGCTGGTGTATACCTGGGATACAGGGAAAAAGAATTGGAGAATTAAATTGGATGCTCTGTTTCATCTTGCTACTCCTAAGATTGCTAAATCTCCAGTGTGATGGAGTGAGATGCTGTGTTGTCTCCAGCATTTTGTTCTCAAAAGCACTGTTAACTCCTTGGAGACAACACCTTACAGTTTTCTACAGCAATGACATGATAGTCTCAAGTACCATAAACAGTCTGTTGCTGAACAAATGGTGGCTACATCTGAAAGCTCTGATTTCATGCAAGGCAAGGTCCTTAAAAAATGAAGTCCCAGGTGTGAGCACAAAAATCTGCTACCATTAGTAGTATGTGTTTTTGCTGTATTATCTGGGACTGGTTCACCCTCCTAGGAAAGAAAACTCCCATGATCTTCACTAAAGGGAATTTTTACTGTCTGTGAATAAATTAGACTGTAGGATTGAAGCCTTGGATACTAAAACTTTTGCAGTAAAGGTTTGCTTTTTCTGTGTGTTGTATAGTCTGATACATATGGCCCAAGTACCAGACCCAAGAGATTTTCTGTGTCCTTCTGCCAATATAAAGCCACTGCTTATGCTACAAACCTGTCTCTGCTTTATGTGTCATCAGATCTGTGTCAGCAGAATGCCTTTGCATAGGGAAAGTGTCTGTGAGTACTTTTCTGTCAGTATAGCTAAATATCACTTCAACAAAAACATGGGCCAAGGTGGAATTTCTTGTCTTGATGTAATTTTTTTCCATACCACTGTCTTAACCTGAGGGGTGTTGTTAACCAAAGGCCTTGCACCCTGACATGTTGTTCCTGTCTTGGCAGAATCTGTTATACAGAACTGATCTTAGCAAAAGGAATAGATAAAACGCTGTATAGAGGAAGAGAGCCTTTAGCTTTAGACAGGCACTGAGAGCCATTCCTTCTTTTGTAGGTTTAGATCTACAAGAGGTTGCTCTGTCTCAGGGCTATGCTGAAAGGATTGTTTTATAAGATTACAGTTTATGTTTACAAGGATGATTTTATTTTGTGAGTCAGAGGGAAAAAGATCAAGCTTTGGCACAATGATTATACATATTGTGCTCTAAAGCATAACTTCTGAGCTGATGGCCATAATTTTTGTTACTATGACTTCGAAAAGGACAGGCATTGCCCTTACCCCATGCTTGTGTTGTCTTGGGAGAGTTGCAGAAACAGAAGCAACACTGAACAGATGCATGAGAAGAAAGCTGACAGTCCGGGAGTCCTGTCTATGTAAAGGTGTGTGATTTCTTTTCAACTCTTGTGGGCCCTGGGTGTGGCCCTGACACAGGTGCCACGTAGTGAAGACTGCCTAAGGATCTTGCAAATTTTTCTGAGGTCAGTTTTTGCATCACCAGGTCATGCTTATACATGCTTATTCAGCAAATATTCCTCTGCTGGAGGTCATTTGCATAGAACAGCTTGGCCTGATTTTGCTGGAGGTTGGCTAGGCTCAGAGAAAAGCTTTTTTTTGTGTAAAAAGGATGGGATTGAAGAAGTGAAAATCCCCAAGAGAAAAAGAACAGAGAAAGTAGTGTGAAGAACATGGGGAGAAAGGGACATATTCTTTAAGCTAGGGAGCTAATTTAACATTGAAATTGTGCATGATAAAGCAGAAGTGGATAAGATTGGAGAGTGAAGACAAATGGGAGGGGCAATGGGGAGGAACAGATCAAATCCCAAGAAAATGAGATGAGGCAGGCATCATGTTCCTGTGATATGCACCTATGCATTTTGTGTTTTGTCCAGGTGTGGCTGTCCAGGCTTTGAACTTCTGTGGAGCTGAAGTTCTCTCATCTTGCACAGCCACATTGCCTTTGTAGCTCCTGCAGCGCTTGGCCATTATTCCCCTCTACTCTCCCAGTTTCAGGATTTAGGACATGATCTGAAAAGTACTTACAATCAAGTGAGTCATAAGTGTAATACATTGCTTGTGTCAAAAACACATACAAAGAATGAGAGAGGTAAAGCAATGGCACCTAAATCCTACTCAGGGCAAACCAAGAGAACATGGTTTCAAATATCTGGTGCTGGTCAGCAACATACTGAGCAGCCAGAGAGAGCAAGAATGAGAGAGCTCCTTTAGTTATCAACAGCCTCAGACCATTTCTAAAATAAATACTGGATGCTGTGATTCAGAGCTGTCTACAACCTAGTACACAACATGAGGTAGGAAGGCCTGTTGTCACCATGTGCAGAAATTTTACATCTCTAACAAGGGAGGTTGGAGATATTTCCTGCAAAAATATTTTGGGAATAAATATGTTAAAGACATTTAAACAGCCAGACACTTTGGTAACAAGTAAGGTTCCAGATGAAGAAAGTTTTTAATTTGAATTGTCCCCATTTAATACTGATATGAGAGAAAGCTGAGGGGAAAGCTATTTCTATTTTTTGTTGGCTTTGTTTAGAGCCACAAATAAAATATAAACTAAGGCTATGAAGTGTTTTTTTACAAGTGTAGCAAATTGCAACCGATGTAATCACAATTGTAACATAAGTAAAGATCTTGAATCGTGATATAACTGTTCCTTAAAATAAACTGTCAACAGATTGCAGTAATTAACACCCCACTCAACTATCAGCATCATCTGTGAGGGAAAATACAGAGGGAAACCTTACGGATGGATTCTGCCTAGGGACACTTGCAGTCCTTAGAGCTCAGTGGTAGTTGTACAAGAATGTAACAGCTAAAACCTACCCTTGAAATTGCTGTATGCAAAAATATTCGGCCTTCTCTGTTGGAAGCTGATAGGGTTTACTTTGGAACTTTTTCTAATGCTGCTTTTTAATGCTTAGTTTTAATGCTGTCTAACATCTTCAGAAGTTGTGTTTTAACAAAAAGAACAGGCACTAGAGGGTTTGTGTATGCTGGTACTGCAGAAAACAGCAACTCTGGCTGTCTTTAAAAATACTAGTAAGCTGATGCTTCCTGCCTCTCATCCCTGTTCTTTCTCCTTGAAATTACTTTGCTTCCTGCTGCAAACTAGATTTTGCACCATTCATAATAATAATAATAAAATGACACTAACTGCTATGTGTAGTGCATGTTCGGAATTGAGCCTGAAGAACTGAGTGTAGGCTCTATAAGACACCAAACATAACAACTTCGTAAATAGGGTAAATGAGAGTCAAGAAAATGTTGTATAATAGAGTATGAGTGGTAGCTTATAGTCTTCATTTTCATTCACACCCACAATTTGAGCTTTTTCATGGAAGGACTCTTGCTGGGAGGTAATCCTTTGGAGAAAATTCATCAAAACCATGACATCTTTCTGATGTTAAACATAGCAGAAAGTATCAAAATAGAAAGTCTGCTTAGTAGAGATTTTTACTTAAGTGTTGAGGACACGTTAAAAATATGACACTTTGAAAGTATTTTTTTAATACAGGTGTTAATATGAAACTGTGGTCAATTTATAATTTATCTGAAATTAGAGTGACAGTTTTAAATGCATCAAAATTACCTGGGAGCCAAAATCTGGTTGTTCAAAAGTGATGGGGACACATGGGATCTCATGGGGCTTGGAAGACTTTCCATTCTGCCTCAGAGTGGAGCCTTGTGCTGAACCCTCAGGCTTCCTCTGGAGCTGGAGAAGCTTATCTGTGGTTACACAGTCTGGTGACTGAGCTCTTTGGCTTCACTGATGGCAATTTGTGGTAGCTGCGGAGCTGCTGCTAGGTTTTGAATTGATCCTCACTTGAGATGGGCTCTGTGCTCTGGTTCCTGCACCCAGGGTAAGCATGTCACGGCACACTTGTGTAGTGTTACCCCTAGTGCCTAATATCCGCATATAGTTGCAAACAAGTTGTGTTTTGCAGAAACCTGTTACTAGGTGTTTTTCAGAGCACGTCTCTTAGAGATGTATTCTAAAACTCATTTGAGTGGCAGACTTGCAGGTCTTTGCTATTTCTGGATGTGTTGGAAATGAGGGAAAAGACCTGAAGTCCAGGGCATGCTATAGAAAATTTACACTTGGCTTCCCCAGAAAAATGGGAGCTGCTACTGTTACTGTGGGCTGAGCAAGGAGCCGCCAGGGTTTCCCTGCCACAGGGCATACAGGCTGCATATATCCCCTTGCTCACGGCTTCATAAAGGGAGTCTCTGGGTCCCCAGTCTGCGCGGGCGAAGGCTGAGATGGGCAATGCATCAGCAGCCTTCAGCTGCAGCAGTGGTCCCCTGGGAACCATGGCAGGCAGCAGGAACTGAGCGCGTCGTCTGGAGTCCCCTGATGAATGCCGGAGTGAAGCTGTGCTTGGTCTCTGCTGGCTGTGAGGGCAGAGGCTGCTTGCTGGTCTGGACAAAGGCTGGCTCCTTAATTTCTTTCTGTTGTTGTTACTGAAATGCCACATAAATCTTGTGTGGTATTTGGTGTCCTTAAAAAATGCTTTGACCCCCAAATCTAATAATGCTGCCTGCATAGTTCTGAGGAAAAAAAATTAAGAAAAAAGCATTGGGAAACTGAACAGTACTAAAAACTGAAGCCATCCATTTCCCATTCTCTCTAAATATGTTTGTGGTGGTAGTAGCAAGCTGTTTTTTCAATAGAAAGCATAGGGATGTGTAAGAAAATGAGGTCCTTGAATCGTAGCAGAAAATAGCTCCTTCTGTGGTCGTGGGTGGGGGAAATGGGAGCAGTTCAGGGCCTGTGTTTGCCCTTTTCTTTACTTTCTGTGGCCCATCATGAGACGTGAAACGTGGACCCTCACCAATGTGGGAGTTACAGACCCTTGACCTCCCTGGGAAAGCTGAGCCCGTGCAAAGTGTCTGTGGTATTGACTTGATAAGCTCAAATCTCGGCTTCTTGCTTTAGACAATGTGCTCTACGTTGAACCCTTCAGCGGTTTGTTATTTGATATTTTCTTCATCTTCTTTAATCTTAGTTAGTGATTCTCTCTCTCACTAGAAACAAGAAAACAAATAAATGCTGTAGCTGTACCAAAAGGTCTGAAATTCTGAGATTAAATGAAAAGCAGGCTTCAGGCTGAACTGTATCCCTCATAAAGTATATGAACTCAATTCCATGACCTATGCCTGCCTATTCAGTATCCTTTAATATCACACTGGCCTTTGTTCGTCTCTGTGCCTTATGCTACTTGCCTCAGGAAATGTGTTTGAAATTCCTTGTAATATCAATCTAGATAATTGATCTTGTGGCTAATAATTAATTAAGGATGGCAGTATGAATGAGCATATAGAGTGAAAAGAGCTCAGCCTAGTGTTTATCCCAAATCAAAATTAGGGTAAATTTTCCTTCACTGAAGATTTGGTGTGGGTACTGGGGTCTTTTGTGTCCTATTGCAAACCAGGCAAAACTAATCTACTAAAAGATGCTCCTAATTTTGTTTCTGGTTTGGAATTAAATCAAGAGTGTGAAATGAAAGAGATCTCATTGATCAATGCTGATATTTGTGGTTTGAACACCTGATACTTCTGCTTCTGTGGGAGATGTGACTATAGTCAGAAAAAAAAAAATAAAAAGAAAGAAAAAAAGACTAGTTTTGAAGCATGCAGGTCTTGGCATTAATGTGACCTGAAAATAGAAGCTATCTGCTCAATTGGGATTATCTAAACTGGAGAAGAATGAAGTTAGGGCTCAGACCTGAAAGTACGTACTCAGGTATGTCACTGTGATGGTTTCACTGGGGTTACTCACATAGAAAACATTACTAGTATTTATAGGATTGGGCTGTCATGGAATATGCATTAATAATGACCAACGGAAAACAACTTGCACAATGATCAAGAAAAAGGTTGGATAAAATGGTCAGAATTTATTTTTCACATATTTGATAGCATAATCAACAGAAATTTAAAATAAAAATAAACAATGGGGAGATTTCATACAGCTGAAACTAGAGAGCAGACTACCACCTGCCTGGCTCAACTAAAGGTTGCTCTTTGCACTTCTGAAGCTGCTCTCACAAAACTGTAGTAGTAATACATTTTTTTTTACAGCAAATAAATAAGTAAACTTGATATTTAATAGCAAAACCCCACATTTGTATAGAGGAAATGCATACAGAGTGTTTGTGTTAAATTGTATGCAAGTAAAACTGTTTGGGATACAGATGTGTTTCATGTGATTTGCAGGTGCTAATTGTGGTGTTTGTGGTTGCCAAGCATGTGTATGTTTATGCATAAGAACAGACATTGTTACTGCATATAACTATTGCCTCTTTCTTTCTTTCTTTCTTTCTTTCTTTCTTTCTTTCTTTCTTTCTTTCTTTCTTTCTTTCTTTCTTTCTTTCTTTCTTTCTTTCTTTCTTTCTTTCTTTCTTTCTTTCTTTCTTTCTTTCTTTCTTTCTTTCTTTCTTTCTTTCTTTCTTTCTTTCTTTCCAAACTGCAGTTTTCCTGATGTGTGAAATGCTTCTGTTCTGTGTGTAGTCTAGTAGATGAATTGGTCTTTTTCAATTTTAACTTATTTTTTTCCCACTCCAGTGGAAATAGGAGAAAAAAATCAGAACTATTATGATATTACCAAACATGCTAAATCACAGCTTGTTATATTTTCCCCTTATATCGGCATGTAATCTATTGCTCACTGCGTAGATTTTGTCTCCATGTTTCCTTCCTGTATTGCTTGATAACGACAAGCTTTAATCTTCACTTTCCACATTCTGAGTTACTGTGTATGGTACTAGTTTTGCAGTGCCACAGACACAGCCTACTACCCAAATACTTCTGTAGGAACATACCTACAGGACTCTGCAGGCTCTGCCTGTTTAACCGAAAGGCTGAAGGCTGCCAGGGTCCACCCCAGTCTGTGCAAAGTGTATTGTGCTGGCAGCCATGGATGCCTCCCTGCTAAGCCCTGCAGAAGCTCTTAACTCTGCTCTACTCAAAACCAGCTAGAATTTAGGAAAGCTGATTAAAATTAATACAATGACAGTGTTTTATTGGATCTGATAAATACTGCAATAACAAAAATGAAGGATATTTAATTAGTGCTTTTGAATAGGATGTCTTTCAGTTGCTTCTATTTTTCTATGTTTTTGTCTGTGTAGATGATTTTTTCAGGTCTTGACTTTATTCAGAGGTCAGTGCAATCTCTGTAAAGACTAAGCATACATGCACATACTTTGAGGCATTAGAAGATTTAAATTTTACGATACATTTATTCTAGTAGAAAAAAACCACACCACTTTGAACAGTCTTGTTACTTGGTGGTATCCTATAAAAATGTAGACTTCACCTGTACTAGTAAACAAGACAGGGTGAATATATATTTGGGCACTTGTCTGTGATCATTCATACTATTTAATTATGAGCTTGCTTCACTGCACCAGAAAGTATTTTTTTCCTAGAGATATGAAAAGAACTTTTAAATTTATTTTTAAACAATTAATCATTTTTCCCCAGTAAGAATAATACTGGTTTTTTATTATATTTTGAAATTTCTATATGCACATTTACTTCTGTAGAATGATGCTGCTAATTCAGTATTTCCTGTGATCATACAACAAAAATCCTTTAGAATAGGGCTAGTATGTTCAACAGATTAAAGAGTGTTCTGTCTTTCAAAAGTGGGTGTAGGTTTTCTTCCTTTTGATCTCTGAATCCTTTGAAAGACCATTATGTATAGCAATAAAAGCTTCTCTATACATTTGAGAAGCCAGGATTCTCAAGATAAGCATTTAAAAATTACCAGAAATATGGAAATTCATTCTGGGGTTTGTCTACATAGTAAATTCTCTACCAAGAAAGAGCGAGCTTGAATTTACTGTGTACGTCCTAGACCTCATTAACTTTTTGTGTGGACACATTTACTGTATCTGAAGAATAGCTCCAGATGAAGCAGAGGTGGAAAAGTAACATTCATATTTATTGTGTCAAAACCTAGCTAAAAGCTCATGGGGGGTCTATGCATATCTTAATGTATCATCCCTTGCAGACTTCTTTATTGATTTTATTAGGGTCATATTGACAGAATAAGGTGGAGAAGTGAAGCATCTGCCTGCATCTCTGTAGAACTCGATTCCATAGCAATTGATTGATTTGTGTCAGCTAACCCCAAAAATCAGCTTTTCAGTCAGTACGAAAAGGCAAATACAGAAAGTAAAATACAGGAAGTTAAAGAAATATATTTTGACGAAAATCTTTGTTATTTCTGAATCTTTTCCCCAAGTTCTTACTGTACCTGTTTGTCAATTGCAGACTGAATTCAGTCACATATTTGTGACACATACATTGCAGTAAGTAGCAGCATCTATTTTTTGGTGATTGTTTATACTAGCAAGCTTATTCAAATCAAACAACGTAAGGCTTCCCATCTCTTTAAAATATGAGAAATCACAAGATGCAAACTAAAGAAAGCATAACATGACCTTAGAATTCAGCAGGCCTATGAGAAGATAAGGTCTTCCCGAAGGTGGAGGGGCCAGGATATAAAAATCTGTTTTCCTCTTTGGTTGCATCAATTCTAATAATCAAACACAAATTGTTGCATGACTACTACAGAAAGATGGTTTTCATTTGTCTTTTTAGATTAAGTTATGGTAATCACTGTACTGTTTATGCTCTTGTGTGTTTGATTGATTGCTCTCTGCTCCTCGTGTTTTGTGCACTAAGAGTCCTGACATTTGATGAAGTTGTCTCAGTTTCGGGGTGGGCTGAGAAAGATATTTTGATGTCTTTGCCGCAATACATTTCTAGTTATAATCTTATTATATAAGCCTAAGGCAAATGCTGCAATGAATATGAAAATAAACAAAGAAAAAAATATACTGCTTGATTTAGTAGGAACTCATTACTTGTCTGTGCAGTGCCAGAACCCAAGGATCTCTAGGCTAAGATCCTCATGTGTTATGCACAGAAACATATCCAGTGTGCCTAGAGTGTACACTTGTAGCTTCTGTAAAAGATTGTTGTCTTGACTAGATACCACAGTTTCAGAATGGAGTTTCTTTATCTGGTAAAAATAATTTAAAGTCCTATTTAAAGGCAAATAGTAGATTCATCTCAGGTTTTGTGGATGTGCATGAAGAGTAGGATGATGCTTAGACATGCCATGAATCTGTGATGCCATCTTTTCATTACACTGCAGTTGGGACTAGTAACAAATTATTTCTGATCTAGTGATATCTTTGCTATTAAATTCCACCTTTGATTATTTCAGCCCAACTGAAAACAAATTAAGTCACATGGGATTCTAGCATTTTACTGATCAGAAGAAAGGGGGAAACCTGCTTTTTTCAGCTAAGTGCAGTGTGCCTCATGTAGCAAGCAGGTTGTCTATTTAGAAGTGTACTGCCCCGTCCAGCTAAACAGCAGCCTCACATTCACAAGCCCTGGTCTTTTGAGGGACTTTAGCCACCCCAATATCTGTTGGAGGAACAACACATCAGGGCATAAGCAATCCAGGAGGTTCCTGGAATGCATTGATGATAACTTCCTTCTCCAGGTGATAGAGGAGGCAAAGAGGAGAGGTGCTCTGCTGCACCTTGCTCCCTCCAACAAGGAGGGGCTGGTGGAGAGTGTGAAGCTCAAGGGCAGCCTTGGATGCAGTGACCATGAAATGATGGAGTTCAAGATCCTTAAGGCAGTGAGGAGGGCGCAGTGAGCTCACTACCCTGCACTTCAGGAGAGCAGAATTTGTCCTCTTCAGGGATCTGCTTGGCAGAGTACCATGAGATAAAGCCATCAGAGAGGGAAGAGGAGCGCAAGAAAGCTGGTTGATATTCAAGGATCACCTCCTCCAAGCTCAGGAGTGATGCAGCCTGACAAGGAGGAAGTCAGGTAAGAACAACAGGAGGTCTGAATGGATGAACAAGGAACTCCTGGACGAGCTCAAACATAAAAAGGAAACCTACAGAGGGTGGAAGTGAGGACAGGTAGCCTGAGAAGAACACAGAGAAATTGTCCGAGCATCCAGGGATCAAGTTAGGAAGGCCAAAACCCTGATAGAATTAAATATGGCCAGGGATATGAAGGGCAACAAAAAAAGCTTCTAACTGGTACATTGGTAATAAAAGGAAGACTAGGGATAATGTGGGCCCTCTCTGGAAGGAAAAGGGAGACTTGATCACCTGGGATATGGAGGAGGCTGAGGTACTCAATACTTTTTTGCCTCATCCTTCACTGGCAAGGGCTCCAGCCACATTGTCCAAGACACAGAAGGTAAAGGCAAGGACTGGGAGAAGTAAGAACTGTGCACTATAGGAGAATATCGGGTCTGAGACCATCTAAAAGACCTGAAGGTGCACAAGCCCATGGGACACCAACATAAGAAGGACACGGACCTGCACAAGTGGGTCCAGAAGAGGCCACGAAGATGATCGGGGTGAAACACCTCCCCTATGAGGACAGGAATCTTTATCAGGGAGTGTAGTGACAGGACAAGGGTAACAGTTTTAAACTAAAAGAGGGTAGATTTAGATCAGATGTAGGGAAAAAATTCTTTACTGTGAGGGTGGTGAGACACTGGAACAGGTTGCCCGGAGAGGCTGTGGCTGCCCCCTCCCTGGCAGTGTTCAAGGCCAGGTTGGACGGGGCTTTGAGCAGCCTGGTCTGGTGGAAGGCATCCCTGCCCATGGCAGGAGGGTTGGAACTAGAGGGTCTTTAAGGTCTCTTCCAACCCAAACCATTCTATGATTCTATGATTTTCCCTGTATCTCATTAGGAGGCTGCAAGATGCATTTTTGTGCTTGACATCTATCACCAGGGAGGATCCCTTCTTCCTCTATTTCAGCTATAACTGCATCATACAGGATAGCTTTCAACAGGTCAAATTATAGGGAAACGTTTCCAGTGCCACTGAAGATCTTGAGTTCTGAGTCTTTTGTAGAGGCCTATTTTCTGTCTCTTTTGTTTAGGAAAAAAAAGAAAACCAAATCTAAACCAGGAAAACAATAGATGTGCCATGAACAATTATTTACAGAATTGCCTGCAAAGGAGTTTTGGGGAAAGGTTGATTTTGCTATTCAACAATTCTGGCAAACCCTGGAGGCCTTGGACTTGCTGGATTCCAAATCAAAATAGTTTGGCCTTTGGACAATGCAGAAATCATCTGCCTCTTGTTAATTAAACTCTTTTGGACAGCAAGTAAAACCATCCATGCTGATTTCTGTAATATCATCTGCCTTTCATCAGGAAGCCAAAGACAGAGAAGGAGCAAGGAAAAGAAGGAGTAAGGGCAGAAATAGTTAAGGTTGTGTTGCCAAACTGACAATTCCCACCACCCCCACCACAAAGGGTGGTTGTTGGGATGCTGCCTGAGTGGGCAGGTGTGAGGAGGAGGACGGCTGCCTGGCAAGCTGAGCTTGATTAGGATATCTGCGGAGTAGGGGGTGTTGGGGACCAGAACATGCTGAAGGAAGCTTTAACACCCATGTCTGCAGAGCTGGATCAAGCTGTCTCCAGCACTGCCCCTCAAAGAGCCCAGGCACTTCCCCATCTCTTCCAGCTGGCCAACTGATTGCAAAGCATACTCTATCGCAGACCAATGGTTACTGCATAAGGAAACCGTATGCATGTGAGTTTCCAAGAAATACGTGAAAGAAGCTAGGAGTTCATGGTGTGGGTATGGGGTCTTGTAGTGCTGGGATGAAATTTAACAAGTCCAAATGTCAGATTCTGCACGTGGGACAGAATAATGTTGGGCACAAGTATAAATTGGGAGAGGAATGTCTGGAGAGCAGCCCTGCAGAAAGGGATCTGGGGGTGCTGGTCAGCAGGAGGCCCAATACAAGTCAGCAGTGTGCCCTGGCAGTCCAGAGGGCAAACCGCACCCTGGGGTCCACCAAACACAGCATAACCAGACAGTGAAAAGAGGTGATTGTCTCACTGTATTCAGCGTTGGTGCAGCCTCACCTGGAGTACTGTGTGCAGTTCTGGGCCCCACAATTTAGGAAGGATGTGAAGGTCCTTGAATGCATCCAGAGGAGGGCAGGAAAGCCGGTGAAAGGGCTGGAGGTCATGTCCTGTGAGGAGCGGCTGAGGACCTTGGACTTGTCTAGTTTGGAGAGAAGGAGGCTGAGGGGTGACCTCATTGCTCTCTGCAGCTTCCTGAGGAGGGAAAGGGGAGAGGGAGGTGCTGGTCTCTTCTCCCTGGGTATCCAGTGACAGGATGCGTGGGAATGGTTCAAAGCTGCACCAGGGGAATTTTAGACTGAACCTTAAGAGGCATTTCTTCACTGAGATGGGCGTCAAATACTGGAATAGGCTTCTCAGAGAGGTAGTCAATGACCCAAGCCTGTCAGTGTTCAACAGGCATTTGGACAATGCCCCTAACAATATTCTTTAACTTTTGGTCAGCACTGAATTGGTCAGGCAGTTGGACACTAGATGATAGATCCCTTCCAACGGCAATAGTTCTATTCTATTCTATTCTATTCTATTCTATTCTATTCTATTAATAGTTCTATTCTATTCTATTCTATTCTATTCTATTCTATTCTATTCTATTCTATTCTATTCTATTCTATTCTATTCTATTCTATTCTATTCCATTCCATTCCATTCCATTCCATTCCATTCCCATCCAAATCAAAGGGACAGGAACTACATCTCCTAGTAGCTGACAGAGTTGTAGCCTTAGCTATTATTTATGGGACTGATGTTACTGTCAGTCATAGTCAAGTACTTTGGCACTCTACCAAGGATGTGTGCATGTGTGTGTGTGTGTTCATGCACTGGTAGGCACCTTCTTTTCTTTCACCAGTGTCAGTGTATCTGCCTATGCAACTGAAACAAGTATGCAGCTGTACTGGGTTTAAGTGTAGTACTAAAATGAATGAAAATATTCAGCAAACCCAGCAACAGTCTTTAAAGATCTGGTTTGTTTCACTGATTTGGTTATCCAGATATGGAACTTATCAGTGATGCAAATCAACATAGAATCACTTTAATGGCCCTAAGCTTGCTCCAGTGACTTAGTATATCTATGACAAGGCCTAATGCTGCACAGTGCAGTTGTAATTCGGGTGCTGGCAGCGAGAAAGCTGTACTGTGAGTCTGTGCCTAGGTCAGTGTCTCTAGATCTCTGCTTCTTAATCTGGTTATAATGGCATGTTAATGATGCTGTACTTCTTCCAATGCTGAAGCTGGCTTGGTAGCTGTGGAATCTCACCAGTGCCCTAGACTGTGTTGGACAGATGTGGCTGCAGATTCAGTGATGTGACTGGTGCCAGACAGAGTGAACTCGGGGTGTGCAGTTGCAACCACTGTATTATCTATGTCTTACCCATCCCATGATGAGTGAAAAGTGCGTGGAAATCCTGACTGAAGCTGAACTGGGTCCACCAAGTTTAGATCTGGGATTCAGTGTGATTGTAATGAAGGACCCAGCTGCAACCTTTACTTCTATGTCTGTGCTACCAGCTGAGAGAGTTCATAGGTTATAAGTAGTGTCTTGTCCACTTGTGGGTGGGAGGGTAAAGACTGTCTACACCAGGGTGGACAAACTATGGAAACGGTGGGTTTTGAGAGTCAGGAGGTAAGCCAAGACAATCTCTTGATCCAACTGTTTTTGTTCTTCTGTTACCAGCATAACATGCTGCCAGTATGTCCTTTTTCTTATTTGTATCTGGTTCTTCTTCCTCCCACTCACAAGCTGCATTTCTTAAAAATAGAAAGAGGATCCTCAGCCCAAGTTTAGTGACATTTCAGAGGGAATGAATGACAAGTTCATTGGGCCAAACAGTCCTTGCTGTGACAGTTTGCTACTATGGATTTAGGCAATGATTAATCCTCCCTCTTTCCATTCTGGGTTTTCAGACACCAGAGGAGGCATTATGGGGAATAGTAACTTCAGAGAAGGCATGAGGGAAGAGGCAGCTGAGTTTTGTAGCTGGTTGTATTTGCTCAAAGTTAAATTCAGAAGATATTTTTAAGGAGAAAGTAAGATAGCTCCCCCAGTAAAATCCTTTGTCCATGGATTCACTTATATTAAAAGCCTGGATGCTCAAGGGGTCTGTGAGTACATAGTCATCTGAAGGTTGAATGTGCCTCAGCCCCTGTTCATTAAAACAGGGATGCTGAGCAAGTTTGCATGGCAAGCTGTACAGGGAGTTGCTTCCCAATTTCAATTGTAAAGCCCTAATACTTAGGCAGTGTCAGCTGGAGGGTTTTGCAGCCTTGGATAATAGGGGAGAGGCAGGTCAGCCTGCCTGGTGGAGTGCTGTAGGTCTGAATGGGGGGCAGGCCATAACTGAGGGTCACCCTAGAAAACTAACTCAGCTAGCAGCTGCCTCCAACTAAGGTACTCCAGAAATTGCCTGGAGATTGGAAGAGGAACTCGGGTCTGCTGTTGATCCTCTCTGTATTAAAGAGGTGCTCAGCCACTGGGTTGCCACTGTTAGCTGTTCAGTACAAACGTTGTGCTGAGCTCAGTCTGACTCCCAGGGAAAGGGGATGGAGATCAGTAATCTGAGCTGGGCAGCAGGGTCCGGGCTTATCAGGCCAAAGTCCTTTGAAGGTGCAGTGTGAATAAGGCCTCAAACAGCTTCTGCCTTGTCCATTTCAGTTATGATTTCTAAGACTTTGGGTGATTTTGTTTGTGAGATTATCTCATAATTCAAAGATGTGTCAAGCTGTGGGTACATTTTAAGAACAACTATAGGTATGTAATGGTTAAGTATGATGACAATAGGTATAGTTCATTTATGTTACGTGTTAAGTATCATTATTATGAAAGCAGGAAAACAAGCTCCAACTAAAAAAGGGAGAGACAACTGACATTTTTGTGTTTCTTCAACTAGCTAAAATATCACTGCCAATTTTATTTTGTTTGCAGAATATATATATCTAATGAATAACTTTTCTTTCCAAGCCAGAATACTGGCAAAGCATGATTATATACTATTCCAAAAATAAATGTACAAAATACTTGTGAGCTACCTCAACTGTCACTTTGTATTACTGAAAAGCTGACTGCTCAGCTCATGTTTGTGCCAGTGACATCATCCTTATTCACACTTTTATGAAAACAGTGACACCAGTTTCTTTTATTTACAAGGTCTTGGACTTTTCACAGATAAAAGAGCTCTTTGTAGTATGGCTAGACTTCAGCCAGGTATTTCTCATGAGCAATCTCTTGTGGTGAAAATAAATAAACATCCAGTGACTAGGGATGAAAAACTGTGAGTGGGCAGAGACTGCTATCTTCGATATGGTTAGGACAGTCTCTGTTTCTCTGTTGAAGGTGGCCACAGACCTGTCTATCATGGATTCAGCCTTTAATTTGAACCTTTCAGATGAGCAAACTGAGGCTAATTTCTGAGATCTGAGGGTATCATCTCAGTTTCACTGGTAATAATGCATTTTGCAGCATTATATTACAGGATTACTACTGGTATATAAAACCTTGAAACTCCTCACACTTCAACATATTGGGGTTATGATTGCTTCTGTGGAAACAAATCCAACTCATTTTAAGAGTTGTCATTGGATAAGAGGTGTAGGAGGAAGAAGGCAGTTTTTCAAACTCAGGAAATAAAGATGTCCAAAACCTTTTTTTCACTGTCCCCTTGTCTCAATTTTGCTGCTTCATTTGTTCACACATTTGAAAAAAATGTGAAGAAAAGTTATCTGAAAGTGCTTAGCAAAGTGTGTCCGGTGAAGATTATATTGTAGGTCTGCTACAGCCCAGAAACAGACCTCTCTGAATAGCAGATCTTACATAACCAGAGTGTCTCCCTAAAAAACAGAACTAGTAAAGAAAAAAATCACTGGTCTGACTGCTTAAAAAATTGAATTGGACCAGAGCTGAAATTTTCTGAAGTATCTTCACAAGTGAGCAAAACATAAGAATTTAGAAAAATAATTGTGTTTTGAAATCCACAAGCAAGTCAGATTATTTTATTTAAGAAAGAGATTTCTTTTCTTAAAGAAAAATCCACAAGCAAGTCAGATTTTTTTCTTTAAGGACACATCCAGTTTTCATCACTTCAGAGGCTTAAATTTGTGAATTGTGGGGCTTTCTCCATAGTTACGTGCAAATCTGGAGAAAGACGTGACAAAACATGGCCTTTGACGGCAGCTCCTCGGCTCATGTGGATCCCTGTAGTTCCATCAACTCTTCCAATTGAATTACACCAGTGGAGAATCTTGATCTAAATGTCTTCAGTCTGCCTTATCTTAGCCACTTGCTCAACGCTTGCAATGTTTGTCCAACTGCTAAATAAGATATTCAATTTTAGATTAACAGCTAATTTTACAAGAGCTGGTCTTGGAGCTTCATGGTCACTGCCGAGCTACTGTAACCTGTAATATTTTCATCTCAGCTTCTCTTGGTAACAATAATCGTCTTGGTAATAGTAACCTATTAAAATCCTCTAACTATTTTACCTTTTCCCTAGTCATTTCTTCTTACCTTATGTTTCATGCAAAAGTTAATGTGAAGCTCTGAATGAAATTTTCTCATGTGTTTCCCACTGGTTGTAACTAATACTTAGAGTCATTCTGGAAAAAGGTCCTCTTGTTTCCCAGTATCTCTGATCCTCCACTTAAAACCTGTTGTGAATGGGAGACATCAAGTCTTGAATCGGTTGATTTTTGTGTTGTTTGTTTTTTTTTTTCCTGCTAAATTCTATAATAGTAATTTCAAGTCCCCCCAAAAGCTTTATTTCCATTGCCTTTAATTGCTTAATGATAATACACAGATCGGGACCATCTTCCTGTGTTCATTTCAGGCAGGGAGATGAGTCATATTCTGTATTTAAATTCTGTATTGCAATCCATTTCTTACAAGTTGCCTTTGAGGCTGAGCAGCAGTGTAACTTGGAAAGCAGTCTGCCCTTACAATAATATGTTCAGCTGGAAATAGATAATACAAATCAAAGTCCAGAACAGTTCAAGCCTTGAGTATATATACCATATAATAGTATATTTCCAGACAGAGTTTCTGTTAGCAGCCATATGTACATGCTATTCATAATATTTTTATCTGTTTCAGTTAGGCTCTAGCATTGCCTTTTTGCTGCTGCAACCTAATTGTGTAAAATAACCTTTATTTTTTTTATGAATACCAACTGATGCTTTTTAGAAATACTACAAATAAGATGTAATTAGAATTCATATATGTCCAAATTCACACATATGACAGCAGGAATGCCAGCTTGATACAAGTTTTAATTTCTTTTTCAAAACCTGCCTGTTTTAGACTATGTCCTGAGGGCAAAGTTTTGTTGTTACAATAATGCATAATCTTGTGTGTCTGAATTAAGACACTGAAAGACCATTGTTTTTTCTTAATTCAAGACAGATTTTGCTAAAGCAGAATTAATAATTCATAAGGACAGATACATTACATTAATTTTGCTGTGTGTTGTATTCATCTATGAACAGCCTGTGAATACAGTTGGATTTATTAATTATTTAAAATTGTTTTCAGAACAAAGTCTTTAGGAAACTGGGGAAAACCACATACAGACCTTGCCCAGTTACTTGAAAAGAATAAGTAAACCATTTTGCTTAGATCACATGTCATTGCATCTGTTTTCTCATTAGTTAAGTGTAATTTCTGTTGCAGTTTCCTAAGAGTCTGAGTAGACCTACAAGCATCTGTAGTAGCACTCATGAGCTCAAAGTAAGTTAAATACCTAGTATATAAGATTAATTTCTCAAATGTTAATCCCTAAATAATATTGTATTAATTACTGAATTTGCAACAGGACAAGCACTATCAGTTTTTATTTTTTTAAAAGGACATACTAGGAAAATAAATCAGAAAGGGATTTGAACTTCTTAACTTTCTGATAAAGCATGTTGGTTTTGGTAGTTTAAACCAGAACTGGTAGAGGATTTCCAAGATTCTTAGTGAAATGCCTACAGTTTTATTATTCCCCTTGGATTTTGCACTGCTATTTTGTCTAATTATTTCTCATTTAATCTCATTAAGTACCAATAAGAGAGAAATGCCAATGAGACTATATGCATCTCTCATTAACTAGTAATTCTAACACTCTTCTCAAGTCTTTAAGCAGCAGCAGAGTGAAAGAAAGTGTAGTGGCTTTCTGGAGTTTCAATTATTTATTTCTTTGGTAGCTGTCATATTCATGCCCCAGTTACAAATTAAGTTATTAGAGTTATAACAAGGAAGTGTTTTTAAATAAACTGAACAAATTACAATTTAATGGTATTTATTGAGAGAATCAGAATGAGTTTTAATGAAGACAGATGCCCTATTCACAACCCCAATGTTTAAGAAAAAAGATGAACTGCAAACAAGATGTAATTCCCCTTCTCTAAAATGCTATAGCTTAGCTCTCCAAGTCTGGGTTACAAAGAGCATTCTGTTCCTGGGTTCTTGAGCACTCCCAGGGTACATAAAAGATTTCAAGACTTATTAAGCAGACATTGGAAAGAAAGAAAAGGGAGCATAACTATAATTCTGTGGTTAGGATAAAGTCCATTCCCTGCTCTAGAGCCTTCTTATTTCATTTATGTGGGATAGCTGTTGGCTAACAGATATAAGTAATTCTTTGAGATTCACATCTGCTCCTTCCACATGTGTCTAATCAAACTCCGGAGTCATGGTTGTTCTTGCTGTCCTTCTGTCTGGCCACTCTCTGTTTCTTGACTGCATGGTCACGAAACTCTGAGTGTCCAGAGAGTGAGGGCACCCCAGATCAGCCTATGTCCCAGTGACTACAGAAATCTGGGAGACAGCAGATGTTGACATCGATGTTTTAATGTTGTCAGGGTTTCCAAGTTTTCCATAGTTTAAATGTGCTCAAAATTCCACAAGATGGATCCTGCAGGGGTTTAACAAAGCAATCAAGCTTCTCTACCTTTTCTTTCACTCCTTTCAAAATGGCCCAGATGAGGTTTCCTTAATTTCTTCTTTCATATGTATGCTAAGTAGAAAATGTTATTATCACATTGTCAAATCTTATTATTCGGAGTGGTGAAAAAACCAAGAGAAATCTATTGCATCTGTGTGCTAATGAGCCAGAGGATGTGGAGAAAATGGTATTGTTAGGGGTTTTGGCTGCTGAAACAGGAAGAGTCATTAATCTAGAATGGACTAGTGACCTTACTTTTGTAGCACACTTTTTAAAAGTATTAAGTGACATTTTGCTTTCACTTGCAGTTATAACACCTATTATGGTCTTATTGCGAAGAGCAAGGTTACTGTAGAGAGTCATTTTATCTTGCAAAATGATCTGTCAGTCTTTTGGGAACCAACTGACTGATATCTGGCCCTTCTATGGTTTTTGAAGGGGTTTTGTAAATGACTTTCCGTGGTTTGATGCAAAAGTTTGGACCTCTGGGCTGAATATACTAGTGATATATCTCTAAGCATAAACAGAAAAACTGTACTGACTAAAATACCTGTGGTGGATCTGGAAGTATAGTGGAGTAATTTTAAGTAGTGGAAACTAGCCTGATCATTTGGAAGTTTATATGTGAACACAGTGACTGAGCTCAGGAAACAATTGTCCAGCAAAACTGACAACAAGGACAAATACATTTTTAAAATGAACCAGCAAACAGGTAAGAATTATTTAAGAGCAACAACAGAGCTTTTGAGCTGTGATGATTTTTGCAGCCTGCAGGAATTTTTTTTGACCGAAAGAGTCAAAGCCAAGACATAAGGAAGAATAAAGGCAAAACCAAAGCAAAACAACAAACGAAACCCCTGGTAAAACTTAAAAAGGCTTTTCTCAACAGAAGGATACTTTACTTGTGATATATCAAACAGGTACAAAGAAACTGCCTAAAGTATCAGGAGAAGTAGGTCTACTTAGGCCACTATCAAAAATGGCAGTATGTGCATAGGCTATGTACCTGTGCATACAAACTTCAGAGAAAAGACCAGTAGTGGGCTTAGACCAAGCTTTATCTGTAGGTAAGAAAGTCTCAGGGAAAGACCATTGCACTGAGAGTCCCCAGACAGGTAGGATAAATAATGAGGTAGGTACAGGCACCAAGTCCAACACTGGAGGCGATGAAGTTGAAGGGCTGAGGAATACAATAAAGTACAGGTACCATGTTGCATCTGCCTAATGAAGGATTTGTACCAGCCAGCTCAGGTGTAGAAACGGAACTAAAGTTCTATTCATTGGTAAAATGTAGGAAAAATATTGATGATGTGATGCAGGCTCTGAGCCTTGCATTGAGAAAAGTAATCCTCATTGCAAATTGGATTATAATGGTGTACTGCTGTTGAATACTTGCTAGTGTCTTTTTAATCACAGAGCAAACCACAATGCATTTATGTAAGTAGACTGTAATTGGAAAGAGACAAGCTAATTAAATAGTTCATGTTTACTATTCTGGCAACAATTATTAATTGCAATTAAGTCTTAAAATATATCAACCATAGTGATGAACTTTATATCCTTAGGGCTTGCATACATCCTGATTCCTGGGAGCAGTTGTATTTTGCAGTCCCAACTTTCGGTATGTCTTGCACTGGTAAACCATAATTTGCTCATATTCTATGTAGTCTGCATCCTTGTATTCAGAATTTGGCAGCCCTCGACACGTATCTTCAGGTTTCTCTGGGTTTGACAATTAATTAGTTTTAAGGACCCTTGATTTAATTAAAGCTATTGCTGCCACTGGGATAGTTGCATTGTGAACATTACCTCTCCCAGCAACCTACCAGAACATTTTCTATATTAAAGAAAACTTTGAATTTCTTATCCTGAATCTTTCTATATGTGTGTTTATTTTACAAGTTTAAAAATTTGTTTTTTCCTATCATCCTATCACTCCTTTTCATGATAATATTGAAAAGGAAACTTTCTCCTGTGTTGGAGTTTTAATATGTTAAGTTAAGCTGATGCATCTTTTCCTGTCAGGATGTAGTCAGTATATGAGGCTTGCCTTTTTTGCAGTTACTTGCAGGAGAGCTGAGCACGCACACGACCATTGTGATCAAGCAATGCCCGTTTATTACAACTAAGAAAGCTCTTTTATAATGTTCTCCTGCACATGTGAGTAACATGCAGTACAAGTCCTCAAGACTGTACAGTTAACTTAGCTCGTGCTTTAAACCTTCTTCTGATTGGATAAAAAGTGCCACATCAGCCTTGCCAGGCTTCCTGCCTTGGGTAACTTCCTCTTCCGTCCCAACCCCTTCGGGGGTTGTTTGTCTCCTCGAGATTCTCCCCCCTCATTCAGGGTCACATCCTTACCGCATTCTTGCTCGGCTGAGGCTCTTATCAGTCTCATGCAGGATTGCTCACATGGCCATTCCCTCACAGAAAGCCCTCTAGAATCCCAACAGTTACTCATGGCATTGATTTGATGGCAGCCATATGACAGTATCAGTGAATGAGTAACGTTATCTGGACAAAAGATTTTTCTGCTCTCATCCGTATCTCATCACTGAAAGACTGCATACCCTTTGGATGAATCGCACAGTTTCTAAGTCACTAACTGATTTAAACTTGTAGTTTCTGAATTAGGATAGTTATTGGCTCAGAGTTTTAATATTTCATTCACTTCTGCCAACTGTAAAATAATCACTTTCGTAGGTCCTAAGAGTTTGGAAATCCTTCTGTATTTGTAAAATGCTATAAGGATAAACATTTGAGTGAATGGGTTATCTGTTATTATATATCTAAGTGAAAACTTGGCCCAGATAATGTCCAGATCAGAACATCCTTGATTTTAATCTGTAAAGAAGAGGGACTGATCAGTGATTAAACTGATCATGAGCAGAAGTCATGGGTTCTACTGTTCAAATAATGTTTTGATGAGAATGGAAAAAAACCTCTACAGCTGTATCTATATAAGTGAGTTCCAAAGTGGTGAGACTCCAAGAAACTAGCAGAGAAGATGCTGTGAGCTTCTTTGTTTGTAAATCTTACAGAGCTCTTGCTCAGCTGATGCTTTGGAAAGCCAGAACTATCCTGCTGTACTTTACCTTTCTATAATAGTTTTTGAAGTTGAAGATCAGCTACTGAAAAGACAAAGACAAGTTTTGGCTTCTGAATTGTGGATAACATTCAAATACCAAACAAAAGAAAGTCTCTAGTTTATAAAGACTAGGGAACAGTTGTGACAAGGAAGGGAAAGCCATGTTCTATATGTTGTTTCTCTTATCTCCAAGATCCTCAGTGCTTTTGCTTGAAGTACCCATCTACCTTGCTGTCTGCATCCCATTACACAGCTTAGGCTCAGTGATATATATTCAGAGTGTAGATGCTTGTTAAGTGTCATGAAAGCTAGTAGCAACTCTAATCATAATTCAGTGCACAAATTCAGCCCTAAATATTGTTGTTGCAGAGCCGTCATTACACTTCTTGGCAACACGTTTTTTTATGCTCATGAGAAAACTATCTATAGCAGGATGGTAATTGACTTGGGCATTTTAAAAATGAGAAACCAAACTATGTGAAATCTCTCCAGTGAGAGATTCCAGTTAGAAAAAGATATCTTTAGCAACATAATGTTTCATTTTCCTACATGTCTCTTCTCTCAAGAACAAAATGTGGAGAAACCTGTCTGGAAGAGGAATGCAATCATAGTGTAGATACAGTGCCAACATGTTCAACGTCATGGATTTAAAGGGTTGTACACCAGTGGTAATACATTCCTTTTAAATCATACTGGAACTTCTGTAGTTCTAACCTTGCAGCTTTGCACCGAAAAGGCTGATGGTGCTGCCCACAGTGTGCAGTCCCATCTTCCCCATTAGACTTGATAAGACCTTCATTAAAAACACCAAACCCACAAACCAAGAGAAACCCCACCCAAATTCAGTTGTAAAACACATTTGCTGCTAATGTAATTCAATGTATAGATTTGTTTTCTCCATTAAGATGATCTTTTCATCTCTTCATCTGGACTCTTGTCTTTCAATTGAGATGCACTAAACCATGATTTTAGTTAATAAAAAGACTGAACTTTCAGAGTCCCCAGGTAGTTTTCCCTCTGTAGCCTAGACGTTATGACAGATTTAAAAAGAAACTTAGAGTTTGACATGTCACTCATGGTAAATTTCTGGAACGATAAATCAAGGATATTTATTTTTGCAGAAGTAATGGAGATACAGTGAGCAACTTTTCTTGTTTTAGAAATCTTTATATAGCATAGACATTTTCTCACTCTATTTGTTGTGATGGAGTGGAAGATGAATGAAATAATGTTGGATAAATGACTCTGATGCTATCTGACTAGTACTACCATTATCTCTTCTGGAGCTGTCAGAAATATTCCATTATATAAGACAGACAGTGCTCTAGCTACTGCTTAAAAGACTGGAATATAATGATTATACTGGCTAAAACTAACCTTTAGTTTCCTATATAGGAAGCCACTATTTCAAGACACTTAGTTATTTCTGTCAATTGTTATTTTTATAGTGCAATGTAACACTGTTTAAAAAAAATAAATTTTAAATCCTCATGATGAGAACATTGAGGTTTTAAACGTAGACAACAGTTGTAATCCACATATATTCGACTCAGTAATGCTGGAAGTTAATTTGAAATGGTAATACCTCCCTGATGTATGGATTGAAAACACCACAACCTTTAGGTGGAAGGGACTGTTCATTAGCTTTGGCTACAGTATTTGTGCACAACAGAGTTTAAACTTGCAGTTCAACTCTACTTTTCGAAACACTCCTTTGTCCATGTGTTTTTCTACTAGTTTGACAGTAAATACCAATGCTGAGATTACCAATGTATTATTCTAGTCAAGGCCACACACTTTCTAGGCCATGTACCTAGCTCAATTATGTAGTTGCCATTTGTTAGTTTTTATTTAATAAAGCAGGTGTTTTGATGGATGGAGTTAATCTATTAAAAGGAGGGTCTAGGTAGTATATGATGGGCTGAAGTGAACACTGTTTCCTCTGGCTCCATCCTGACTTGTGTGTTTGTATTTAAATTGACAATGTATTAAATTGACAATGTATTTGTAAATTCCTGCCCAATCCGAAACCGTTTGTCTCTTAAGGTGATCTGTGAGACCAGATATTGCTATTGTGTTTTGGTAGGATTTTTATTTATACTAATTCAGGTAAAACAGGCATTTGAATAACACCTTATCCTTATCTTAAAGCATATGTTTACACAGAGATACCACTGACCTTACTGTAAATTTGACTCAAGTGGCTCAAAGAGACATATTGTCAAAGTGATTGCTCTGATAAAATCCCTAGAACAAAGAATTTGTGATGCTGGAGCACCAGATTTACCTTCTTCTTATCCTAGACCCATTCAAAGTATCAGTATTATACAGTGTAGCAGTTATTAACGAAGCTGATTCTAATGCTCAGGAAGAGGCAAGTAGGGAAACCACTTGGTGCAGCATTTGGGTCCGTAGTCACTTATCCACTCACAGATGAGATGAACAAGGGTCACTGCAGAGATATACCAACCACTATGCCAGTGAACATGATGCTGTCTCATTGCACTGTCTCCATGTCCAATGAGAGGAAAGCAGTTATTGCAGCATAGGACCCTATGCACAATAATAAGAACTTTTTTTTTTTTTTTTTTTTTTTGGTATGGCAAATCTTGATGTTTTAACTCAAGCTACTTGTTATAGGTACTGGAATTTGGGAATAACAGCCATTGATTGTTCAGTCCATTCTTCTGCTCACCTACAGTTAATGAACTATCTTGATGTTAATGGAACATTTGATGATATTTGTACTTTATTCATCAAGTTAAACAAGGCTTTTGGTGCTTGTGTGGTCTAAGAAAAACAATTGCAGTGTGTAAATTGTATGTAGTAGTGCTGCTTATGTTTCAACTGACAGTCTTCAACCCACAGCCTAATCAGCAGAAAACAGGAAATAATTAATTTTGCAATTTCAGGATTGTCTTTCATTTTTATACTTATTTCCGCAGCTTTTGAGACTTACTTGCAGTTTTATGGAATACTAGTAATTGCCCAAATACTCATAAATCACAAGTAATGGCCCTATAGAAAGGGAGACAAAGTTGTCTCTTTCATGTGTGAGCCGAGAGATTTACAGCTGGCCTCTGTCCAGCTGGAGAACAGAACACACGAGTGAGGCAAAGTGATTGCGGGCTTTTAAGACTATCGGCCCATTCAACTTATGCATCATTAGAGATGAATTCTTTCACCAGTGGTTTAAGAGTGATTATTATAGCTTGTTTTTATTTGAATACCTGACTGCAGACAGGCAGTATAAGTTAGTTATTATCTCAATAAATAACCATTTAAACAATATGTTTTTTCTCCTTTTTGCTGGTCACATTTGTGAACGCAATCTAAATGGCTTTTCCTTCAGTGAATAATTAATAAATAATTCATGGTACTGAAAACATTTTAAATAGATGAGAGGGAAGAAAAACCTAGGGTGGAAAATGTATGGCCTGTTCCAGAGACCCAGGGTTCAGAACATAAAAAAAAGGAGACAGAAACCTGTGCCCTAGGCCTCATACATGGAAGAAGAAATATCCTGCAGTAAAGCAGTCTGCAATTCGTTTTGGTCTATAGCTTGATTTTTCTTCTCAGAGTTATATTTAGAGCAAGGGCAATTTACATATGCAAGAAGCTGAGTCTGAAGCTATAGAAGGATGAGACAGAGGAAATATTCCAGCTTCCTTGTGGTACCACACAAGAGCAAGATATTTTTTAAATCACGTTTCAGAAAGATGTTGAACAAAATCAAAGCTTAGTGCAGTGACCACCATGACAGAAGACCACTGAAGCATAGAAACTGCCATAGAGTGAGAAGTCAGCTAGTCCAAACCCCTGTCCTATCTCAGGATCAGCTGTACCTTGGATTATTTATGACAAATGTCCATTTAGTGCATTCTTAAAGACACTGAGTGATGTAGAATCCACAGCTTCCCAGGACATCGTACTCCAGAGCTTTCACTGCCACTGGGAAATGCTGCAAATTAAACTCAGGGTTTCTATTCCTGTACAACACAGAGACAACCAATATATTATCTTATTGCTCTGGAGCTCCTCTTTACATGTTTTGTAATTGTTATCACATCTTCCTTCAGACTTCTGTAGAAATAAACAATCTTATATCCTTAAATCTCTCTTCGCAGTCTTCCAATAACCAGGTGCTGTAATCAAGATGAATGACTTGTAGTGGACGACTGGTCCCCAAGTAGATGGTCTTTTTTAAACTTTGGGCAAATCTGGGGACCCTTCTGGCTTCTCACAGTGGCAGAAAGATGAGAAAAAGCCCAGAGATGAAGAGGAGAGTTTAAAAGGCAAGGAAATGAAGGAAATGGATGAGTGCTGTTTTCCCCATTCTCTTTGGCTTGCAGGGTAAACAGCTTCAGCCTCCTTAGCCAGTATTTCTTGTCAGTCCTGTGTTGGTTCAGACATTTTTCAGTGTGTTTCATGCCTGAAGAAACCAGTATCTCCTCCACAGTTTTAAACTAAATAGAGAGAAAAATTAAATAAATGGGCAAATGAATGGAAGAGTAATCCATCTGAAGTTACAACTCCATGAAGCAAGGAGAATAATTCAAGGCTGTATCATGTTGTGTCTATCCTCTTCTGATGCTCTTTAGCATTGTCCCTTAGCTACTGACTCCTGTCAGAGGGGTCTGTGCTCTGTGTAGACCTTTGGGGTTCATTTCATACCAAGGTAACCATGCAAATTTAATTTCCCCTTTACTAGCCAGAACCTGGTGGACTCGAGTCATAACTCTGGCTTTGTCTTGTTTCTGTACCGCATTTCATTCAGTCGAGTTAGTTTGGAGGGGTTGTCTGCAAAGTTGAGGGAAAAATTATAGCTCTGGTATAACTGATGGCTATTCTTTTTCCTGAATGAACCACTCACCCATATCTTAGCAGAGTTAGGTTTAATTAAGTAATAGTTTGGCCTTTGACCTATTTCTTAAAAGCTACTTTTTCCTATATGGCTTCCTTATTTCCCCTTTGACTACTTCTGGGTCTAAATATTTATTCATAACATGAAGGTATTTTAATACATATATTTAGCAGTTCCTGCTACTGTCTGTTTTTAAGATTGATTAATCAGTAGCTTATAATAAAGTTACTTGGAGTAAGTGATCCATCAATCTTGCTGTAACAGAATTATCTCTATGAGTCTAACGATACAACTCTGTAAGACGCGGTTGTGTGATTTGACTGGGGAGTTATTACAGACGCTTTCTTTCACTTTATACAAAAGAGGGATTTCTGCTTCCTGCTGCTTTGCTTTGAGCTCTCAGGTTCCACTCACAAATGAAGCCGCAGATTCACTGTCTACGGGAGATGAGGGGTAGTGGTGCCTCCTACTCCTGCTCCAAAGGCAGTCTAAGGGATGGAGAGCTGCAGTTCTATATTGTACAGCTTTATAAACATTTTAATGACTTTGCTTTGAAACTTTGAGGTTCAAGTGCAAAGACTTTTGCTTCAGGGCTTGCTTGAAATCAGTTCTTGATCTGCTTGAAAATTTGGCAAGCTTCAACTGAACAATGTTCCTTGGCTGAGGTTCAGATACCTACAAAATTTTGAAAACTGAGTTGTTTCAGCAGTTTTCAGGCTTGTAATGGGTCTCCTATAGATATTTCAGGTGTTTAGTGAGTGCTATAACAGAGATATTAAAATAATAGTAAGTCTTTTATAGAAGTTCTGATTTGCTCTCATCTTAAGAGGATATCCAATGAACTGATAAATTTATACTCTTTTGAATTAACTTTTTGGTTTTTTTTTTTCATTTTTATCATGTCCTTTTAATTCCTTTTTAATAGAATTCAAAGAAGTTATAAGCATGCTTTCTTGTATTTCAGGGAGTAAAAATCTATACTTTTTTAAGCCTTCTGGCAGCTTTCTTCTCCAGTCCATGACTAACCGCATCAAAAGGACAGAGTAACTTGCATCTCTGACAATTTGGCAGTTTACACTCTACTAATCATGTATGAGACTGACTCAAACTCACCAACAATCTCATAGAGTTTTATAGCCTTTGCAACCAACATCAATGAATTAAATCGGCTAGAACAAATAAGGTGAAAAAGGGTAATGATGAATGGCAGAAGAAATGAAAATCCTACAGTTTAAGGACTGACAAAGTCCTTGGTGACAATCAGTTACAGTGTTTTCAAAGAGATATTTTATAATTTCAGGCTTTGTAATAGCAGGCTCAATTTTTACCAACTTGTTGAAAGGATAACTGGGCATGGTGACCTTTTGTTTTTTATTGTACTTCCAGGATTGATCAAGATCTGAGAAAGAGTACTAGAACCTGAATATCATGAATATAACTGCTTCAGTCATCCAGACCATTGCTGGCATGGTTATATTCCTTTTCCTGATCTAACAAAATGCAGTTGTACAGATACCTGCCCACTGTTTTCACTTGTATTTGACATTTTCATTTTGCTTCTGGGGGAATGGGAAGAAAGTCCATTTTGTCATTTAACCACATTGTTCTGATGGCACTCTCACTGGCTGCTGTTCAAAATCAGTATTAACAGCTGAAAGATTTTTTTTTGCCTGAGGAAATCGACAGGAACCACAATAGCTTTTCCAGAATAGTTCTCCATGTGGACACTCAGAATTATTGTCCATTTTTCTGTGTAGATAAGCTCTGAGTCAAAATACATGTGTATTTTGCTGCATATTACAAAGTCCAAGGAATTTAGCAGAAGACCAGAAAAAGCAAGTGCTATGTGCAATTTATGGGCTATGTGCAATTTATTAGTATTTGCACAGTTCTCAGAAACTCGATATTCTGTATTTAAAATAATTTCTTTAGTTGAGAAGGGAAGGCTTCACCTTGCAGTTTACCCCTGTGTTTCTCATCACAAAGTCTTTGCCCTCTTGCTTTTCCCTGCCCTATCTCCCTTCCCTCTCCTGGCCCTCAGGAGAAGCAGAGGATGATCAACCTCTTGCACCCACTAAGGTAGATACTTAAGGTTTCCACATCAGGGACTGCTTAAGGTAAAACCGGAGATGAACCACTCCAAATTTCAGAAAGAGATAAGCCTTTCTTGTAAACCAAAACCGATTCTGCAAAGTGATATGAATGTTTTCAATCCAGTTTTAAGTACATGGCCTTGCTTCAATAATAAGACCCAGTTATAGCAACTCCTTATTTATAGTAATTCCAGCAGTAAAAGCCCTTTAGTTGAGTAGTAATTGTCTCTGTGAGAATTAACATACCACACAAAACTGATCCTGAAGACAGTAATCCCATTAGTCTTGGCTTTCCCAGTGAATGCTATTTTTAATATCCAAATGCACATTTCTCCTTCTTTATGTTCTTACTGTTTGAACATTTAAATGGAGCTCTGAATATAAAACTGTCTCCTTAAAAGTATGGCAAAAGTATGTTCAAGTCAAATTTGATCTGTCTTTATAATGCTGATTTGGCAAATGCCAAGCCTGTTTCTGGGAATATCTTTCCAAAATAACAAACATTCCTTCAGATCTCAGGAGTTTGCTATAGTGAGGCTAGGTGGTTTTTAGTTTCTTTCAGACCTGACAACTTTCTGTGTGGTGACTCATCTGATTTTTAATAGATCTTGCATAACACTAGTTTTCATTGTGCTTGTTTTGTTTTCCACCATATGGAGTTTCTCTGTCAGAATGTACTTTAGAAGAAGTTGATGCAAATGCACCTTTCATTTCCAGTTCCTGGTTTTTGGAAGGGTGGACAAAGACAAGTTGTTACTCATATGCAGAATAACTAGCAGGTTAAGGGCAATGGTACTTACAGCCTTTAATTTTATATGCTTTTCTGTGAGACATTTTGGTACATGTGAGTATTTCAAAGGACAGTAAATCCAGTTAATTCCAGCTATCATTAGGCTAAAAATAGCAGGAAAGACGTAAACAAAACAAGGTTGTTTTCTCTTATATCACCTGCATAAGTAAATAGACCTCTGAGCATTCAGCATTACTGAAAACAGAGCAACTGGGTTTCAGACTGAAAGAACAGAGGACTGTGCTTTACATGTAGACTGGACGACTTCTTTTATAGTGGCATAAATGTTGAACATTTTGTGTGTGTGTGTGTGTTGTGTTTAAAACAAAACAAAAAAAGAAGGCTAATGGAGAGGGGAGGGAAAGCAGAGAGAAGCAAGCATGTGTGCCAAATGACTCCTGTATTAAGAGGTGCATTGGACTCTTTATGTCAAGTCCATCACCACATTTTCATGTCACAGATGCACAACAGCTTCACTCTTTGGTGTGATAAAGCTCCCCTGCTTATTTCTGTCATCCAGGGTTCCCTGATTCCAGTTCAAAGGTATTGCCTCACACAAGCATTGACCTAATGAAGGAAAAATGGTCTAACTTAGGTGGGGTCTGTAGAAGGGGTATTTGGGACTTTCCAAGCTGAGTAAGATTGCTTTCTCCACCTCTACTTTTGCACATGTCAGTGTGAGCTTGTTCCTCTCTCCCTTCTGATCTACTCCTAGTCCTTCCTCAATGCCATAATGGTTTTTTGCTCCAGCCTTCCTCAGCTTTCTCTTTTGTTATCTGGACCATGGATAATCTCACTCGAAACCTCACATTTTATCTCAAACTGGGTGACAGATGACCTTCTTTTGAAAGATTTAGTTATTTTGAAAATAAGGATAACTTCATTAATTGGAGAGAAGATGCTTGCATTCTAGAGCTGAACTGATGAACTGATAAAAGCACTCACATTTCAAATACCTTTTCTTACCTCTTTCTCTCTATAACCTAAGCACTCCCCAAAATGCTTGAATTCCTATGTCCTCTAGAAAAGCATAGATTTACAGCTCATGGAAATAACATTTTGTTCTTATCAGAAAATGTGAATTTGTTTCAGAATTTGATTAAGAAATGAAAATAATTTTTAAAATACAGTTTAATTTTTGATTTACACAAATCCTTGGCAGAATTGCAACTATGAACCCATGATTTGTTAAGAGAAAACAAATGGAATTATATTTATGGCTTAATTCATTAGATGATTCAGCTGTTTGAGCTTTGAAAGTACAGGACAGTGAACTGAGGTCATGAAAGCAAAACTGAACAATCTTTCATTTACAAATAAAGGATCTGGCTTTAGCTCAAATGAAAAGAAAAAGACTATTTTATAGAAAATGAACAGCATACCCAAAAGTTCATGTTCTGTTCCAGGAATATTGTACAGAGTAGGTATAGAATACTCACATCGGCTTTATTAGAGTGCAATACTGTAAGGCTCTTTTCAAGTTTATCATGACATAATTAACTAAATCTTCTCCTTTGGCTTTGCCTTTGGTATCTTAATATGAGTTTTCATAGCCCTTTATTCTCCTCATTGTCATCTGAGCTGAGCTTTCACTGCCTGTGAGAAAAGGCAAGGGGGTTTGGCTGGTCCTAGTTTCAACAAAGACCATTAAAATATAAAGCTTGTGCTTGTTTTATTATGAATTTTCTCTTGTTTTCCCCTGTGCTAAATGTAATAAACCTGAAAACAGGTGCATTGGCTTGCTTGGCTTATTTTCTCTTTGCTCTCAGACTGTTCTTAGCAAAGATGTATAATGGTACACTATCTCCTATCCAACAGTGTGTTTTGAGTTTTCTAATATCCTAATAAAAATGCCAGCAGGTAGAATTCTAGCTCTTTAGAGCAAGTAACATGTTACTTTTCCATGCAAAGGCAATTTCCTAGATTTGCCCATGAGTAAGTCTAATGTGAAGGATGCAATATGAAGTTGGCATAAATCCACTAGAGCCTCTGTACATATTTTACTATGCTATGAACATCTCAGCCTCCACTAATGTAGACAGCAAAACAACTGGATAAATTATGTCCTTCCTGTATTAGTAGCCAACATACTTTAAAATTTTATGTTAAAGTGTTATGCAGGTATAGCAATTCTGAGATCCATCTGCTGTACCAGGGCTTATACAAGAAGTTAAGAAAATCAAGGACAAGGCTTAAGGAATCACAAAATTCCTTTTATTTCATGCCATTACTTAGCTTCTAGTGTTAAAGCCTTAGCAGTCCACAGGACAGGGTAAAATAGGGTTTATTTCCACTGAAAATGACAGGTTTAAATTTTATGTATTTGTAAAAATAAGTGTCTTGTTTTCTGGTAATGAAATAATTTGATATGTTGAGACATTGTCTATAAATATTATTCTACAATAATTATGTCATCACAGTATATTGAACATCAGTGGACTATGACTTGACATGATACATTTTATGCATTTCTATTATGGACAGCTGATATTTTATATTTACATTAATGTAAAACAGTAAAAACATACAATGCAACAATATAACAAAATAATAGCAATAATACAAGGGAATTCTGGGGATCTACCATCTCTAATTTCAATGAAGACAAATGTGAACTCTTTAGAATAAAGAAATGATGTAATTTTTATGATATTGTGGTCTTTCTCTAGTAAAACTGTGGTTCTAAAAATTAATTAGTCTATTAGTTGGATACCATGTTTTGCCAGGGCGAAGTGTTATTCCGGAAGATTAATGTAATTTTTGGACACAGAAGTAGGGACAAGTTAATTAGAATTGAAAATACTATTTTTACTCTATAGAAGATGCTCAGCTGCTTCTGGCATAATGGCTGGTTATAGCCTCTGTACTTTTTTCAGAAATTTGATGGGCTTTACAAAAGTACCTCAGGAATGATTTGATGTCCAGAAAAGACATGTTAGCTAGAAAAACGAAAGAAACTCAAACTGATTGGTTTCTTGAGGAGCAGGTTGGAGGCTTACATGATGAGTCTTCTAGCATTTACCTCACAGAAGAATTTTCTAACAATAGGCATTTATTTCACCTAACAGAAAATCACATAATGAGAACCAATTGGTGGAAAAATCTTCAGACTAGAAATATGAACAACTCTTACCAGAGATATTAAGCAACACTACACAGCA
Source organism: Athene cunicularia (assembly GCF_003259725.1). Lineage (NCBI taxonomy): Eukaryota > Metazoa > Chordata > Aves > Strigiformes > Strigidae > Athene > Athene cunicularia. The sequence goes on along the minus strand of NW_020799095.1, from coordinate 102,099,865 downwards.
GAGTTTAAAGGCAATTAAAATTGTTGATGTGTTTCCCATTAAGTTTAATTTGAAAAGTAGCAGCAGGCTTTCTCTGGACTGTGTATGCTTTGTCTTCCAGTAACTCTCGATATTCTCTTTTTTACTTCAAAATGTATACATCTATCAATGATAGACAACTTGTCTCCTGCCCCCCCCCCCCCC
>NW_020799095.1:102094749-102099632 GCF_003259725.1 Athene cunicularia | reverse complement strand
CCCCAAATTAAAGGGTGTACAGAGCATCAGTGTTACCCTAAGAAAATCTTGATTCTAATAGGAATTTATGAAAACTTATGAATTTTGCCCTTAAAGGGAAAGATAAAGCTTTAGAATGCATTTCTGTATTACCTGTGCAGGTTACATAACAGCCCAAAAATCCCCAGCCCCAAAATACTGTGAAACTGTGATGACTGGAAGTTTGCTTAAATTTAAACTAAACGGATTGATTTCATAAGAAGTGAATCACACACACTTGGATGTCCCTCTGCTACCCTTCAACATTGTTCGATTATTTTGCTTATTCTAGAATGCTGCATACATTCTCAACTGGATGACTATTGAGTATCAATAGGGATTTGTTTTCCTACCTGCTGGGCATTTGTTTTCTCAACCTTCTCTCTTTTTCAAAACTGCGAAACAGCTTTTGCTCTTATCTGTTTTCAGCTACGGACAGATGCCAGAGATGCCATAAAAGAGAGTTTCCCAATAGCATCAGTTACAGAGGCTTAAATTTTTAGGGGAACTTTCTCTGTAACTAGTCACCACCACCTTTGTTGCAGCCTCTGTTAACCTCCAGCCATTGCAAAGAATTGTTAGCTCTACCTGATGTGCTGAAGGTTGCTGAGGTAGACCTTGGTGTAAATGCAGACCTTTTGCTCCAAGTCCATGCTCAGAATTTTTCTCCCCACGATTATCAGAGCCCTTTCATTAAGGGAGGGCTATGGCCTCCCCCTGGATGGAGGTGCCCTCTGTCATAGGGCACACTCCCACAGGTGCCAGCAACAACAAGTCCTCTCTGCAGTCTCCTAGGCTAGTTTCCTTGGCTTTTACAGACTCTACTAGGTCCCTACCCTATACCCCTATCAGACGCTTGACAGCTGAAGGAATTATTGGCCATCAAAGAATAGCCTTTTCTTCCCCTAATTCTTTGTCTTTGTCTCCCATTGCCATTGCTTTTGTCCTTGCCCTTCCCCCTCTGAAGAATCATGGGGTGAAACAATAACAAATGTAGAAATCTCCAAGTTTTTCAAGTATAAAAATTCTTATTTCACTTTTAAACATATTATGTATCACTTTTGGTCAGGATTTTCAAAGTCCTACTGACTTCTGATCAGGCAAAATTTCATCTGGTCAGGATTTTCAAAGTCCCACTGACTTCTGATCAGGCAAAATTTCATCTCTCTTCTTTTTTTTCTGTCCTTCCTCCTCCCTAGTTGCCAACCTGTGGGAAAGGAATCTGTATGCCAAGGTGAATCTGCATAAGCCAAGAAGGGACATTTCATGGAGGGCAAATTAGACCACTCATCTTCCACCTAGTAATTTTCTTTAGAAGGACAAGACTGCATAGTGCTCTTTCATCATTGTAGAGGATTAGGATTTGAAGAGATAGAACTGATGTGTAGGTTGTAACACAAGCACGTTGTGAAATGCTTTGGGTAGTCAATAAATAATTGTGTGCTATTGCTGCACTTTCGATCTCCACAGAAGAGGATGAAAGATGGCTTTAATACCTCATAAACCAAGTCTATCAAAACTGATATCAATATTCCACATTTCTCATTTGTCTGCATTACTATCTACTATGCAGTTACAAGTATAATAGTATACTTGCCTTATAGAAAGATACAACTTTTTAAAATTCAAATTCTAAAGAAGACATTTAATTTTGATGTCTAATGTCAATCAATTTGGGTCAATACACTTTCTTCCTGTTCCAAACTAATTCATAGCACAGTCTCTAGGATTTTATGCACTGTGAAAATTTTGCTACCAGTCGTAGCTGTGCAGGTTGAGCAAGAAGAGTTTTCCTGGGGAAGTCTACAGTCTTTATCAAGTCAGGAAATGTCTACTATTGAAAGATTTCATGCCAGAGCAAGCTGAACAGATCATCATACAGCTAGAAAGCTGCTTGCTGAAATCCATTGCAAACCAAAGTCAACCTGGCATGTAATGAGCTCACCCAGGGGCAATGCAAAACTGATCTGTATCTTGAAAGCAAAATCTATCCTGGTGCTAACATTTATGTATTAATATAAAACTGTGACATTACATAGGTTTTATACTCCCTTGATTTGTGTTTATAGCACAACAGAGGTTTATTCTCCTTTGATGGATTATGCCCTTTGGTATTCTCAGGTATGCAAACTGAGCCTATTTTATGATAGCACAAGTAGTTGTTAAGGTGTTTGTATTTAAATGCTGTGCATTATGTTTAAATGAATGATTGCTGATGTTTCTGAATGTCTACAAAATATCTGCAAATTATATTTAGGTTTAGGATCCCATCTGACATAAAACTATTTTGTCTTGTATCTCAATTAGAGGATTTGTGGTGTAATGCAGATTAAAGAGGAAAAAAAAAGAGAGAGAGAATGAGAAATGTGGCAGTGCACTCAGGGTTGATCTTACAAAGTTATAAATAAATGGGGTATTTTTTTGCATATTCTTCTTTCCCTTCCACCCAAAAGATTCAATATCTTAAATAACAGGCTTCCCTGACCTGTCTTTTCCTACATTCTGTTTTGTGTGGGGAAACACTGTGGGGAGGGAGAGTTTAAAAATGCAAGAAAAAAAACACAGTGCAGAATAGTGTTTGTGATTCCTCCAAAACTCTGCCTTTTCACCGGCGATATCAGGCACCGTTGGGCCATTTTTCCCTTTTTCATTCTCTCATTGTACTCTATTTCACCCTCTTTTAAGATCATCTGAAATTTACAGAAGCTATTACAAGTCCTAACAAGGTAATAGGATCTGCTGACATCTCACTGAAAGCCCTTTTGAAATGATGGGAGAATCAAACCCAATTTTTTCTGACCTCTTTCAGGTTAATCAGGCTAATAACAATGGCATTTCAAAACTTAATGTTGGGAAGTGGGAAATGCAAGCTTACTGCAGCTCTTGTGACTAAATTAGATACAGGACTTTGCAAAGAAAACTTACTTATTGGAAAAGTAAATCCCCACATCTATGACTTCAACTATATTGCCAGGTTACTTTGTTTTTGCCTTCATCGAGGTTTTATTTCACTGATTGTCTCCGCTAACTTGCTTGTAGGCTCCAGTTTGGGGTGACTCAACTAGTTCTCTTAGTGAGAAAGCCTGGCAAAGGACCAGAGAAGAGTTTCACACCAACATTGATACTCTGCAAGAAAGGTAACCCAAGAGTCTGTGTTTTAAGGAAGAAGGTAATTTATTTTACACTGGAATCAATTATATACCTATAAGGGAACATGATGGAAGAGAAGGCAGAAGTCAGGGTGCAGGTAGAGGCGCTGAAATCAAAGTTTAACCACTAGCCTTGCTGATAAGTATTTCAGGTTCCCATAAGAGAGACAGTTCTGTCAGATTTCCATCTAACCTCCAGGACTTTCCCTTGCATGTTAGGTCAAGTTCCAGTTGTGCTCATTCGATGAGAAGAGAGTTCATCACATTCATCACATTTTCCTGTTTCCTGATCAGGAGAATCGGCACCCCTTATGTTACCCTGCATTGCGCAGTTCTGTGGTTTGAGTGTAACTACAGAGCATCCCAAGGTAAACCCCTGTTTGCCTCCTTCCACTGATTATACAGGATGCCTATGGAGACGGGAACATTTTCCTGAGTAGTGTGAACATCTGCAAAATTGCACTCACCCATATACTGGTAAATGATGCTTTGACCTACAGCTTGTCATCCCTTCTGCCTTTTCTCCTGTCTCTCCCACTGCATTCATATTTAGTCCAATGTAACCTTTGGGGCTCAGTGAGAAGGAAGTTGGTCATGATATTTTGTTTTGTCATTTGCAAGCCAGTCATGACATTTTGTTTTCCAATCACTTCAACTACAAATTTTCATCAAAACAAAATCCTTGGAGTAAATATTTCACTTCTAGGTAAAGGTGGCATGTAATCCTTTCTCTTCCTCCTGCTGAGAATTGGGACTTTTTCATACACTGTGGAAGAAGGAGTCACAAAAAGATTTTATCCTTCTGCAAAGCTACACGGGTGCATTTTATGCTGAAACTTTGAAAGATGCTTGATAATGGTGATCAAAGCAGACTATGGAAGGGTAATACGATACTGGTATTTCCAGGGATAGTCTTGTCTACATACAGCCAAAAATGGGTGTCCCAGAAATGTGAAGGCTTCTGTTATTTACTTCAAATGTTTGCTTATATTTAAAAATTAATTGTAGATAAATCATATTATTTAATCAGAAACAGATGTATCAGGGTGAAAACTAGCATTAGTATCTGCTGTGTCTAACAGAATAATTAATTGTATATACCTGAAGTACAGATATAAAGCTTATTTACAAGATTTTCTTTGTGCCACAAAATTTTTGTTCCTGTACGTATTCTTAGATGTATGTATTGACTGTTTTACTTGTGACAGGACTTGTTTTCTAACAGAAGAAATTAAGCTTTTCGGTGCTGGATTGGAGAACCATCTGTTTGATCCATCATCATGATGGTGCCCAGGAATGAATGTTTCAGAAGAAAATACAAGAACAGACAGTACCTAGACATGGGATAATTTGCTCCTCAACATTAAGTTTTACCCTGAGTTTGACTAGATAGAGATATATGTAAACCTCAAGGCAGGTGGTTTGATATTAATTTTTTTGCCAATAGAGTATGTGAAACAAGAACTTCCAGGGTTATTTGAATGTCACCTTGCCTCTTGAATCTGGGTAGGTTTATAGGTTGGGTGACCTGTCATGGCACCTCGTGTATGTAATTGTAGACTGTGAGAGAGCATTTCCTTTCCCCAGTTTTGAATTTGTTACATTTCAATGTCATAAAATCGCCCACCCTCCCAAAAATCATTTGTAGCATAGCCCAACCATTACTTATTTACAGAGTTTCAGTCCTGCAGTCCTCAACTGAATGATGCTTAGCAC
>NW_020799095.1:102087260-102094699 GCF_003259725.1 Athene cunicularia | reverse complement strand
TCCTCTCCCTTCTTTTTCTTTTTCTTTTTCTTTTTCTTTTTCTTTTTCTTTTTCTTTTTCTTTTTCTTTTTCTTTTTCTTTTTCTTTTTCTTTTCTTTTTATTTTTATTTTTTCTTTTTCTCTTTTCCCTTTCCCTTTCTCTTGTTTTCACTTTCGCTTTCTCTCTTCTACTTTCTCTTTCGCTTTCCCTTTCCTTTTCCCTTTCCCTTTCCCTCTTTCTCTCTCTTTATTTTTCTTTCTCTCTTTTTCATTATTTTTATTTTTTATTTTGTATTTTTTCTTTCATTTTTTTCCTTTTTCTTGTTTTTTTCTCTTTTTTTGTTCTCTTTTTTTCCCTTTTTTTTTTGTTCTTTTATTATGAGGTAGAGAACAGTGACTTTATATGGAGTACAGCTTTCAATCTATCAGTTGTTCCCCCAAGAAAGATACCTTTCACAACCTAAGCTCTTCACGGATGATCTTGCATGTTGTGGATAATTGCTTTGGCTTATTGCAGCTGACCCTCAGATGAGCCCTGGTTCCACCAGCTTCTGTAATGTACTGTGGGCAGTATTTCAAAAGACTATGGTGTATTTAGCCACCTCATGAGGGCTGACATTGCTTTCATGAGTCTGGGTATTGAAATGAATTACCTCTTAGCTATTGTTTATACTTTCAGTGGGTGACATTTTTGATGTGTCTTTCTAGTAATAGCTGTTAAGATGCTGAATAAAGTTCCTTAAAGCTGTTATGTACAGATGGCCTAAACATTCCAATCTGAAGGCAAATATAGGAAGTTTGCTTGTGGATGGTTTTTCATAATCTCTTTATGAGAGTGGATGCACTTCATAAGAGTGGAATTTATGAAATTTAAAAAATAAAACTGTGAAGATTTTCTTTTGAACAACAGTAGGAGAAATGGTGAAGGAGGTCCTTTGGAGATTATTGTACTTACTGCTGTAGTGAAACTCAACTCCTAACATTTCTTTTACATTGTATATTCTGTTTTGTTTGATTTTGATTTTTTATATTGACACCTACAAGCATCAGCTGAAATCCAAGCCAATGACTATGCCAAGACATAGGTGACATTAATACAAGGAAAGTTAACAGACAAGTTTAATTTACTAGACACTGAGACAATCCAGAGGACATGAATTGGTTCATGTGTAACAAATCATCTCAACCTCCAAAGCAGAGGACTGCACCCAAACTGTGATTTGGACCACACTGACTGGCAGACCAGTCGTGAGATTTGTGCATGGAGACTGCTAGCATAAAACAGGCCCAGTTTGTTTATGATAAACAAAAATAATTTATTGTAAGGTTTTTGGTGATTTTAATTAAGGATGTTATATTATTGTTCCAATAAATAAAACCATTTTAAGGGCAATTCATGCTTGACAAATCTTATCACCTTCTATGACAAAGTAACCAGATTGGTTTACGTGGGGTGAGCAGTGAACATTGTCTACCTGGATTTCTCCAACGTTTCCAGTATGGTTTTCCCACAGCCTCCTCCTAGAGAAACTGTTGTGTTATGGTCTAGACAAGAGGTCTATGCTGTGGGTGGGGAACTGTCTCACAGGCTGCACCCAGAGGGTAGTGGTAAATCACTTTTTCAAACTGGCAACTTGTCACAAGTGGGGTTCCCCAGCAATAGATATTGGACCCAATGGTGTTTAATATCTTCATAAGTGATGGGTTCAATTTGCAGATAATACCAAACTGAGTGGAGAAGTGGACAGTTTGGAAGGGAGAGCCACCCTGCAGGAAGATCTGGATAGGTTGGAAGAGAGGGCTAACAAGAACTTCATGAAGTTCAACAAGGACAAGTGTAAGGTCTTGCACCTGGAAAAACATAATCCAGGAGTGGAGTCTACCCATGGGCTGGGGTCTACCCAACTGGGGAGCAGCTCTGTGGAAAGGCACCTGGGGTCCTGGTCAACAAGAAGCTCAACGTGAGTGAACAGTGTGCTGCAGCATCAAAGAAAGCCAACAGGATGCTGGATTGCCTCAACATGGGCATAACCATCAGAGATAAAGAAGTCATTATCCTACTCTACTCAGCACTTGTGAGGTCACACCTGGAATACTGTGTTCAGTTTTGGTCCCTGCTATACAAAAAAGATGTGAATGGGCTAGAGAGGGTCCAGAGAAGGGCCACAAAGATGATCAAGGGTCTGGGAAGCCGACTGTATGAGGAAAGATTGAGAGAATTGTATTTGTTCAGCCTTGAGAAGAGAAGGCTTAGAGGGAGAGACCTTATCACCATGTTCTAGTATTTAAAGGGTGCCTACAAAGAAGACGGAGATTCCCTTTTTAAAAGGAGTCACATGGAAAAGATGACGAGTAATGGATACAAGTTACTCCTGGGGAGATCCTGGCTGGACACAAGAGGAAGATTTTTCACAATGAGAACGATCAGCCACTGGAATAATGTCCCCAGGGAAGTGGTGGATTCCTCAACATTGGGCACTTTTAAGACAGTTGGACAGGGTGCTGGGTCATCTTATCTAAACTGTGCTTTTGCCAGAAAGGTTGGACAAGATGATCCTTCAGGTCCCTTCCAACCTGTATTCTATGATTCTATGATTTATATTATGCTGGATTGTGGAAGATAAATTTTCTTCAGCTTGTATGGTCTTAGTCTTGACTTTGTCCTTCTAATATGAATATGAAATCAAAACACTAGCATTTAAATTAAAAACTGCTGCTCCTGACTTGTAGTATTGTACGAAATACAGATGCATTTCACAAGTGGCAGCAAGCTGTGCTTTCTGCTAATGCTATGATTATATCTTGATGGACATTAAGGTTGGAAGGGACATTGGGAAGTTATCTTGTTCTTCCTCTAGCCAACAGGAGGAAACTAACACCTCCGGTGATAGTCTCCCCAAGTACCTATTCCAACACCTAACTACAGTTGTCATTGGAAAATATTTTTCTAAATTTATTTTTCTTTACTTTAAAACCTTTTTTATATTGTCCACAGTGTTATAAAGAAAAAAAAAAATCTAAATAGTCTTTCAAACTAATCTGCTTATTTGATTGCTTCTTTACTCATATATAGTACATGAGTATACCCATGCAGTCAGCTGTTCCTACATAAGACTATTGAGCTGCTATTTATTTCTGATAATTTCTCTAATGTTTTAAATCTTTGAAATGCTTGTAAACACTCCTCACTTGGGAGAGATTGTTTACAAATGTGATAAGCATACTTGTTATTCTCTCTTCCAAGGCAGACACGATGGTGACATGGAGCTATGTTTAGAATAGCCCCTTTAGAGACCCAGCCAATATGCCCTTCTAGTTAGTTAATGATAAAAATTTGTTGGCTGCTCTTTGAATGCAATTTTGAATTAATTGAGTGTATACCTGAAATACTGGGGTTTCAACCCCAAGCCCCAAATTAAGGCTGACATATGGGTGATTGCCACAGCCCTTCACAAAGGGGGGTGAGTTTACCTTTAGGCTTCCCTCCAGGGTGCGGCGGCCTTGCAGGGAGAGCCACTGGGTAAATGAGCCCCAGGTGTCCTGCATTGAGTAAATAAAGGTCAGGTGTCCCACTTAGGGATAAAAGCTGGGACCACTTGCAGGTAGGGGCAGTGTCTGTCTGTGAGGTGGATGCACTGTGTAGAGTTCCATGTTGGGGAAGGACCTCCTGCCTCCCTGGGACTGGGCTCCAGTCAGGTCTGGCTTTTGTAAATGTGGGCTGTGTAGAGATTCAGTATGTGGCTTCCTTGGTCTTATGTATTTGGTTTGTTGACTTGGTTGTCTCCCATCCCTTCTATGAGAGACTGCATGTCACAATTTATTCCACCTGTTGTTGCTCATGTGGTGTTGTTTTTGAGATCATTGGGATTGATGTTGATTATGTATGACCTGATTGACTTGCTTGTACCCCCAGTGTTCACCCATGTACCGACTCTTTTGTGTCAAATACAATTTGGTTATTGGTTCATCTTTATGCTGGCTGTGTCCTTTCTGCTAGGTGTGAGGATTGGCAGAACAATACCTTATATTAATTTCTTCTAAACCATATTTTGCTACTTTGAACAGTCAGTCCTCTTGTTGTGTATTCAGAGCCCTCTGGAATCAGGACAGTAGCTATTGCTGGGAAAACTTCACAGTATTTAGGAGGAGCCAGAATGGTAATGTTGGAGATTGTGTCCCAACCTTACATTTGAAGATGCCCTGTATTCTCCTGGTCTGAAGTCATGTGGTGGTCTGGGTGGATGATACAGGAAAGTAGAGATTTTTCAGAGGAGAGGAAGCCTTCTTTAAGAAGTAACAGAGGTGGAAGCAGTAAGGAAGCTGAGGAAAGTGAACACTCATGCATAACTGGGGTACTCTCAAGGAGGACAAGACTAGGAATGGAGAGTCCCTGCAGTGCTAGGAGAGAGAAGTCTATATGGATGATACTGAGGGGATGAGGAAAGGAAGATATCTCCATTAACAGTGGCTCATAAAAGAAAATCTCACAGTCCCCTCCCACAAAATCTTCCTGAATGCCTGAGAATGACCTTTATCTTCCTTAATCCTGTCCATTGCTTAAGTCTCCAGACTTCCTTCCCCCATTAAAAAACCCATCCAAAACTCCTTTTCACCACCCCTTCCCAGCCATACTTACTATTCTCAGTATCAGCAAAATACTGAATTGCACTGCCTTCTACCACAGCTGCTTTGCCCTCATTCATGATTACACATTTCAGTTTGTCTATCCTTTTGAGCTGCCTTTGAATTGCATGAGTAGCTGGGACCATTGGGAAATCAAGAATGTCACTGGGCATGCATGGGGAAGAAGCAACCTGGCAGTAGGTGAACTGAAGCAAAAGAACCCTTCATAAGAATGGCTTGAGCAACAGGATAAAAGTAGCTATGTAGAGAAAGTGGCTGCTGTTAAATTCATAAAGTGAACAAATGGAGAAACAATTTAACTTTTTTTCTTGCAGGATCCTCAGTGGTACCATGATAAAAATGTTTTCACTGTGGCAACTTTTAAACATAATTGTAGATTTTTCTTCCATTAGCCTTTTCTTCTTCACCCTAAAAATCCCTTCACAGCCTTTCAGTATCTCCTCATAAATATTTTTTTAATAGTAATAGCTAAGAACTTTTCAGACAGAATTAAGAATCTTCTTTTAAACTCCATGGGACCTCTCACTGCAAACATTCAAACTAGGAGGAAATTATAATAACATAAATAAGTTACATAAATTCTGATCCATGGAAGAAATATAAAGGGAATAAACAATAAATGATGAAGTGTCTGTTAAGAAATCACAGAAACCCTGCTGAGCTACTGCCTTTTTTCATTCTCCCAGAATAAATGTAAAAAATACTGCTAGTTTTAGAATACACACCACATTCCTGGCATGTGAAGCTATGTTTTTTTCCCCCCCAGTAATGTCTTATTATTTGTATCTCCATGTATTTATTGTTTACTTGATTCTGCGTGTGACTGAATCACAAACAGATGGACACAGTGAATTCCTGGAGATGTCCTGCAGTTTGATTGGATTGTTTATTTGCAGATTTTGGCTAAGCCTGGGGAAATATAACAAGGAGAAAAGTCTAAGGTCAAAATTTACATGCAGGTGTTTTCATAAGCTTTCAGTTCTAGTGCTGACTTTCCATATGGGTATGCATTTGTTCCCATGTTTGCTCGCACCCCCCTAGTAATTTTATTTTTATTAGTAATAACCTTTCTTTCAACAGCTACATTACACATGATTTGTTTGGTTTTTACTTGGGAAAGAGTGCCCAACTTTTTAAAAGGCACAAATTCTCCACAGTCATGCAGAATTATTATAAAACCTAATCTCTGCTGTCTCATGATATTAAGGTATATATGATCAAAATCTGAAGTTTCTGCTTAGCCATATTACTCCAGGTCTGAACCAGATCATGGCCGAGACTGAATGGGACACATGACAGTGTACAATCAAACCATCATGTATCTCGCAGCATAGTTTCCTTTTAACTGGCTTACCAATCACTATTCATTATGCGCAGCCTTTTATCCCAACACTATTGGGAGATTGAGACAGGCTAAACAGTGTGATGTTGTGCATAGAAAAAGCAGTTGTTATAGATTCTTTTTCTGTTGTGCAAATATTGTTTACCTGAGGACTGTTGCTGTTAGTGACACTACCCACCTAATGGGTGAGATTTATTGTTTTGGTTTCTCCCCTCCAAGAGTGTTCTGGTGCATGAATTCATTCAGTGTATGAACCCAGTTGCTGAATCCCTTACATGTCACTAGCCTAAACAAATCTTACTCCCACAGAGCTCTGCACACAGCTGCCAACTAAATTATAATGAGGATCAGGTGGTTCTGCACAGATTTTCCAGCTACTGGCTTCCCTAAATAAAGGAAACATTGCATTTCACTACATTACATTAAATTGGAAGATAGGTTTTTCATCTTTTATATTCTCTTGGGAGCAGAAGAGAAGGTACAAGTCCTTGGTTAAAGACATGTCATAATTTACCATGGCAATTTCCATATCATGTCTTTATCCTCTAGAATTTTCAACAGTTGGTAAATAATACACTTGATTGTACTAAAATAATCAGGATTATACCTTCTGTATATGAAAAGTGCCTGTTGAGAAGTATAATTTTGTCAGTGTATCCTTCCAGACATTCAGTTTCTAATCGTGGATGCTAGATATGCAGTCTATTGCTGTGATAGAGAAGCAGTGCAATGGAATGACATTGTGTGCAGTGTGATAGTAGATTAATGGTCCTTTACCTCTCTCCATATGAAGACCAGGATATGATTTCTTTTCCTAAATCCAATAAATTATATCAAACTTAAAAGTCAATATCATATTTGATCATAAACAACTTGCCACTAGTATTACTATTTGTACTGTGATTTGGCCTTGAGCTAGAAGTGTCCTACATGCAAGTGTGAGAGCCCAGCAACCAGGCCTGTGAAAAACTAAGACAAACAACCTGGGAAAGCAAAAGTTGAGGCTGATTGAAGATTTGCCTCAAACACTCCCAAGACAAAACTATGAGTCACAGGGTGCTTTCTGTGGAGGCCGAAGCTGATAAGGCTGCCCAATGTATCTGGGGGAGAGAGCCCTGTGGAGACAGGATGGCTCTGCCCTGGGGCACCTGGGCAGATTTCAAGGGCCATGTGTCCGGTGAATGAACTTTGCTTCATTATCCACGAAATGCATATTAAAGTTGACACCCTTCAATATGCTAAGGAGGGCTATCATGATCATGCTGATTACATCATCCCATGAAACACCTTACCCCTCCCTGTACATGGGATACGTAGGTCTGTGGGTTGACCTAGGGGACAGACCCAAGGAAAGTGGGTATAAATCAAAGGGGAGAAGAAAGGGCTGGCTCTCTCTCTGCCCCTCTTCCTGCCCCCCCCACCCCCCCCGCTGTTTGGAGAGAGCAGTGAAGCAAAGACGACGGATGCCAGTGAA
>NW_020799095.1:102047583-102087210 GCF_003259725.1 Athene cunicularia | reverse complement strand
AGAGAGAGAGAGAGCCCTTTCTTCTCCCCTTTGATTTATACCCACTTTCCTTGGGTCCATCCCCTAGGTCAACCCACAGACCTACGTATCCCATGTACAGGGAGGGGTAAGGTGTTTCATGGGATGATGTAACTAGCATGATCATGATAGCCCTCCTTAGCATATTGAAGGGTGTCAACTTTAATATGCATTTCGTGGATAATGAAGCAAAGACGACGGATGCCAGTGAAAAAGATAGCTGCCTCCTGGAATCCTTGCCGGCAGGAGCAGCGCAGGAACCCAGACTGGTGATCTGTACTCCCCCATTCCCTCTATCTCCCTCTTTTCCTTTTTTCTGTTAAGAAATGTAAAGCATATTATATTGCTTGCCACAGCTTGCTCTGTACTTAGCCAGTTATCATGTGTTCAATTAGTGCATTGTAGATAGTTAATAAATGCTTGAACTTGGAGACTTCTTGTCCACTCCAATTGGGGATTTGCGAATCTGAGTCACTTGTCCCCCTAGCTGGAGCGGGATGTGACATTAAGTATATATCCAAAAGAAAATTCCATTTCCAGTCAACTGGGATGAAGACATGAAGATATGAATGAAGCTTTAGCTCTGCTCTGCAGATGAAACTGATGAGCTTTTTGGGAAGATAAAAGCACCAGGAAAAATGGTCATCCTAGTTGCTATGGCTGTTACTTCTACAGGATGGTTTGCTTTCCTGGGGTTGTGAGAAGTTTTGTGGGTGCCAGTCCCTCAGCTCAGTGTGCGAAGAGGAATGGCAATTCTGCCAAACCTGAACCCTGAAAAAGTGTTCATTTTGGGCCTGCCAAGAGCTCTGTGTTTGCCTTGAAAACAGTGAATCCTTTCAATAATCAAACATCTGTAGTAATCTGTCGTCAGGCTTTTGAGTCTTTAAAGTCAATTTTCACTTCAATTGCGAGGACTTTTTTTCCCCAGTTTTTCACATGACACTGGGAGCTCAGAAAAAAATGTAATATCATGACAGAAATGTGCAAGATGACAAAGTCAGAATTAAAGAGTACTTAGACCTGGTAAGTTTTGGAAGCTGTGTACTATCCTTGTCCTATCCCTTTCCAGGAGATAGTCACAGAATCATTCAGGTTGGAAAAAACCCTTGGGATCATTGAGTCCAACCATCAGCCCTACTCTGCAAAGTTCTCCCCTATGCCATTGTTTTGCGGAGAAATCACTCCATAACTTTTGGGGTTATAAAGTGGGTATGTTTATTCAGCGCTGGGCGCATGGGGGATCGCTCCACCACAAGCATGCGCACCGTCTGCAGCTCTCGTCCGGCTTATATGTTACAAAATAGTGCATATTCATAAAACGCCTATACATATACATAGTCTACCCCCGCCTCCCCTCGCTTCTCATGGTAATCAGGTCTCCTCTTCTTCTTCGCTGATGAACTTTTTCCCTGTCGCTCTGCGCAGCCTCAGTTGTTCTCTGGCTTTCTTCCAGGCCAATGTTTTGGGGTTGTCTGTTTTTCAGAGACTAGGAGGGACTTCTCTTTGGGCTAGGAGTTAATCGCCTAGCAACGTTATCAGTACTTGGTATGTCTTTTTCGAACAGTCCCATACACCTCCCCTTGTTTTTGCGCAGGCCTTGCACCATGAATCTAAGATTGTTTAGACTCCCTGTCTCACCATATCCCCCAGCATCTCATCTAAATGACCCTTAAACACTTCCGGGGATAGTGATTCCACCACCTCCCTGGGCAGCCTATTTCAGACAAATCTTTCTGTGAAAAATTTTTTCCTAATGTCCAGTCTAAACCTTCCGTGTTGCAGTTTAAATCCATTCCCTCTTATTCTATCACTAATCACCTGTGAGAAGAGACCAGCACCAACCTCTCTATAATGTCCTTTCAGGTAGCTGTAGAGAGTGATGAGGTCTCCCCTCAGCCTTTTCCTCCTCAAACTGAACAGTCCCAACTCCTTCAATCACTCCTCACAGGATTTGTTCTCCAGGCCCTTCACCAGTTTCGTTGCCCTCCTCTGCACTCGCTCCAGCACCTTGAGATCTTTCTCGTATTGAGGTGCCCAAAACTTGACACAATGCTCAAGGTGTGGTCTCACCAGTGCACAGTACAGGGGGACTGTCACCTCCCTGCTTCTGCTGGTCACACTATTTCTAATACAAGCCAGGATGCCGTTGGCTTTCTTGGCCACCTGGGCACACTGCTGGCTCCTGTTCAGCTGCTTGTCAGTTAGAACCCCCAGATCCTTCTCTTCCAGACAGCTCTCCAGCCACACCTCCCCAAGCCTTTAGCCATGCAGGGGGTTGTTGTGGCCCAAGTGCAGGACCTGGCACTTGGCCTTGTTGAAGGTCATCCTGTTAACATTGGCCTACTGATCCAATCTATCCAAGTCTCTCTGTAGAGCCTCCCTATCCTCATGCAGGTCAACACGTGCTTAACTTGGTGTCATCTGCGAACTTACTGATGACACACTCTATGTCCTTATCAAGATCATCAATAAAGATGTTAAACATAAATGGTCCCAACACCGAGCCCTGAGGAACACCACTTGTGACTGGCCACCAGCTGGATTTAACTCCATTAACCACCACTCTTTGGGACCGATCATCCAGTCAGTTCTTGATCCAGCAGATCATATGCTCATCCAGGCCATGAGCAGCCAGGTTTTTTTATGAGAATTCTATGGGGAATTGTGTCAAATGCTTTTCAAAAATCCAGGTAGACAATATCCACAGCTTTTCCCTCATCCAATAGCCGGGTCATCTTGTCATAGAAGGAGATCAGGTTTGTCAGGCAGGATCTGCCTTTCATAAACCCATGCTGACTACACCTGATCCTCTGATTATCCATTATGTAATTTGTAATGGCACTCAAGATGATCTGCTCCATGACATTCCCTGTCACTGAGGTCAGACTGACAGGTCTATAGTTTCCTGAATCCTCCTTTCTGCCTCTCTTGTAGATGGGTGTTACATTTGCCACCCTCCAGTCCAATGGGACCTCCCCAGTTATCCATGACTTCAGTTAAATCATGGAAAGTGGCTTAGCAAACAGATCTACCAATTCTTTCATCACCCTTGGGTGTAACCCATCTGGTCCCACAGACTTGTGTGCATCCAAATGGTGTAGCAGGTCTCTGACCACCTCCTCTTCAACTGTGATGACCTCATTCTGCTTCCCCTCCTCATTCATTCTATGGAATGGGTGTGTCACTCTGTACAGAATAGGAGAAAAGTACATTGAATGCTGCTGATCTAAGAAGAGTTCATAAACACTTCCCTCATCTACCACATACAGCACTTTGTAGCCATGGAAGGAAAAATGGTCATCCACCTGCTTCCAGCTCCTGCAGTTCCTACATAGGAGGAGGTACTGAGCATGAAGTGCTGACGAAATGATTTTGCTGGACCTCAGTTCTGTGCCAGCACAGGTAGCTCAGGCTGAAGTCAGTTGGGTCCATACAGGCTTCTTAACTTGGGCCCCTGCTCTGCCTGTGGAAACGAGCTGATGAGGAAGAGAGAGTGTGAAGAGGAGGCAAGAGCCAAGGCAGAGGACCAGAAGGTAGCAGCAGGGGTCTAGGTTTTGGGCAAGGAAGCAGGAGTCCAAGCACTGGCTAGAAAATTTGTGTTAGCAGTGTTAGCAACTGGGTAGGGGCCAGGGAGTGAGTGGCAGAAACCCGGGGCAGGAAAAGAGGAGAGAAACAGTGATGCAGTGGGAGAGGGGAGGACATACAGAAAGTTGTAGCAGTAAAGCTTGGTTGAAACTTTTCCTATGGTGGCAATTGCTTTTCTATTTCAACTCTCTGCAGAACAGATTGGATCACTTCTACCTAGCAAATTTCTAACAGATATTTGTTTAACCTGTTCCTGAAACCCTCTAGTGAAAGAAATTCCATTTTTAGAATTAGTTTGAAATTTAAAAAAAGAAAAAAAAAAACCAAAACAGTACAAGCAAAGAAAGGAGAAGTAATATCTTTAGTAAGTGATTTAATGGAAAACAAAATAATGTAAATACTTTTACTCACAATATAATGCATGAAGTAGTATATTAAAATACAAATGTGTATTTTATTTTTTATCTTGATGCTAACATATTACTTTGCATTTCCATGTCAAGATCTGTAACTTGGCTTCTGATGAAGTGAGTGGTACCTACCATAGATCATAAAAAATCACATATAGAGCTTGTATTAAATGATAAGTTTCTCATGCGTAATATGTACTCTACATGCTCCATGGTAGTTAAGATGCTCAATGTGTGGTTTATTCACCCTGTTCAGCACACATCCAGTACTGATTTGTGTACCTTACAAGCAGCACTTAGAAGCTCTGCTTCTCTTGCACTCCATGCTGCTCTTGTTCTGCCTTACTCAATTTCCAGCCCAGCGGACAGGTAGAATTAGGAAAAGATGTGTGTAATGTACTGGCACCTGCAAGACAGCAGCCTGGGCTTTTTCAAGCATGGAGTCATCCTGCTTTCGTAGACTGGTATGTGCATAATCTGCAGACCAGGCGCTGTGAACACTTCAGAGGGTGAGCTAAGTCAGCACAAGACCATGTCAGTGCAGATGTGCATAACATTTATGCACTGTGGTTGTGTTCAAAAGATTAATGTCCCCAGAAGAGATTTACAAAGTAGGTGGGGATATCTAGGTGAATTTAGAGGTTGAAAGTCAGGTTGCTCTAAAGCATGCTAAGGTATTATATGTTTATCTGGATTTCTTTCTGTCAGGTTAATGCCAGGGAAGTTCCGTGTCAGAAACATTTAAATGAAAGATAATGAGTATTGGAAGAAAAACTAGGTGTGTTACAAAAGTGAATTTATTAATGTGAAGTTTGTAATGGTGAGATTGTTCCAACCTGACGGTGGGTGGCATGTGGGAGGAGGATTTTACCTAGCAAGAAATAAACTTGATGCTGACTCCTATCAAGGCAAATTTTGACCAAGGAATGCTAGAAACACTAATACTAGCAACACCACTGGAGGTGTGGGGCTCTGGAGACCGCTCCATCCCATAGATAACTACCCAAGGACAATGTGCATGCTGAAGGACTAAGCATGCTGAGAATTCATCAGTCTTGGTTATATTTTTGCAGTTTCCCACCAGAAATGAGTTGATAGAACTGAGCCCAGCATGGGAGACATTTTACTCAGGTGTATATCCACTTACACTGACAGTTAGTTTAGCCTAGAGTCAGCTGTCCTTTCACTCAAGTACTCCCTTATAGGTTGAAGAGCAACATCATTCTTTTTCTCCCCAACAGGAATAGACTCACTCTAGAAGAAACACTTGCAGCCTTACTGCTAGTTGCATGTGGCTACACATTTCCCATGGTTTAGGTGCAACCCTGGGGGGACAAGTTACACTTGTAGTAGAGTTGGGATAACAGAAGTTGGAAGAAAAAAGGCTTCTAGGTAGGGTATGAAAAGAAGCAATCACGCACTGGCTCCCTCTCGCCCCAGTACATTCTATCCTGTTTGTTGTATTTTCCAGTATGCTTATTCCCTCTGTACTTTTAAAAGAGAAGGATAACAAGAAAGTAATTATATTGATTTTACATTTTTTACACCTGACTGATAACAAGTTTAGTTATTGACCTATGCTCAGTAAAATTTTTCATGAGTTGATTAGTGGAATAAAAACAAAAGTAAACAAATGTAGAAGTAAAATTCATTGAGCTTCATTGAAACTCATACAGTCTGGGTATTTAAAAACACAGTTCTAATTCAGCTCTGTTTCAAACCACTGAACCGCTGTATATTGTTTGAAGTTTTCCTGGCCCTGATTTTACAACAATCACAGAAAGATCAAAGTCAAATAGTTACAAAAATTCTTGAGGAAAGCAAGGGTGACTGTTCCATAGATACAGCTTGAAAGATTAAAAAAGAGAAAGATGAGCATTAAGTTTTCAGGTCAGAATGAAAAAGATCTCAGGGAGAAAATGCTATATGCTGTCAATACAAGGAAACCTTTCAAGAAAACAGGCTTTATAAAAACAAATGGGAACTAGAGGTGAACAGCTTTATAGGGCTGCATTCAGCAAAGAAGGATTACACAATGACAAAGAATAATGACTGCACTGCAGAAGACTGAGAAATTTCATTCAGTTCTGAGAAAACCCGAAAGTTCAGCTAACAGCTCAGTCTCTATATGAACCTGAGAAAGTGGGCAACAAATCTCATGGCAGAACAGTCAGTCATGGCAAGGCAAGTGCTTTCTACACCATGGTCCCTCACGGTGCATCGTTGTGGTGGATTGACCCTGGTTGGATGCCAGGTGCCCACCAAAGTCAATCTATCACTCCCTTTCCTCAGCTGGGCAGGGGAGAGAGAATATGACAAAAAGCTCATGGGTCAACATAAGGACAGGGAGATAGCTCACCAATTGCAATCATGGGCAAAACAGACTTGACTTGGGGAAAATTATTTTATTACCAATCAAATCAGAGTAGAGTAATGAGAATTAAAACCAAATCTTAAAAACACCTTCTACCTAGCCCTTCCTTCTTCCTGGGCTCAGCTTTACTCCTGATTTTTCTACCTCCTCCCCCTGAGCAGTGCAGAGGGACAGAGAATGGGGGTTGTGGTCAGTTCATCACCTGCTGTTTCTGCTGCTCCTTCCTCCTCAGGAGAAGGACTCCTCACACTCTTCTCCTGCTCCAGCGTGGGGTTCATCTCATGGGAGACAGCTCTCCATGACCTTCTCCAATATGAGTCCTTCCCACAGGCTGCAGTTCTTCACAAACTACTCAAGTGTGGATCCTTTTCACAGGGTTCAATCCTTTAGGAATAGACCGCTCCAGTGTGGGTCCCCTGTGGTGTCACACATCCTGTCAATAAACCTGCTCCAGCATGGGCTCCTCTCCCCATGGGTCCACAGGTTCTGCCAGGAGCCTGCTCCAGCATGGACTTTCCAGAGGGTGACAACCTCCTTCAGGCACATCCACCTGCTCTGGTATGGGGTCCTCCACAGGCTGCAGGTGGATTCTGCTCCACTGTTAATGTCCACGGGCTGCAAGGGGACAGCCTGCCTCATCATGGTCTTCACCATGGGCTGCAGAGGAATCTCTGCCTTAGTGCCTGGAGCACCTCCTCTCCCTCCTTCTTCATTGACCTTGGTGTCTGCAGAGTTGTTTCTCTCACATATTCTCACTCTCTTCTCTGGCTGCTGTTGCGCAGCAACTTTTCCCCCTTCTTAAATATGTTCTCACAGAGGTGCTACCACCGTTGCTGATGGGCTCAGCCTTGACCAGTGGAGGGTCTGTCTTGGAGCTGGCTCCATCAGACGAGCTTCTAGTAGCTTCTCACAGAAGTCACCCTTGTAGACCCCCATCCCACTACAAAAACCTTGCCATGCAAACACAGTGCAATCATGGAGCTTTTTACACCAAATATGGACTGTGGCCAGGAGATACAAACATATCAGAAAATGAGAGGAAAATAGATTTTTTTTTCTGCCCCATTCACAAGTGTGTGTGTTTACTATGGGTTTTGTATGGCTTTTCTTAGTTAAACCATACTAACCAAGATAGAGCATACAACTCAGCAAACTCCATAGCTGGAAAATCTTGGGGAGAAATCAGCTGTAATACGTAACAGCATACACCTCCATGAGGATATATACCTCTCACTGTCGCTTCTGATTATACTATCTCCTTTGAAAGTGAAATCACAAGCCAGAAACTTACATTAAAGGTACATACCATAGAGATGGGAGCTGGGGGAACCCTGTTCAGGCTGGTCCCACACTGGTAGGCTCAGGCTGATGGGAGCCAGCAAGCTCGGCAGAGGCTGCCTTTCAGTCACAAGGCTTTACTCCAGACACAAGGAAAGGACAGTTCAGACCATAGAGCATAAATAGTCTGTTTTCCTTCAGGCCTATCATCAGTGGCCGAGGCATGAGACCACAGGAAAGGATGGGAAAGACTTTTTAAACACAGGAACACCCCATACACATTTCTCAGTGTCCCTTCCCAAAATCCAGCCCACCATGCCCTCCTGGACTGGAGAGCTACTTAAATTTTTGCATTATAATTCTCTCTGCCTGGTTTCAATGCAGAACAAGGACCAGCTAATTTACTCTTTCCCTGAAGACCGATGTACTTTGCTACCCTGACATAAAGGAGTTAAGATTCTTTACTGAGCAGATAACTGAAGCACTGGGGACTATGACCCAAAATGCACAGCAGCTGCAGGGATCTGAAATATGTGGGAGGAGGGCTCTGCTAAAGGGTGGGCATTGTGGGACAAGCTACCAGGGAGGGGACAGGGTAGAGACAGAAGAAACACCAGAGAAGCTGATAGCCAATGCAACATAAAGTCAGAGAAATATTTTGAATATGTCCTGTGAAAACCCTAGAGATGGAGTTTGTAGGGACAGTGTTGTCAGGGAAGAGGCTTGGAGATGTTAAAACCCTACAGCATGAGGGGAAAAGTGTTGGTCTCTGTTCTCCATACGGAAACAGTCCTTGACCAGAGATAAGTGAGGTTTGAGACTCCCAGCAGTGTTGGTGCGACTGCTCAGTTGATCAGCTCAGGACCCAGCTGAATTGAAACAGTCCACCCTAGAGAACATCTAATATTTACAGAATTTCAGCTTATCTGGTTTGTTTTTGTTGAAGCAGAGAATGCTTATCTGAATAGTTATACCATCAGGTCCACAAGTCAGTAACCCCAGCAAAGTCATGGTGGCAGGCAGATGGGAACAGTCTGGAGCTGGCAGCTTCTTCACTTAGCTCTGCTACAGCCAGGTCAGGATGTGTGACCACAGCTTCAATATGTTGATTAGCCACTCGGGTCAAAAAGGGTGCTTCCATTGTTGTTTTGACACCCATGTTCTAATCTGTGAGAAACCAGAATGGCAGATTTTTTCTTCTGTGACCACAGT
Source organism: Athene cunicularia (assembly GCF_003259725.1). Taxonomy (NCBI): domain Eukaryota; kingdom Metazoa; phylum Chordata; class Aves; order Strigiformes; family Strigidae; genus Athene; species Athene cunicularia. The sequence continues at coordinate 102,078,333 of NW_020799095.1, read as the reverse complement.
ATTCAGAAAGAAGCTTCATTTCCCTTTATTAACAAGATCCAGAAGAAATTCTTGAGAAACTTCTTGCTATTTTTCTAGACCAACCTGCAAATTGTTGACTGTTTATCATTGTTTGAAAGGCTGAACCTGCTAGGAGCTTTGACCTCCCTTTTGTCAGAAGTTCATGCTCTCTGGTTATTCTTCTCAGCTGTGGGGAAGGCAATGACTTATCCACATGGTTGTTGTACTCCCTCCGTCACACCCAGTGCTCTGCATTGCTACTGTTTTCTTTAAGTGGAGGCAGCTGGGGCAATTTTTTTCCTTTTCTCCTCAGCTTTCTGGGCATACTTTGTCACGTTTTGGTTCAGTGACCACACTGTTATACTGTCAGATTGCCCATCCCTACCATTTTGGCTTCCTTTTTCTTTTGGATTGTGTGCATTTCACCCTGCAGCCTCCACCTACTTCTTTCATGTTCTTTCCTTCATCATTATGTGATGCTGAGGCAGTGATGACCCCAAGGGTCACTCTGTAGCTGGAATTAATCTTACAGCTGAGCTGAGAAGTCCTGGAGGAGGAGGACAGAGGGTTTAGGCAAGCCATGCTGCTGAGTTCTGGGGCTGGGAGACTTGCTTGGCAGATTTACAGGCAGCCAGGGCAGCTATGGGATTTCTGAGCGTGTTTCAGTTGTGGCTGAAAATTTTCTCCCAATCAAGTTTGTTAACTTTCCTTTACAGCCATGAGATAAAACTAAATTTTTCTGTCTGAAAAAAAAGGGAAAAGGAAGCAGAGATCAAGACAGATTTTTACCAAATTACATAACTCCTTAAGAAAGGCTCTTGGAAATAAGGTTATCTATAATGATGAAATAGGAGGAATGGAAAGACTGGCTGTGAACATGTGAACTGACTGTGAACTCCGTGCTGCTTAGAGTGGTACTCTTTAAATTTCAGATTTGAAGAAACTTTACCATCCCAGAGAGAGGCAAGGGGAGCTCTGAAGTTTTTCTTCTTTTTGTCTACTTGTCACAGGCTAGACTTTTGCATGTTAATGGGAAGGTGATACTACTCAGAAGGGGCTGCAGTGGTTGGCGGGCAAACAAAGATTCAGGGATATAAAGCTAATATCATATGGTTTAGGTATATAAAGAGTCCGGAATATAAATTATCTTTCTCATCTCCTGTGCCTTTACCAATGTAAGAAGACCTTCAACATGTAGAAAAGTTTGATTTTCAAATGTATGACTTGTGGTTTTGATCACAGTATTGTGATACTGCTTTTTTTTTTGTTCTTGTTTCAATAATCTCTGAAGCATATATACTGCAAATCTGGCTCTTGTGTAGAAATGAGGTTGTTTGTCTCTTTTATTAGAAGACTTCTGTTGGTTCCAGACTTATGGATCACTGTTGTTTTGTTGGGTGAGATTTACTTGCATTTGGGCTGCTTGTCTAAACTCCTTTTATTATCAATGGAGAGTAATACAATTTGCTGAAGTATGAGTCATCTTGTCCTTCAGCAGATCTCTAAGACAGGTCAAATGAATCATTTTTCTTTGTACCTGCTTCTCCCTGCTGACAATAAAGGGAGTCTGACAGAGCAGCTCTGATATATCAATACATGTTGTAGGTGTCTAAAGGTACTTGAGATGAAACCCATCTCCAGAGTTTGTGGAAAATGTACACACTCTATCAACATGAATTGGTTTCTGGGTGAAACGGAAGCTATCAGTATATAACCTGCTAGCAGAGGTCTCTCCTCCAATAAGGTAGTCCCTGTCATCACGTTGCCTATAGTCATGACTTTTGTCTCTTCATTAGGTTTACAGTTTACCAGTTCTTTATGCAGAAGGGTCTCCTGCTATATTTCAGGAGAAAAAAAGAACATTGAGTTCAATGATTTTCATCAGGTATATGGCACTTTTCTAGCAAAACCTCTCGCGCTTATTCCATTTAATTGGAAAATTCCTGGCCTGTTCTAATTGGGGCATTTGCTACCATGTAGTGCAGTAACATTAGCTATCCTCTGAAATGGGTTATGAGAAATGTCAGCTAGGAGGTAGCTAATGAGCTATACAAGTTAATATAGATGGGCTAATGATGTTTTGATTGTCTTTCATGGAAGTATCTACTTTTATTCATGGTTTATAAAAGAAAATTGGGCATTTAACTTTGGTCCTCTGATCTGCATCTGACTTCGATATCTAGCATAACTTTGAATAGCTGAACTTGGAACACCTGCATGGTACTGAATCAATATAAAGAAGTATGTTGTGGGCTTAATTAAGCAGTAACAGATCCTTTGATAATGCTAATCCACACATGTGCACTCGAAAAAACCTGATTAATGTGACCTCCAGCTTTCTCCATCATTTATTATTAAACACTGAGAATACAGAAGAATCCATGATGGACTAATCAGATACAGACTTCTAGAATGAAAATATGAACTATGTGAACTTAAGGCCAAAATTTTGACACTTGGACCATTCTTGTTAGATTCTTAAACCAACACTGGCTTCTAAACGAAATATGATCTGACTGTCAAAAGAGCTGGAGATTCTCTAAATGTCACAATCTTAAGTCTTCCTGCTATCATTTAAGACATCCTGTTATTAACCCCATTTACCATTAGCATTTTGGAGTTGGAATTGTATTTTTCCACATTATAATTTACAACACTCTTCATGGACTTATTCTTCACTCAGACATTCCTTAAGAAAATGGGAAATATTAAGTGGCTTGCATAACTCAATTTAGCTTACTACATGGAGAACTTGGCAGAAGATCTTTCATGGGAAGGTTGGAAAGGACCTCAGGTGGTCATCTGCTCTAACATCCTGCTCAAAGTGGAGTTATTAGTGAATTCAGCATCTAGACCAAGTTGCTCAGGGCTTTGCTGAGTCTTTAAAACCTCTATGTCAAAAACTCCACAACTTTCTGGGCAGCCTGTCCTCATGGACAGCCTTGGACAGTTTTTTTCCTTGGACCCCATTGGAACTTTCTCTCTTTTAGTCTGGGGCTGCTGTTTCTCATCCATCTACCATGTGACTCCACAGCAAGAATTAGTATTCTTAGTAACTTCCCTGTAGATACAGGCAGGCTGCTGTTACCTGCCTCCAAAGCCATCCTGTCTTCAGGCTGAACCAGCTCTTATCCTGCAGCTTCTGATCACGGGGCAAGTGAGCCCAGCCTGACTATTCTGGTGGCCTCTGCTGAACTTAGTCCAGCTTACCAATGTCTTTCTTACGGGAGCAAAAGCTGGGAGCAGTATTCATGATGTGATCTAATGAGTACCAAATAAAGGCAAATAATCACTTTCCTTGATCAACTGGCTGTGTTTTTGTTAATAAAGCCCAGTATGCCAGCACACACTGCTGACACATTTAGACACAAGCATTACACTGATGTAACACCAGACTGTTCTACTGCACCTCAAGGATCTGCAGGCAAATGCTGGTTTTGAACCAGAGGTACATTCTTTGTCTAGACAATCTTGCATTGTTTGTGACAAAATGTGTCAAATCTACCTGGCTGTCTGATGTCAACACCAGTAAATCAGATGGTCTCACAGTGAGTATATCTATTGTACAGCACACGTGCCAAAGGTATGTTTACCACGCAAATATAAGATGACTTTGATACTTCCCCTTTTTGGATGCAAGATAAAATATACCTAAACAAAGCTTTCCTAAATATAAAGAGTACTTCTCCACACAACTGTCCCTTATTCGTGGAAACTGGCTAGGACACTGTTTAAAATAAGAAACCCAGACATTGCATGAACTCTTGTTGCCTTAGCTGGAACACAGTAGTTCTTCCTCAGCTCTTCCTTGCTGCCAAGCTGTGGGGCCCAGAGGACTGGGTCTGGAACCAGCCTGGTGTCACTGCAGTCCTCCATGCTCCTGTGTCCAAGAGGACAATGCAGAGACAGTAACAGTGGCCCAGTACAGGTCTGGCAAAGCCTACTAGCTGGGCTTTGTTCCATTGTTCCAAGGATTTATCCCCTGGTAGGTAATAAAAATGTTTCCTTTTCATAGATTTATTTAGTACTTCTCTTAGTTCTATATGTAGGTGAAGCCTCATATATATTTCCAATATAACAAAGTTGGTCATTTTTTTGCTTGCTCTACAGCTCTCAGTGAGACCAGATGTCTCCTATTTCAACTCCAGTCATATGCTAGAAGTATTTCTAACTTTCCACATGTACTTGGATTTCAGCTGAGCATAGTCCTGTCTTCTGCAAGACTTTCTCAGACTTTGCCAGTTATTTAATTCCTCAGACTTCTGAAAATTCACAATGGCGGAGACAAAGGGACAGGTACACACTGGTACAACTGGATGTTGGGTATGTTCCCCTCTATACAGTGTTTTCTTCTCTTCATTTACTATTTCACAGAATTACAGAATCATCTAGGTTGGAAAAGACCTTGAAGATCATCTAGTCCAACCATTAACCTGACAGTTCCCAACTACACCATGTCCCTAAGAGATATGTCGACCCGACTCTTAAACACCTCCAGGGATGGGGACTCCACCACCTCCCTGGGCAGCCCATTCCAACGCCTAACAACCCGTTCTGTAAAGAAATGCTTCCTAATATCCAGTCTAAACCTTCCCTGGTGCAACTTGAGGCCATTCCCTCTTGTCCTATTTCTTGTTACCTGGTTAAAGAGACTCATCCCCAGCTCTCTTCAACCTCCTCTCAGGTAGCTGTAGAGGGTGATGAGGTCTCCCCTCAGCCTCCTCTTCTCCAGACTAAACACCCCCAGATCCCTCAGCTGCTCCTCATACAACCTGTGCTCCAGACCCTGCACCAGCTTTGTTGCCCTTCTTTGGACAAGCTCGACCCTCTGAGTTCCAATCTTTTACCCTTCATACATGTGGCTTTTCCTCCAGCATTATATTTCCACTTTGCTTGTGAACTCAGTGTTCATGTCCCATTAGTTTTCAGATTTATAATTCTTAGCTTTTGGCTGAAAAATTGTCCACAACTCTGGTCGTTTAAGTGGCGTGCCAGAGCTTGTAAACTCTCGTAAATATAATCCAATAGGGAGTGTGTCTCTCTTTACAACACTTGGTATCATCTTGGCTAGCGATATTTGCCACACAGCATTCAGCTCCATCTGTTGCCGGGGAATTCTTACTTGGATTTTCATTGGTCTTTTTCTCTCTGATGTCTTTTCATTTTCTTAGTTGGTCTGTATATCTGCTTCAGAACACTGGTTCACATTCCACAAACTTCATTTTTCACTGAGTAACTCAATTCACTCTGTAATCTATAACTGCTTTTTTTAAGGGTTAATCCTGGATCATCCAGTAGTTTCTCTGTTTTGCTTCAGATTCACCCCAGACTGGTAGTTCAGACTTTCTGTCTACCTATCTTTTCACTGATATCTTGCATTTGTAGATTTAGTGTGAAAGGCTATTTAGATTTTCTCCAGCAGTCTGATATTTCCAGACTTTCTGTTATAGCAGGTCTCGTAGCATTTGTCTACTCAGGGCTGGTTTGTTTTTTGCTTGTTTGTACCCTTCTTGTTCTGAAATCATGAGAGGCAAGGATTATGGTAGAGGTCTAATGCTTTCTTAGTCATCACCATGATGTGAGTTAAATCTCCAGCTTTGCACTTTAATGGTACAAGCAAGGTCTTGTAAAAGACATTAGAGTAACAGCTACACACATTGATGAACCTGCTTCCCTTCCCCTTCCCCTTGCCCTTGCCCTTCCCCTTTCCCCTTCCCCTTCTTTCAACTCTTTTGTAGATTAACACTAAAATGCAAAACAAACCTAATGGTAAATGGGATGCCATTTCACTGAAGTAATTTATGACTTAAGCCATGTTAGAATTGGAACTACAGGTACAAAAGATGGTATCAACTTTGTCTGTGTTGGACAAATGAAGATATTGGAATTATGAAACTATGTGTGTCTATTTTCTTAGACCTCATGTGATAAAAGCATGGGTAGTCTGTTCTCTTCTGAGCAGAAATAGGAGGGAATGGACTATATTGCTCCCTGTAGTACCTGTGCACTTGTACCCCATAAAAGTCTTACCACAAGAGAGGAGACATACATTTAGTCAAACAGCCAGGGAGTCATAATATAATATCCTAGGTTACACCTAACATTGGTATATATGTATGGGAGGAAAAGCACCAGGGTTTGAGTGTAGTCCAAGTCCACTTTACCTCTACAGCCTTTTGATGTTGGGAGCTAGCAGGGATAGCTACTGACTGAAGGATCTAGTCTTGCCTGTACAGGAGAGGTGACTTAGCATAGCTGTGGCATATTACCTGGTGAGTTCCCTTGTCTTTTTGCACTTCTATCTTCAGGGGCAGTTCTTACTAAGAAGGATCATTTCCAATGCTTGTTGTCACTTGACCAAGCTAGCAGTAAGCCTCTAAGAATTTCTCTTCATGGGGAACCCTGCAGCCTGTGTTGACTTTATGCATATGCTGCATGGATGTTATTGAGGTGGGACAAGAATATGAAGAGTAATTTGAAAATGGGAGATGGACAACTCATGCTTCTTGGTTTTCAGCTGGTCTATAGCGCTTTGGTAATCAAAGCTTATGCAAGTTAAAGTAATCCTTAAGAAACTCTAGCTTTCGCCATGTAGGAGTGCCCATGAATAAAGAAACTAATCTTACAAAACCTGCAGCTTGGGGAGCTGTGGCTTAACACCAAATTATATGTGAAATGTGTATGTTTGGGGATCAAAACCTAATAAACACATGTTACCATCACAGTGAGGGAAAATGTGCTGGTGCTTTACACAACCCTTTCCCATCTTTCTTGTACCTTTTCAGATGAACAGCAAGATTTTCTGCTAAAACAAAAGAAAGGGAATACTCAATTGTAGATCTTAAAGTTCAAATAATTGCTGCAATTTACATCCCCCTTGAACCAACTAGATTGTTTTCACTGAGTCATTAAATCAGGAGAGATGTATTTTATTTCTGTATCTATCTTCAGATTTTGATTCTACTTGATCAAGAATGAAGTTTGCAAATATCAAAACATTTAATGGCAGGACAGTTTGTAATTTTTTTTTTTTTTTTCCAGAAACCCAAGGAACTTGGTTTATATCTGCTTGATTTACTGTGTGTGATAATTTAACTTTTCCATATAACAACATTTTATTTTAAATAACATAACGTGCAGTTAATGTGGATGCTGCCATTTGAGATAATTAAAAGTATTTTTTGTATTCCAAATTAACTTTTTTTTTTTTTCAAATCTCACCTGAAGAAAAATATCCAGAAATATTAATTTTTCACTGCTGAAGCAAAAGTAACTACAAAACCTTTAGAATTTCCCCCAAGAAAGAAATTTTGTGTTCTAAGCTGATGCTCTGATTTCTTGTAAAAGCGTCTGTCTCACAAACTGTGCTGCCTATGCTAATTTATGCACCATTTGACTAAATAGATCCCATCAATGAACAAGAGGAAAATATTTGCACCTTTTGCTCCAGCTCATTTTTGTTTTTCAAAGAACTCTCACAGGCCTAGGGTTTGTAATTATTCAAATGAATATTGGCACAGGTAATCCTCAGTCAGGTTCGGGCCTCATTGTAGTAGATGCTGCACAAACATACAGTGTGTGCCAGCCTGTGTCCCAGAGCATTTGCAGTTTGAAAACGCAAGCTGTAACAGGTGGATGACAAACATGGAGAGAAGGTGAAGTAACCCTTACAGCAGAATGCTTTAGTACAACTAATTAGTTGTGCAACTCAAAGCCCAGTGGTGACAGCATTGAAAAAATATTTCAAGGAAGAAAAAAACCCAGTATCTCCTTCAGTTTCAGTTTCCTAATAATATGCAGAAAACTCCTGTCAGTAACACTTGACCAAAAATTGTCCATTTTTGCAATAATGAGGCAGTATGGTCTACCCTGCTAAGTAACCAGCATTTGAAAGACTTTTGAGAGTTCATAAAGCTTTTGTAAAGCATGGACTGTAAAATAAAAATGAAATATTAGTTTAATAACACTAGACCAACAATTTAATGTGCTTATAATTTTCAAAGACCCTAAGCAGTAAGCATCAAGAGTTGATATTAAATTCTGTTTTCTTATTTTAAGATTACTTTACGTTCCCCAATGGGGACTTTAAAGGTTTGCTGTTGTGTTCCATCTGAAGAGAATCATAGATGATAACACACATAAAAATATAAAAGTTATCTCAATCAGGGACATTACATATGCCAATATCTTGTTTTCCTCTAATTTGCTTCTAGACTTCCTAAGAGTTATTGTGTTAGTACTTCCAGTAAGACATAACTTCCCATACACTGGAAAATCTCTCTTAATTACAGAATTTTTGAGGTTTGAATTTTGAGGGTTTTTTTGTTTGTTTGTTTGTTTTTTTAATACTTCAGGCAATTCAGGTGAATTATAGAACATCTTGGAATTTGTTGAGGTCTTCTAATATTTTATGATGTCTTTTGACAAGTCAGTTGTAGTAGGTACCCAGAGATATCTGGGATACTTCAACATCTGACTTGAACTATGGGTACAAACTCCAAGTAGACCTACCATGGTGATGTTGCGCTACTGCAGCAGCATTCGAATGTACCTTCTAAGGAACAAAGCAGGTCTCCCATCTGGTTTATTTTAAGTTCAGACAAAGGAAACCCCTGATAGAAACAATAAGGGTCATTGCCTGAATGAAGTAAAACTACAAGCTAATAGTTTCCAGATGCAGTTTCTGTATATATAGCTTTACTCCTATCCAAATATATTTCTCATTCATACAGGTTTTCAATATAACTGTATGCAATTTTCATTTGGTTGCACAAATAACTTCATGTATATTCTGACAAGTCACTAAATATGTGCATGGAGCAGGACCAGCTTTTAAGACTGTGAATATTTTCATAAAATAACTGAAGTAGAATTGAATGGAACATCTTTTCTCTTATTTGGCTCACTGCATGTTTTTCTTTTGCAGAGAGCAATATCTCTTTCTACATCAATCTTTATTGATTCAGAGAGCAAAGGTAGTATTTACAAGTTTTATATTGAAGGATAGGACTTCATGGATGCAACTCAGATCACTGTTCTAAACTTTAAGATGCTCATAATCCTACCCCTTTCTAGCATAATTGATTTTCTAGGTTAACTTTTGCTCTTCCCCAACTCACCAGTAAGATCTTATAGCTACGTGTCTTAGAAAATGTACTGTCAGTTACCCTTTTCTTGATGTGAAAGGCTTTCTGTTTGAAAGAATGTGCACTGTTTTCTAAGAAATAAAAAGCAAGGAAGGAAACAGAAACAGCAGAGAGGAGAGCAAATTTGTCCCTTACTTTTGCTTCAAGGAGGACATCTCTGAGGGTAGCTTAGGTAAGCCCCAAAGAATTGTCTGAGATATAACAGAGGCTTATTTCTAGATACTGCAATTCTCCCTGGTTGGTGTCTAGGGCTTTCTTTTATGTTATCACGCATGGAATAGTTTGCACATGGAGATTTTCAGACTTTTTTCAACTTTTGTTCATTGTGAAGGCTTCTAAAATTTCTTCTATTTGCAACTCTGCTAATGGTTATATCACTCATATATTCACAATTTGAATTTTCAAGTTATACATAATATAACAAGTTTTCAAGTTATACATAATATAACATGTTATACCTATAACGTATACAATGTGATGCCATATCATAGAATCATAGATTGGTTTGGGTTGGAAGGGACCTTTAAAGATCATCTAGTTCCAACCCCCCTGCCATGGGCAGGGACACCTTCCACTAGACCAGGCTGCTCAAAACCCCGTCCAACCTGGCCTTGAACACTGCCAGGGAGGGGCCAGCCACAGCTTCTCTGGGCAACCTGTTCCAGTGCCTCACCACCCTCACAGTAAAGAATTTCTTCCTTATTGTCACTTGATTTTTTTACTGCAGAAAACTGGAATGAAAAGTCTATGTACATCCAGGAAAAATTTTTGTTTCTGACCACAAAGAGAATTTATGTTAGTATCTTAAATAGGCCTTTACACCATGAACAAGAAATGTAATCATTGTTCCTTATGTCAACCAAATAGTAGGTAGCACTGTGAAACCGGTCTGGCCTTTTTTTTTATTATGCATGCCTTTGTTAGGCAGAGAATTCCCTCTGGTGAGCTTGGTCAGGTTCCAAGCCTAGGTGAGGAAAGTAGTCTAGGTAGTACAGCTGCACACCCTGGAAGTCAAGAAAACAAAATCACACATAAATAGCAACTGTTACAAAGATGCAATTAGAGCCTTCCTGTCCAAGAGTATACACTTTGGTCCTCTCCTGTTACATGGCGATAGCAAAGGTGCATGAGCTGTGCAGTCAACCCATTCATCTGCTGTAAAACCAGGGATTCTCAGACCCCAGTATCTACTCCCTGCCCAAGACAGAGTTGGTGTGAAAACGGTGGCTATGAAAACTGTGGGCTGTGCCCTGTGGCAATTTGTGCTGTCCAGTCTCCACTTCCCTCTTTCCCAAACACTCCTTGGATGAGTTCAGGGAGCAGACTGTGTGACAAATTCTTCTGTCACTGGCAACCACACAGCTGATAGTTATTATTAGTTTTTGTTTCTTCCAGGGATGGCTAGGCTGCCATATCAGTTGATACACACCATCACCTAACTGGGCAGACTTTCCCAGGAGAGACAGTAACCAAGTGCACGCTAATGCTGACAACAGAAAAATACATCCACCTCACAGCTCTCTTTCAAAGGACTCCCAAGGAAAGGGTTTGTATAAAGACTCATGTATCAGGTGAATTGCCTTAGCAGATTGCAAGTAACTGGGGCTTGCAAAGAAGAGCAATGGCAAATCTCACATACATAATATTAATACTTACCTGCCATATAAAAATGTTGGGAAAAAGAAATCTCTCAAGGAGAGAATAGCCATATATATGGATATGTTTCTTTATGTGTGTTTGTGTGTGTTAGTTAAAAGCAAATGAATTTTCATTCTTCCTCCTTCTGACTTACAGAGAACTAGGAAAGATCTGTTTACTCCACAGATTAATGTCATGTTGAGAACATTCCTCCTTTGCTGCATTTTCATTCATAAAAGATCACTGTATTAATTATCGGTGTGACTCCCACCATTCTCATCTACTCTCAGCTTCTTAATTTTGGGTGTGTAGTGGGTAGTACCCTGGTGTCCCTGGACCATTGAGAAGTTGTGCACGGCATGGTGGCTCACTGACACTCCACCATGCCTGTCACCAGACATGAAGCTATCTCCCCCTCCCTGCTTCTGGGTGCCCACTTTTTAGTAGGACTTCAATGTTTATTGTAAGGTCTCTGCAAAGATAAGGTGGAGTCACCTGTTGTAATGAAAGAAATGAGAAAATCTTTATTTGTCATAAGGACTGTCACTGCATTTGTCATTTTTGGATTCTTGAAGTAGCCAGGAAATGCAGGACATCTTTTTGTAAGAGCTTTTCCCACACTTCTTGTTTCCATACTTTGCCTATTTAAGGGAACAACATTTTTTACATTTCCAAATGTAGCTGAGAGTAGAAACATCTTTATCTTTTTGGTCTAGTGTAACATTTGATATTCCACTCCTGTCCTTCTTTCTGTGGCAGCACTCTTGTTTCCAGTCAGAAAACATTCCTTTTCTGAGTAAATAGCTTTCTAAAATATACTTCACCTTCAGCATCCTATTTAATGAGGATAAAATTGGTGGTAAACCAGAAAGACCAACAAGTGACTCCACTTTTCTACACTTCATGTTTTTATTTTATCTCTACTTTCTCTTTAGTCTCATAAGATAAAATAGCTTTTACTCTAATATACCTGTTTTCCTGGCAGTCTCCTGAGAGGCAGTTCTTTAAAATGGATTTCCATTTCTTGATTTGCTTTCTGAAATGTTTATGAGCTCTTAGGCATTCAAATATTTTCCAACAATTAAAATATACATAAATATTTCCTAGGCAGTTCTCAAGTATTATGGAGGAGTATCTTTTGAAAGTGAAAAAGTCCTCACCTTTTTTTTTTTTTTTTTTGTACAAGCTCTGCATCCCAAGAGATATAATCAGTGCTAGACAAAAAGTATGCTCCTCTGCTGTAGGATGAATCACTTACCATGTCTCTTACTCCTAGATCTTTCATTGTAAGCTTAATAGCCTCTCATACTTTCATATTTTCTTCCTGGGAGTCTATATTTATCCCTGCATAAATCTTATGCCTTGTTAAAATCCACTTCCTTATACCAAACCTGGTGATTAAAGTATACTGCTAAACTTTCCCCAAAGTTGGGCTCAGCTCATAAAGTCTATTCTAAAATACAGTTGTGCTCAGCACATCTGGACAAGGCTATACCTGAGGTAAACCATTAGCTGCTAGGACTGAGTAGGAGAGTTAGGTGCCTCAGACTTGGACTAACCATAAAGCTGCAACAGAAATGGATTTTTTCTTTTGGTAAGTTGAACTGAGAAATTGATTAGGTGAGAGAAGAAACTTTCGAGGGCTTAAACAAAAATACCCATTGTGTCAAATCTTCAATATTTCATTTGGAGACAAAATGAAGACATAAACTGTCAACATTTACTTAATATATATGTTCTTCATGCCTTTTTTGCCCATTAAAGGTTAAACCATTTTAAAGTGAAAATTAAAAATTCAGGAAGAAAACAGGAAATACATTAGAAATATTGAAATGAAAAAAATAATTTAAAACAAGTAAAAATGAAAAAAATTCTATAGCTTTTACATTGCCCCCTCTGTTTTGTTTTTTCTAATTTCCTGTAGCTATTTGCCATTTTCTTTTCCTGAAGTTCCATTTTAATTTCATGTGTGTGCTAATTTCCTGTTTGCTGCAAATGAAAGCCAACTCCAGTTAACCTCAGCCAACATTCTCGGTTAGGAACTCTCCAAGTTAACCACTGGGATGCACTGAGGTCAGGATAGCACCTTAATTTTTATTTCACTGCAGTACAGAGATGTCTTCATGTGGGTCTCAAGAAAAATATCTCCTTCAGTTCACAGTTCATGGCCCTGAAATGCCTTCTGGATTGTGCTGCCTCTGCTCTTTCTTTTGCAAAGAAGAGTGGAGGTCAGTCAGTCTTTCAGAAAGCTGTCACACAAAGATGAAACGTTGGTTGTGCTTCTCCTTTTATTCCATGGCTTGCTTAGTAGTACACCTCTAGACTGGAGTGACAGGGAATGGAGTTGTCTCTTTGGAGTGATGGGTAAAGATGAGCAGATAGCAATATCAGGGGGTCCAAAGAGGGAAGATTAGTCAACAAGGAGGCCATAATTCCAGCAAGCAAGGCTTTGTCTGCTCTGGGGTTTCTGAAAAACAGGTTTTCAGAGAGTTATGAGGAAATTTTGATGGTGTAATAGGACTTAAAAATGTAGTCTCAGGCAAAGGCATAATGCTGCCTTCTGGAAACACAGCAGGCCCACAGTGGACATTAAGGCGGTGGCTGATCAGATGCAAGAGGCAAGTTCTTGCTAACAGATGAGAGATGCTAGGCAGGATGCTAAGTAGTGTGTCTAACGTTCTTCACTGATCTTGAAAGTAAAAACAAACAAATAGCTTATATTTGATATGGGAGGCACCTGCAAGGTTTCCAGAGCACTTCATGGAGCTAGCACTAAGCAGCTGTGTGCTTGCAAGACTGAAGATAAAAAGGCTATAAAAGCAGATTTACAAAGAGAAGCTGTCTTGAAGTCTAGCAAGCCAGGCAAAAGCCAGTGAACTACCACTGCTGTTGTTATCTCATGCTTTAAAGTGGCTACTTGGTACTTATGAAAAGCTTTGGTGGTGGGAAGGAAATTTCAACATTCACAGTGCTCAGACAGTTAATTTTGGGGTGGAAAATCAGGCCCAGAAGCAATCTGCTGGCTATGATAGATGCTTTGTCAATTAAAAATGGGAAAGGGAGACTTTAGACACTGTCAAGAAGTCCAACAAATAAATGGAGATGCTTTTGCTTCTAGAAGAGTGGCAGGTCTGTGGCAGTGGCATTTAGACCACATACCATGCCAGGAGGCCCCACGTCTTCTAGACCCTAGAGCTACTCAGTCTGAATTCTTCATTCAGAAAACATAGTTTGTGTTCTTAATTCAGGCATGGAATTATCAAGACTCTTCATCCCATGTTTAAGTCAATAATTTTTAAACACAAATTTGCAATTAGAGCATATGTTTTACAGTCTTTGTTACTTGAGGAGCTTAGCCCTTTTCCTGATCAGCCAGCTGGTAAATTATCTATTCACTGAATGTGAGTTATTTGAAAATGAGCTCATGGATTATCATATACTAAAAATCAGAATGTCTCAGTAGTGTTTTTTATTTATGTATTTATTTTTGGTCCCTTCTGCCTAATATCTTCTTCAGCTCCCTGGCGTCTGTATCAATATTCTTCTGCTGCTTACTTCGGCTGAAAATTCAAGTATCACTCAAATAAGTTAATATGGTATTTGTTACTTAAGTCTTTTCTATTATCATATAGTATTGACAATATTTATGCTATTTTGCTTTAAAATTGTAGGGAATATTTGATTTTTTTTTAAAAGTGGTAATATTAATTATATTATTACAAAAAACATGTATATATATATATAACAATTTTAAACAAGCCGTGACATTAAAAATGATAGCATAATACAAGTCAGTTCTTGTGCATTTAATTTCTTTACAACGGGTAGTGGGCTGAAAGTCTTGAGTCAGAGGACAAGTGCTTCATTCAAGCTGGATACAACTGATGTTTTAGCAGTTGAAGGAAAAAAAAATAGATGACTGACATGTCTTATTTCTGTAACTAGGCAAATAAATCACTCTATATAGTTCAATAGCTTATTATAATGTATTAATATATTTTATTGTCCATAAGTGATTTTTATTTTTATTTGATGGATTTATTTGTGGGAAAATATATTTTGAGATTTTTAAGTTATATGAAACGAGTATCTGCTTTGCTTGTTTGTGTTTGTGATCAGAAAGCAAAAAAGGAAGTAACAGAACATTTCCAGAGGGCTATTCTGTTTAAAACCCTTAAAGATTGACAAAGATAATTTTGTTGGTTTGAAACTAGTGGTCCACTGTTTCTGAGGAGGAATGTGGAGGCAAAATGGCTTTTGGAACATACAAGCTCCATTCGTACCTGCCCTTATGCAGGATGAGTCAGTGGAAACGGATCAGAAAATAAATCCTGCGGATTTTTCATCAGGACAAATTCTTCCTTCGCTCAGCAGTGATACCCTCATGAACAACATCTAATGAGGCAAGAGCCTCTTGTAAAATATATCTGTGGGCCTAAACATGTCTGTCTTTGAAGTATATTGAAATGTTATTTCTGAGAAACCACAACTTCTGTGAAAAAAACCTCTAACTGAAACTGAAGTATGGTTGAGGAAAACATAGAATACCATCAAATTCCTAGAATTCTTCTTCAGAAACAACCCCTGTTAAACTTTTGATAAATACGCTTCTCTGTATTTGATTTCTTATTTGTTTTCAATTCTGAGTTCATATTTGGACTTTTTGGTTATATAGAGCCTCCTTCTGCAAAGGACTTCCAAAGTTCTGTTCCAACACAATAACATTAAGAAGTGTTAGTCATTTTTGATATTTGAAGCTTCTGGTAAAATTATATCTTTCCTATAATTACATCAATGCAAAGGCTGAAAGGGACCATCTAGGAGATTTTGTTCTCAGTTTAAAAATCAACCTCTTTTCTGCTTGTTGAATGATTTTCAGATACACAGTAAATAATTTTCCTTACAGAGAAGTTTATCGTTATCACTATTTCTATCATTATGTTGTGGTAGCCCTTTACTTCCCACTGCGTGGAGCACTTTACACATGGGTGACAAACACCTCTGTATAGAGCTTGTCCTCTCAGCTGGCAATATAGGGAGAAGATGGGAAAACAGAGACATAAGAAGCTAAGATAGATTTCTAGAGAGACTAGAACATTTATAAAAATACAAGAGAGAAATTATGTGTAACAGGAACACAGCTCAACACAGAAGGTGTAAGCCCTGTGTTGGGGCCCAAGTCTGCATTGTGCCATCTGCTTTCTCTTCTGCGTGTCTGCCATAAATCTGGGAACAAGAGACCTTCCCAGGATCGTGGCTCTTGGAAATGTAATGGCCAAAAATGCATCTCAGATAAAAAATCTGAGGCCAAGTGACAACCATGAGACGTCTGTACACTGTCCCTGCATTTAGGGACTATTTTTGCCAAAACAGAATTCCTGATTTCTTGAATCCTAGTTGAGCATCCTGCATACTGTATTCAAATATATACATACATTACTACTATATATATATATATATAGTACCACTATACCACAATATATATAGAGTGGTAATGATACTGAAGTGTTCAAAAGTACTCTACTATACAAAAAAATCTCAGGTTCAGTTCTTATTGGGTTTTCTGCATCTTTTTGACAGTTGTGTTTAATAGTGTTCCTATTTATGACTACAGTAAAAATCACAAGCTTTATCAAAAGAAAGACCAGTGTTATCTCAGGCAATTGGGAAAATGAGTAGAAGTTACCTGGAGGTAACTCAGATAATGAACCCACTTTTTGAGTTAATCAGGATTTGCTTATTATGCTCTCATATCCTGTGTTTGTTGCTGTCTCCCAAAACATTCTCTGTTGAAGAGGAAAACATACTAATAATTATCTGTATGTTTCCCTCATGTGTTTCTAATCCAGACAACATAAATGAAGGATAAACTCCACAGGATAATATGATCAATAGCAAGGAAAAACTTAAGAGCTGATGTGATAAATAATGAATAATTTCAATGCTAAATAATTCCATTAAGACAATCAAAGAGTTTATGATGCCACCATAACTCAGAGGTGACATTGATTTCAGGTAACTATCATTGTGCAGAACTACAAATTTACTGTGCAGCAAATTTCTTAATGGTTTGGAGCTGAGGAGGAGGAAGATACAGATGGGAGGAAGAGCAGAGCATGTGCATGAATCTGAAAAGCCTCGCTCTGTGTTGCAGTACATTAGTCTATAACTGTTCATTTAATTATTGGGTTCATGTAGTGTAAGTGTGGTGAGAATAGATGGCCCCCATTCATTTAACTGCTTCCTATCCATTTCCAGCTGACTGTTACACATCTCCGCAGCTTATTGCCTGGGCCCTCATTCCCACATTCCCTTCTAACTCCTCTGAGTCACGATTAGATTTTCTACCCTTTAGCTGCAACTTGTTGGCAGATGGTTTTGGCTGAATTTAGACAGGCACAGATGCCTTCATGCTTGCAGTCTTTGCAAACAGAAAAAAAAAAAAAACAACAAAAAAAAACCACAACCATACTCCATGTTCCTTTCCTTCATCCTTTGTGTATGTGACTGTGAGTGGGTTCTATCTATGCATCCATGAGTGTATGACCTGCCCCAAAAAAAGAAGGAAAAATGGCAGATACACATTGAACTGACATGTAATAACAATTGACATATATTTTATATTGCTTTATCTTCAGAAGAACTAGGACATTATTTAGTACAGAAGATATTTAAAAACTGAGCTAGAGCTAGCAAATCCTTCTGATGAATCTATCACATATCTGATAATCTTCTGTAGACTTACTACAGCTCTGTCTTTCATTATTTAGTGTTTTTCTATAATTTTGTTCTTCTTAACTCTTATTATTTAACTCAGTGAAGAGAGGGAAAATCATTAACATTTATATAACATGGAGACAATCACCAGTTTTTACAGCCTAAATTTTTGCAGAAAAAAGCCATGTTCCACAAAATAGCTATACATACTTCTGTGGTCAGTGCTGTTTCAAATTGTGCCACAATTAAAGAAGATCTGAAGACAAAATCATAGGTATTTCAACACAATCCTTAATCTTCTATATAAAGAATAAATAATAGTTTTAAAATTCAATAGCTCCCTAATTGAAAGCCAGTCTTAGAAAAGGGTAGAGACTATATAAATCAAAACCAAATCCGAGGTGTGAAATGTCTTTGAATTTTGCCTCCTTAACCTCCTACCTGGTTTCCATTCATGCAGGTCTGCAAGAAATAAGTCCTCCTATCTTCCAGTTAGGACCTACAAGATTCATCCTAAAACTGGACTCAGCTACTCTCATTTGTGAAATTTCTGCACTTCTCTATTGTCAATTTGGTATCTTATAGAAAATAAAGTTAAAGACTCTGTGCTTCAATGCATGTATCTAAACTAAGCATAAAAACATCTGAAGGGACACTCTTTTAAACAACTCTAGAAACTAAGTAGTGGCCATCCTGGCATCTTTTTCCCAAATAATTCAACAATTTTTGAGAAACTATGACAGAGACAGTAGTACACTTGCCAAATAAACTCCAGAAGTGTCAAAAGGCAAAAGTCTCCAGACTCTGAAAGAATCTGCTCTACACATGGTCTATTTAATGTTTTACCAGTAATTCATAACAAAACAAACCTCTTTGTTGTGTTTCTGTACCTACGTAAGAGATGAGAGCTAAAATTGAAACAGGAAAATGGTGCAGCATGGATCACTAGAGAGAAACAGAGACCTACAAAGCAATTTATTCTGTTGGTTCACGTTTAATTTGCATTTGAATAAGGTTCATTTCACCTGAGCATTAACATCTAAATCTAATTTTAGCAAGAGACAAATAGTTTAGGATCTTGTTATTTCTGCTGAGAATTTTAGCCAGAACATGAAAGATTATTTTAATGATAGGATTTGGTCCTGGTTTAATAAGAGTAAATGCAGATCATCAATACACAGGTTTTTGAACCTGTGGGGAGCAATCAAAATTAATTCCCTGTGGAAATGGGATCAATACATTGCCTCTCCAGTAGATTCCTCTTCCAGAGGCTTAGCACAGAAAAGGGTGCAGCTTTTGTGTGAGAAGTTATTGAATCAAAATATGTTAGTTGTCTTTGTTGCAAAATAGATATAAACCTGTAGCAGTTGAGAAAAATAACTCACACCACGTGGATGACACTCATCGGAAAGGCAGCATTTGTACACTTTTAGCAGTATGACTACTCTAAAATGTTTGTCATTTGGGGGCTTGCCACAATAATACCTGAGTGTTTTCAAGAGAAACTGATAGTGTTAGGGAGGCATATGCGGGTTTCAGTGAGTGTCTGGCTTTCCCTCCTCATTCATTGTGAAAACATTGCTGTTTCACTTATTAGTGTTAGAACAAGGCAACACTTGAAAGTGGATGTGTTTTCTTGTGACTCTAAGCAAAGTTGGATTTGAGTCCCACCATCAATCTGGTAATACAAAAAGAAAGCTAAGGTAGGAAAAACCAGCAACAACAAAAGAACAACTTCAAATGCATTTATTTTTTTTTTTGCATGTTAAACTATTAGCAGAGCTACCTTGTGCAGGTAAATGGAAGAAGTGGTAGAACTGGTGATACAGAAAAGCATTTCTGTTTTTTTTGTTTGTTTGTTTGTTTTTTGTTTTTTGGTTTTAATGTGTTTTCCATTAGACAATGCTTGCCCACCTGTAAGAAATTTCAAACATAAACTGGAGCTGGAATCTTGACATGGCTGAGGCTACATAATATCTTGAGTACTCCTGTTTCTGGCAGAGCTTGTGTTTCCTTACTGCTACATGTATTGCCAAAGACTGCAAGTTCATTTTCTTCAAAAAGTTCTGACTGTCCTAAAGGCATTGGAGTTGCCTGCAGGCATGGCACCTATAAGATACATAATGAGCCACCTCTACAGTTTGTGTGGTAATCGCATTATTTGATCCTTCTTTATGGTAAGCAGGAAAACTTGAGGTGCATCCTCCAGGCAGATTAATGGTTATATGTGACAGACTGCTGTTTTACGTGGGGTTTCAGCATGAATTAAGACACAACCCATCTTCATTTTACCTTGACACTCTAAACAATGTTCATGTTTAGAAAGTAGCATGGCTTGGAGGTGTTTCTATATCTACTTGTAAGCATGCAATTCCCCCGCCTGTGAATCAAATCTATCAAGTTTCTCCCCGGCTCGTCCACTTGTAGAGTTCTGCTATGTCTCCCAGGGCTTGGTGCACACTCTTTATTTAATCTCCCCTTTTGCATTATCCCAGAAAGCTTTTGCAGCTTTTCACATGACAAAATTTTTGATGGCCACTTGCTGGCAAACAAGTAGCATTTCCCCTATGATGGGCATTAAAAAATACATACATATTTTAGAAAGTATTTTAAAAAGTCTTTAGTTTATAATTATTCATGAAGAAGACATGCTGCTTCCAGAAGTATCCTCCTGAAAGAAAGAGTTAGTACAGAGATGCTAAGGGAAGGAGTCTAGTTAAGTACTCATAAAATGAACAACAACTTTTGAAAAAATAAAAGATCAATGGATATTTTGAAATTATTTATACTTTTTAATTTCAAATGTTTCCTCTTTATGGCCTCACTGGATTCTGTAGAATTTTAGGACATCTGGTGGCCATTAAACAGAGAAGTGATCTTAGAGTTTTGCTTCAATATGTTTTGCACAACTGGAATTACTTAGTGCTCACTATTTGCTGCTTTAATTGCACACACTAAGCCTGATCTTGACCAACAAGGATTAGGAGTGGCTTTAGTGCATTTACAGATTTCCACAAAGATTAAAGTGATGGCACAACAGTAGCTGGCCTTTTTCTGTCCAGAGTCACACCAAATGCTTGTTTAATAATTGAACTGTGAGACAACCAAGACTTTTTTTTTTTTTTTTCCTGACTTCTACACAGTTAGATTATTTATCTAATCATTGTCTATGCTTTTGCTGCATTTGAAAGGTTCCTAGCCGATTCACCAAAAATATTAGCAAAAATTTTCTAATTAATCTTCCATTATATTTTACAAATTAAATATATTGTTGCAAATGTTAGCACAGAAGATTACTGAGGAAATTCATGGAAACTCAGTGACCAGTCTTTAACCAAACATGGACAATCAACAACTTTCTTAGATGCTAAACTGATTATATTTGTTTCTATCTATATTAATTTTTACTTATCCTCCTAATTGTACATACTAAAGTCTGAATTCAAGAAATACTGTGGAAAGAAGATATTCTTGGAAGTGGATATGGACCTGCTGAAAATATTTCATTTCAGTCTACTCTGGGCAACAATCAGTCAAATAAACCCATCTGTCTAGCTCCAGTTTTTAAAGAGGATGGAATAAAAAGTTTTGAGGAAATATGTATTTTAAAAACTCTTTACTTTAAAAGATGTGTTCAAAATTAGTTATGTTTTTTTCTTTGTCAATAAATAATATCCATTGGTAAGAATTTTTACACAGGAAAAGCTTTCACGCTGACATTTGCCACTCTGCAACTTTTGAAAACAATGGGTTCTGAATTAAAAAAAAAAAAAGTCCTACAAACCCAGAGGAAATGATGCATATCTTTATTCTGCCATTTGGTGACTGTTTTTGACCATTGAAAAAAGTTCTGAAAACTGGCAAGGAGGTAAAAGCAAGAAAGCAAAAAAAGAAAGTTTATAAACAACCCTCCTAGATGCCATTCATTTTATTGCAGTTGAACACAAAAGGGAAGTAAGGGAATACTTTCAGCAATTTTGTGAATTTTATTCATTTTTTTTCAACCAGAGGTAATGGTAAATCTCACAAGATTTCAAGTAAGGTACTTTGAAAATTAATTATAATTGGAGTAGAATGAGAAAAAAAAAAAAAAAAAAGAATTTAAAACCTATCCGCCTCATCTGAACATCTAATTTCAAACTTCTTGGGGGATAACAACCCCAACTTGCACTTCAGACATTTAAAGCATAGTCCTATCTGACATACCTGTCTGTGCACTTTAGAACATCAAGTACCAGGACCTCAAGTCAATTCCTCCAAATAATTAGATTCTTGAGTTTAAACACCTTTCTTTGGCATTATATCTGAGGCAATGCAAGGAGATGGTTCTTCAGGGCAGGATGCAGTTGATGTGCAGGGAAACTGACATCTTTCTACGAGCTGTCTCCTGCCCAGTTCTCCCCTTACCTCCCTGTTTTTGCATAAATAAAGGCAGGATCCTGCAGCCAGCATATTCCACCTCTTCACAGCCCACGTTCATCCCCTGCGTTGCGCAGGCAATTGGGCAGGGAAGAAGCAAAGTGGAATCAGGTAAGAACAATGTGATGGCAGCCCACAGATCTGGGCAGAAGAGGACTGATTCCCCGTATCTACCCCAGGCCTAGCACACCCCACTGGAGTCCAGAGCTGTCCTAATTATCCCAGAACAGGACATTTTTGTGGAGTTTTCAGCTGCAACAATTTAGGATGTCTCTCTGCTACATGTGAGAAGTCATATTCAGCTAGGACTTTTGCAAAAGTTAAAAGCAATAAATCTAGCTGAAATTTACCCCTTCACTATTTATTAAACACAAATGCCAAGGTGCATCCTTTTAGAGTGAAGTTTATCAGCACTCGTTATGTTAGACAAAATAATGTATTTTCCTGTAGCTGTCCCAATTTTTTTCTCTGAAAGAACTAAAATATTCAGCTGTAACTGTAACTCTGTGCGTCTGTGTGTGCGGGTATGTGTGTGTGAAAAATTATTTTGAAATAGAAGCCCACGCTGCAAAATTTCAGCCCAAACATTTCAAGTATTGTAAAGTTATCAGCAAATGAAAAACTCTGACACAGCACGAAACACCCTTCTCACAAATGCAACCTTGTTAGCCTGCTTATTGTGTTATGCAAGTGCTACAGAGCTAATGTCCTCTTTTAATGTCGAGGATAAATAAAACCATGCTAAGAATGAATACAATCATTTAAACTGATTCAAGTAGTTTATCCTGGCATATGTCTTGTTAATTAAGATGTGAGAATAATCAATTTTTCTTTTGAAATATGTGAAATGTGAAGTGAAGCACATTGATGACCGTGTAATTATGGTGACATGAATACCTGAAAAAATGTATTTTGCTTGACATGGAATGAGCCTTTTGATGTCAGCTGAAACTTTCATTTCCTGGTACTTGTAAAACATCAAAAGGGTAATAGTAATACAGCCTTAAATATGAAAATGCTTAGATGTCTTCAACCACAAAACCAGTACTGTCCGATAATGGTTAATAAAATGTTGAAGATACTGTTTTTATTTTCTTCCTGTGTTTTAGTCAGTTTGAGCCATGCTCCCAGGTAACAAATGGTTTCAAAAGTTTATTGCTAATCTGTGTTACGCAGGAGCATTTCCAGTTTACCAAGACCTCACATATGCCTCACTGCTCTCCTTTGCCTTGTTGGACAGAGACCTGGTAAGAGACTGCTTCACAGACACGTGGTGTACCTTGGTTTCCACTGGAAGAAGCACCAGGAGAGCACAGCATGCATTGACCAGGCTCCTAAGGTAAATGGAAATGCACAGGGAACAGGCCTTGGGGCATGCAGGGCGCCTCTAGACACTGGTTCCCTAAATTGAGGACTATTGGTTTCTGCTATAGACATGATCAGTGTTCACCAGATGAGACTAGAAACCAGGTATACACAGTCCCTGCAATTGTCCTAGCAGCTCTCTAGCATAATAGTAGTAGGATTATTGTATATTGAGCTTCATTAGGAATAACTGGGAGTGTCGTTGCCTCAAAAGTCTTATAACCTGGTAGGTAGGGTGCTCTTGAATATGCAACATGTGTTGTTCAGAGGTATCAGGAGATAGTGTCTGACCCCATCCTGGGTGTGTGTCCCTGGGCCCTGGCTGCTTCAGGCAAAGAGGGACAGCATACCACCAGCTGAGTGAATCTGTCTCACTGCCCCCTTTCAAATTATTTCCCAAGCATTAACTGGATTTGATGATAATTTTTGAACTATTTAAAGGGAACTGAAACCTAATTTTCAACCCATTTGTTATTCACAAATTACATTTGTCCACCTCTTCTTGTTCCCATGCTCTCTTCTACTAAAGCTGGTAGCTTACATAGAGCCTTCAATGAAACACTGCAGCCCAATCAATGCTTGACGTGCTTCTTTTGGGAGACCTTTCTTTATTTCTGTTTCACACCTTTGGTCTTTCACACCTTTTATCATTTCACACCTCTGTTCTTTTTTACTTCTTTTGCCTCTCTTCATTTCTCTGCTTTATCAGTTGCTTCTATCCAGCAATACAGAAAAAAAATGTGACTAAAAAAGCAATGTATCCATGGTATTCATCACCTTCTATTGTTTGAGTTGTAATGGCTTTTTGTGCTTCTTCTGTGAAACTTGCAGTATTTGTCAGTTGGATTATTTTCTGGAGTTGTTGTAACTGTAGTTATTATGTATTTCTGCTTTTGTCTTGTGGAATAAATGGATAAATTTGTCTGGACAAGTCTTATCCAATATCAATGGTAAGAAAGGAATGACAAGTTCAGTGCCTGTATGGGATTTTATTAATTTTCTTGTGACCCCCCAGCTGGCAGTTTCCAAGTTCACCTCATATGGAGCAATGTCTGCTTGTTCATTATCGATTTCTTTGTGGAAAGGGCTTTCTCTCATGTTTTTGTCACTAGTCCAAGACTACAAGTGGAAATGCAATGCTAAATGACTAAATGAATTGCTTCACATCATGATGCAAATATGTGAGACTGATTTCTTGACACAAAACAATTCAGGCTTTGAAAGGTAAGAAGCCCATCATCACATTATAAAAACAAGCAGTGTAATCTGAATTTATTTTTTGTTTAAGATGTTCTTTCAAAAATACCTTTTAGTCTATTATGAATGAAGCATGTTCCCATTCAGAATGCAGAGCGAGACACATCGTAGTGTGTGCATCCCACAGCCCAACTATTAGTGACAAATCCAGGTTCCTAAAGCATAACAAATTAATGGCACTAGGCAAACAAAGCAGATAGGAAGAGGTTTCTAGAAGCACCATAACAATAAGATTTACCCAAGAGTTACGAGCTAACTCTTTTTGATTTCTTGTTTTATTTGCACATCACATATGTTTGGCCCTTGTTAGTGAACTGCTTTTCAAACATGCTGTTATTCCTCCTGAAGTTGCACCATTTGCTCTCTGAAAATAAAATGAAACTGGAAGACTTCAAAGTAGTGTTCAGTCATGAGCCAGCTACACCTCAAGACACCCTGCTGTTGCAGGGACTTCTTCCACAACCATTACCGTGATTTATGATAAGGTAGGTGGAATGTAGGGTGGTTAAATACTCCAGCCTGTCAACTCATGGAAGAGCTAAGTTTCTTCATGTGCTTACAAATGGTAGAGCAACCTCAGAGCCAATATATCTGGGTGCCCTGAAACAGTCGGTAATCAATCCAAAGTATAAAGCAGACTGTTGTTAGGACTATGAGAGCACCTCCTTAGATTTTTTCTGATTTCCCCACAATGTCCAAACGTCATCTTGGAAGCAAGCACTATGTAGCTGGTAGTACAATCCAAAGCTGGGAATGTGGATCTCTAAATCTGTGTACAAATATTTCAGATCACCCAGCAGCAAGCCTGTGGCAGGCCTGGCTCCAGCCATCAGCCAGAGTATGGTACCTGGCTAGGACGTAAGAATACTGGGAAAAACAATATATTATTGCTCTGCTGCCTAGTTTGGCGGACCTGATTTTCTAGAAAGCTGGGTTTTCTGCATCTGGTGTCTGCTCACAAGGGAGTCCCTGGATTGGCAAAAGGATATGAGGCCACAGTTATTGCTTGAGGTGGAAAGGATCTTTTGGAAGCAGCCATTGCCAGCATGGACCTCCTATCTATTGAGTGGTGCATGTGGCAGCAGAGCTGGCTTTTAGGCCTTTTCTGCCCATCTTCTGCCCTGCTTCTCTTCCTCCTGCAGCAGGACATGAGCCAGCTGTTGGCAGCTGTACCAGCATGGGACATTTGCAAGGAAATGTGTCGCAGCATCCCATTGAACTGCTAATAACAGTATGCCTAAGTAGCCTCATGGATCCATAGTAGCTGCAGGATAAATATCCATTTGAAAGTGAGAGGATGAATTGTTGGGCACTTTTTGATAAGCCTGTAAGATGTGAAGTGCAATTTCAGAACCATTGTGAGCCTCATGCACTGCTGCCTGTTTGTGTTTGTCTGTTCCAGCATGGCTTAAGGGATTTACTGTGGCCTATCTACTCTGACAACTCAGTCCTATCCTAGAATTTCTAATATCTTGTGTTAAAGCTTTGTCTCCTGATGATTATCATGACAGCCTGTTGCCTCATCCAGAAATAAATGAAAACTGATGACCCAAATAGAAAGGCGAAACAAAAAACAATGTGGGTTTTCCTCAGCGGATTTTCCACACTGATTATTAAGAATGGGAATATTTTCATTTTCCTACATGGCCTGCCAGCTGATTTGGCTCTCAAGCTGTCAGAGTCTTTTTTAATCTTTGGTTTTGTTTTTCAGGAGGTTTGTCAGAAACATTCAGTTCTTCAAGTGCCATTCTCACTGGTTCCAGCTAACTCTCCAGAGACCAACTCTGAGAATTTTGGGGAAGAAAAATAACAAAACTGTCTTTTCTTCCTTTTGAAGCTATTCAGACAAATAAAGACAAGTCTTTATTTATCAAAGAGATATATAGTAGTGAAAGAGAAGAACATACTGATTTACAATAATTGTCTGGAGATTCAAAAAACAATGTAATAGTGCTGCAAGATAAAGAGTTCAGAATAAGACATTAATAACCCTGCTAGTAAGCCACAGGTACTAGAGGTGGCATCAGTGGCAGGTATTTATATCCTCTGTTTTATATCCTTACCATTGTACCAAACCAGCTTTTGGAGTTTAATTTGAAATTTTCAGAGAATCACAGGATCACAGAATGACTGAGGTTGGGAGGGTTCTCTGGAGGTCATCTGGTCCAATACCCCTGTTCAAGCAAGGCCAGGTGCCCAGGACCAGATAGCTTCTGAATATCTCCAAGGATGGAGAATCCACAACCTTCCTGGGCAACCTGTGCCCAGTGACCAATTACCCTCACAGTAAAAAAATGTTTCCTGAGTTTCAGAGGGAACCTCCTGTGTTTGTTTCACTTTGCACCCATTGCCTCTGGTCCTGTCACTGGGCACCAATGGAAAGAGCCTGTCCCTGGCCCCTCTGCACCCTTCTTTCAGGTGTTTGCATACACTGATGAGATCCCCCTGAGCCTTCTTTTCTGCAAACTGAGCAGTCCCAACTCTCTCAGCCTTTCCTCATAGGAGAGATGCTCCAGTCCCTTCATCATCTTGTGACCCTTTGCTGGACACAGTATGTCCCTGTCTCTCTTGTGCCAGGGAGCCCAGAACTGGACCCAGTACTCCAGGTGTGGCCCCACCAGTACTGAGTGGAGGGGAAGGACGACATCCCTTGAAAAGCTGGTAACACTGCTCCTAATACAGCCCAAGATATGATCAGCCTTCTCTGCACATTTCTGGCTCATGTTCAGCCTGGTGTTCACCAGTCTGCCAAGCTGCTTTCAAGCCAGGTGGTTCCCCACATGTACTGGTGCATGGGATTTTTCCTCTCCAGGTATAGGACTTTGCGTGTCCTCTCAAACTTCATGAGATTTCTGCAAGCCCATTTCTCCAGCCTGTATGAGGTCCCTCTGGACTGGGGCACAACCCTATCATAAACAGCCACTCCTCCCAGTTTTGTGTCATCAGCAAACTTGCTGAGGGTACACTCTGCCCCATCATCCAGATCAATAAAGAACTTGTTGAATGGGACTGGACCCAGCACTGATCCTAGGGGTACACTGCTAGTCACTGGTTTCCAGCTAGACTTCATGCCACTGAACACCATTCTCTGGGCTCAGTCATTCAGCCAGTTGTCAGTCCATCTCACTGTCTGCTCATTCAGTCCATACTTCATCAGCATCTCTGTGAGGATCTTATGGGGGACAGTGTTAAAAACCTTTCTGAAGTCTCCTGATTTTTTCTGCTGATCTCAATCTTTGACCATTTCCTTTTGCCTTCCTATTATTTATCACTTGCTTCCCTTTTGATGTTAGCAACAAGCTAACAGACATTTTATTTGATAGATGAAAATAGTTATGTGCTCTGCAACAAGCTAAACTTTAAATCTATATTTTCCTCTGCATTTTCTGCCAATTGAGAGTAAATTAAATGGGGGTTTCTACTGCTTAAAGTTTACAAATAGTAATGTAGTACAAGATTTTTTATGTTTTGAATTTTATTATTGCATTCAATTTACCCTGCATTGTATTTTAAAAGTATGTATTAATAAAGTTTACTTCTCATGAGCTGCTGGAAGAAGTAGAAAGGTGGAAGTTTTGGCAACAGGAATAGGGGCATTTCAGCAGTTATCAAGTGTGGGAAGTATGTAATGGAATAAGCACATGAATTGCGTATGTCTTGCTAAAACAACCATTAGTGACATATGTAAAGTCTGACATTTAATTAATCATCAGTGGGTCCAAAAATAGGAAGTCCCCAATTGTCTATGTTATGGTTTCAAGCACTTTGTATTTTTTAATTTATTTTTTTTTCCTGGGAAGAGGGTGGATGATAACCTTCTACAAGGAGAAAACTTTTGTTAAATTCCTGTTTTGCAATAGTGCACAGTGCCCCTGCCTATGACAAAATACATAACCTTTTCTTTGGGGAGATTTCAAAAACCTCAAGGAAATTCAAGAGAGAAGCAATTTTTCTTCAGGCAAGGAAACACAATTTTCCCTGTTAATCCTCATATTTAAGAGTTATGGGGAAAATTAAGACATATATTGAACAAGCAGATGTCAAAGAAATAAGAGCAAAGGGACAATGTTCATAAAAATCAAAATCAGAGTAACATGGCATTAAAAAGAAACGTTTTGCCAGGAATACTTCTTTTCAAGCTGAAAACAGGAGAAGATAGAGCCTATAGCTCACCTACCCAAAATGAAGAAAGCTGGATCCAACCACTACTTGTCTGTCACTTCCACAAACAGAATTTTCTGTATGTGTTTATATACAAGTATACATGTAGCTGTAATTTAAGAATACTGAGGGTGTTTAATAATATGAAATTTATTCTGAAACCTCATCTAATCTGTATGTTCTTGTGGCAGGTGCATCTGCCCAATGAGAGCAGAGCTTCTTGGCTGCTGAAGTGGAGCAGCTCCTGACTGC
The DNA here is from genome assembly GCF_003259725.1 of Athene cunicularia. NCBI lineage: Eukaryota > Metazoa > Chordata > Aves > Strigiformes > Strigidae > Athene > Athene cunicularia. Next base: position 102,049,378 of record NW_020799095.1, on the reverse strand, counting down.
CTTTGCTCTCAGGGCTCCGTGGTAGTTGGAGCCTTTGGCCAACGGGAGCCGCTATTGACCACAGGTCAGACTGGGCCTGGGTATCAATGGAGTCCCCTGGGGAGCCATTGGGAGCTCGTCCCCTGGAGCAGCACTCTGCGGTCAAGGACTCTCCCCTTGGGTCAAGACGCTGCCCAAGGAAACTCCTCAAGGTGATTTGGGACACACTGCCCTGAGCAGGTCGTTGAGGTTGAGAGCCCTCACTTGTTAGGTGATAAAGTGTTTTGGGTTGTTATTAAACCCTAAGGAGTTGTACTTTGTTATGCGTTTTGGGTTGTCCTTAAACTCTGTGAAGTTGTTCTGTTCTCCTCTCACAGACATTGGAACCTGTAGTTTACGGAGGGCTAGTTAATTGTGTTAATAATAAATTTTTAATTTTTGGTGGTTTGTTGTTTAGTTGAGTAACAGTTCTTATATTATGTCATCTTCAATATGTGTTGACTTGACAAACTTACCTAAATAGTTATGTAATAAGCAAAGGAAAGCCAGAATGTTACTGTTGACCTCTAAGCTTTCATTTTGGCTGTGTTGCATGCCAGGTAGCTGTCTTTTTACAGGAATAATTGAAATAAATATGACTGAAATAAAAGTGCTTTGGACTCTATATCTCCCTTCATGTAACTGGAGAATTTTTATTCTTCCAATTTTATAACATCATTTATATGACTGGTGCTGAAAAAGTCATGAGTCTCAATCCAATAAAGACAGAAATGGTGCTGTAAACTCTATGTTAGAAATGTAATATAAGCAACAATGGCTTACAGAAAAGGGAGCAAAGGGAAGGTGTATTGACACCACTGTTCATTTTATTAAGCATTATGTAGGTGGGAAAGTCATTTCAATATATCTGAAAAACACAAGCACAGTCCTTGTCTTCAAGAGCTTACAACCCAACATCCTCGCTCTGCTGGACTGCTACGGTCCTACTGTGCTCTGGGCAAATCATGGTTGCTTGTGTTCTTTGAGAAAGGAGAAAAGGGGGCTGAAAACACAGGAGCCATAGAAGCCTCCAGTGAACAGAAAGGTAAAAAGTGAGGAGCAGTTTGAAAGCAGAAAGTAAGAGTGCCTGACAGAACTGGTAGACTCTCAACAGCATGGTGAAAGAACCTGTGTAAGGATGAGGCAAAGAAAACAGAAAAACAAAAATGATGCTATGGAGAAATAAGGACAGAAAGGGGGATGACAAGGCAGAGTTCGAACATCAGAAATATTGTCCATCACTGGACAGACTATTGTATATGCACACACATATGTCCTTGCATGTCTACATTCCTGGAGAAACTGATTGGATTGTCTCTCACTAAATTGGCTTATCTAATTAGAAATAATAGGCTAGATAGATTACCCTTTCTAAAACAAGGCAAAAAGAAAGAGGATCGTTTTTCCTCATTAAAATCTTGTGTATTTTCCTTTGACAAGCAGTAGACCTCCTGTGCTTTCATTGCAAGAAATTTGGTAGTCTTGTACACTTTCACCATTTTATTAAAAATTTGTTTGTCTTCAATAGTTAAAAAAACCCTGCAAGTCAGTTTTAACTTGCCGCTCACACCTGGTAAGGACTAGTGCCAAGATTGAGAGATTTCCTTTGCACAGTCCAGGACTCTTCCATTGGTATCCAGGCTTCAGACATCAAAAAGATGCCCACCACAGCAGGACAAGGTTACAGGTTCACAACTGAGGTGGAAAAACAGGAAACACAACTGTAGGACTTTTTTTTGCCTTTTTTTTTTTTTTTGGGGGGGGGGGGGGGGGGGGG
>NW_020799095.1:101941793-102047533 GCF_003259725.1 Athene cunicularia | reverse complement strand
GGGGGGAAGTCTGTAACTAGCTGGTTTGAAGGACTTTGAAAGAAAAGTGACATGAGACCTACAAGATATGGGGATTTTGAGAAAACATCAAAGAGCTAAGGATTGAAAGGTTTGCTAGGACTCTGAGCACTGTGACTTTGGGATAAGGAGTCAGGAACTAATAAACTGAGTAGATGTGTCTAAGACTGAGAGGAACTCAGAAGATGACATTCCATGCAGTGAAAGTGGTGGTCAAGGCAAATTAATGTGCTACGAAATGAAGATGAAGGGGGAAGACAGAGGCTGACAGTGCTTGAGCAGACAATCTAGGATGAGCAGCTGGTTGGTTTCTGGATCCCAACTGGGTTTGGAATATAAGAGGATAAACGTAGCTGCAAGGACTGCAGCAGTCTGAGTGTGAAGAGGGACACAGCTGTAAATATTTGGAAAAAGGTGTGATCAGAAAGGGAGACACAAATGGATTTTAGTTTTTTTCACTTTTAGATTTAAGTTCCTTAACTGCCCAATCTTGCTTTTAGTGCTTTCATCCTTTATTGGAGCTCATCCTTATAATTGCAAATTGAAATGATACCATAAGCAGTATTGGCTTAGCTCCTTAACTGCTCTGCTGTCAAACTAAAATAATAATCCCTTAGCAAAAGCATTAAGAGATTTAAATGTTTTTGCATTTTTTATCTGTGTTGATAATGGTCACTACTATTTTGATTGTAAAGATACTTCAGGAAAAAAATCCTTGTGGTTCAAAAAAAAAAAAAAAAAAAAGGGGGGGGGGGACTGAAGCCCTTGCTTAGATGGTTTGCATGCAAGATACAACCAACCACAGTTACATCTGTTTGACAATATTAACAAATTCATTTGTGAGGGATGAACTCGGGGTCTTTGTGGTTCTACTCACATGCAGTATTAGAAATAGTTTCTGATTTGTCTTTATTTTTAAATCAGACTTTTTCTTTCTCCAAAAGTGAGTCAATTTAAGTAAGATTTCTTAAGCTTACGATGTAAAGCAGGAATGATAAGGGCACAAAATCTCCACTTCTAAAATCCCCTAAATCCCAATGATGACCATGGATAGAAGGTGTCTGTGGGTTTTTGTCTTGTCTGACCGGTCCCTGCAAAGACGCAGAGATCTCTCCCTCAGTGTTAGGGTGTACGTCTCATGATCATTACCCCAAAGGATTATGCCGAGCACAGTATTCAGGCAAACCTTTAACGAAGAGAAAATGTGCCTAATAAGTCTCACCTGTTATTTGTATGTGCATAGGTGAAACACAAAAGAGGAATTTCGCAGTTTTTTCCTACTTTCAGGGAGCGAGCCCAAGCCCTCTAGTGGTCCGAGCAAGCGGAGCCCGGGCTGGGGAGTCATCGCCAAAGCATCGGAGCAGCTGATGAAACACAGCAGCAGTCTGGGAGAAGCAGGCGAACGAGCTAAATAACTTTGTATTTGATTGCACACCGCTTGCTACTACAGCTGAGGAGAGAAGTGGTTTGCAGAGGAACCTTCTCCTTCGAAATTTGGTGTATTCTCGGCTCGCAGCTGTGACGCTTCCTCTGCTGCCTCCCTCCACTTTCGGCACTTCCTACCAAAACGTGGGATTTTCCCCTCCAAAGTGCCACACAGCAGTGAAGTGTGGAGCCTGCTGTTTCAGAGGCCACTGGTCTTCACTGAGCTACGACTTTCCCAAGCCCTGAGGACAGTAAATTCCCTGCAGGGAAGCCCCTTTGGAAAGCTGAGAAAGGAAAAAGGAAAAGGAAAGGAAAAGGGAGAAGCAGCTGTTTTTTAACCTGAAGTGGGCCATTTGGGTTCTCCCAACCCTCTATGATTTCTGGGGAAATTATGTCAATTTTGGTAAATCAATATATTCCAACCTTTTTATCTGGATTTTTTTTTTTTTTTTTCGCTGATTAACAATACTTGTAACCTTGTCCTAGCAGCTTTTTCTAACTGTTTAAAGGTGTGATTTTATGTCTAAAAATATTCATTGAAAGAATGCTGCAAAACATGTGCGAACATCTATTTACATAAATATGGTGGCAACACTCTTCCTTGATGAGCTGAAAACTCCACTGCAAGTCAGGGACCCTTGAGCAGAAAGACAACCATGTGATCCAGAGGATCAAACACAGATAGACAATTGTGAATAAAAATAATAATTTTAAAAATAAAACAATTATCTCCTTAGCAAGCTATAGGCTGGTACAGTTAGAGAAACCACTCACTGAAGTATTTTAAATGACAGCTAATGTGGGATCAGGGAAAGATGCTAATGCATGTAATTTATTTTTTTTTTTGACTGTAATTAGTTTGTTCAGCTTTATTAAGTAAAGCTTATATATGCTGGTGGAAAGCCCAGCTGCATCATATTTTCAAGGTACCCTGGAGAATGATGAGAAGTGCTGCTGAGGGAGAAGGGATTGAAATGTCCATCATAATAATTTGTCCTTGCCACAGGTGGCATAGGGATTGATAGCTCTCTTACACCAGGGAAAATCAGAAATAACTCCTCTGAGGCAGGGGAATGACAGTGGTGTCTAATCCGTAGGAGAGGAGAATGAGGAGAAGTGAGTTCAGATCCCATTAGGGGCTGTGTTGGGTTGTGCTCTCCCTTTGATGAACCTGTGGACTGGGTGTCACCACTGCAGGCCCAGCTCTGCCCTGTGGTACTGGCTGAGCCAGAGTGATGCAGAGGGCAGATGAGATTGAGGAGATTAAACCCCAGCAGGTATTCCAGATGGGATCTCCAATTCCCAGGACAAACAGTCTCTCTCACTGAGAAAAACAAGGAGCATTACTAGATTTTCCTGTGCACATGATTGAGTTTAAATAGGCTGAGCTGCACCAGATTTAAAAAAAAAAAAAAAAAAAAAAAAGCTTAGGAAGAGGCTGGCTCCTCTGATGGAAATATGGCAGAGCAGAAAAAAGGTTGTAGTTTAAAAAAAGTGGGATATGATATTCTGTATTAAAATGAACAGATCTGTTCTTACAACTGGGCTGAACGTGCTGTTTGCTGAAATAATAAATTTAGTTTATTTCTTCTTCAGTTTTTGCACAACAGTTAATCACCTTCCAGTGTAACCAAACCTCAGGGATTTTTTTTCTTTTTTATTGAGTTTAGAGCTATCATTTACTTGTAGCTGCCCAGATTCTGGCTTTTCCATCCATGTTTTAAATATATTTTGTCTTTTTTTCCATTAATTTAATGAAAACTAATTAATATCTAAGATCTACCTACACATTTTCTGTCATTAAAACTGACAAATTAATGTATAAGATCTACCTAAAAGTAATTTTTATCATATAAAAAAATAATTCAATACAAAGATGCAATTCACAGAAGAGGAGGGAATATATACATAAGTATATCTTACTAGAAAGTAAGTGATGTATTAGAAATGTGTTAGAAATTAAGCAATATAACAAATAGCACCAGAGTCCTTTCAAAATTTGAATGTTTTATGTTTAACCAGTGTCAACAAAATATCTTTAGAATATTTAGAGTGAAGAATATCCTTCTACTTGAATGTATATATATATATATATATATATGTGTGTGTGTGTGTGTGTGTATGTGTGTGTATATATATATGTTACAGTTTTATTTCAGTTTCTCAAGTGACACAAGGCTAGTTTGGATACTTTCCAAGTTTGCAAGTTATAGCTTTAGAAAGAACTTCAGTGCAGCTATGCTCTGTTTAACTTTATTATTTGGTTAAACACTGCCTCATTACAGTGGTCATGAATGGCTCTTGTCATTGAATTTTTCTCCTTCCTTTTCCTCTTACAAGACTGAGCAAACAGAGACTGAATATGTGAAGCAGATGGTTTGAAAATAGATAAACATTTAAATTTACAAGTAATTTTGGGCCTCTAAGATCCCACTTTTGTCTGTTTTGATGGCAAGGAATTCATCTGACATCAACATACTTATATCAGACTGTTCACCACAATAAAGTTAAATAATGGTTTTCAGTGTAACTACCATCTGCTGTGTTGTGTCATCTCAAAAGGTCCCCAGGCAAGAAGCAGCAACAACCCATGAGTCAGAAACATGAATTGCTACTGGGCAATGGAGAGTAATGACTAAGGGTAAAACAGAGATACCTGAGCATTCTGATCTGCCACTGCCTTTCTCTGTGACTTTGAAAATCCCAGCTGACAGTAACAGGCTAGATTCGCAGGGGTGGCTTTCTTGCTTCTTTGCCTTTTTGGAGTTGTAAATCCAAAAAGTAGATGTGAAAAGTCATTGACTTGGCCTGAGACTACCACCCAGGGACATCCACCCAAGAGATACAACCTTGGCTGGACTGTCCAGCTTGTCAGTCACACACTACTGCCACCTGTGCCCAACCAGAATGAGAAAAGATGAGCCCCACATAGCAAATTCTTTACTGGAAAGCATTTCTTTGTTAGACAGAGCTAGAAGTCATGGTTCCCTTTGGATGGGAGACTACCCTGCCATGCTCTGGTATGTTTCCCATCTGCTGCATAAAACTGCCCCATGGATCAGGAGAAGCACTCGGACCCAGATGTTCCACCCATGCTGGGTGTGCAGCTATTCTGCTCCTTTGCTCCACTGAACATTTAATTATGCCAACAAGGCATTGCCTAATGCATTAGAGATGGTAATTAGTTTTCTTTAAGAGAAGAAAGCCAAAATAAATACTCTATGGCATGGTGATTAGGACAGTCTTTTGGGGTTGAAAGAGATTTGGACTCCAGTTCTCTCAGTCAAAGATGCTGAATTTGGGGACCTTTACCTCAGTTAAGTCCACCCTGCCACGGATATCCAGCAAACACACTGCTCCTAGGGTGCTCAGCAGTACTTGACTGTCAGGGTTTATACACCCATCTCCAGACAAAAGTGCAATTTATGAAAGCTACTCTGAAATGGTATCTTCCTTCAAGTAAGATACCTAAATGTGTGCATGGTGTGACATGGATTTCCTTCAGCTTGCTCTGTGCAAAGTGGTTGGGCTACACAACACAAACTAGTGCATTCAGAGGTACCTGCTTAGGTGCTGCATGTGATGTAGAAAGCTGAGCAGGACTTACTGGCACTGTCCTCTGTGACCATAGGGTTTTCAAATCCAGGCTCAATCTGGTATTGAGATCCTCAGAAATACTTAAATGTTTGATTAGCAGGAGACTTTGTTGCAAGCAGATCTCCAGGTGTCCTTCCAGGCTCCTGGCTGGCATGGGGAGGTCCACTATGAAGAAAGGTATCTGAAAGTCAGATTTTTTTTCAGGTATCTTTTCTAATAAATGATCAACTACATTGAAGTGAAAGGTAAAACAGGTGCACAAACCACTCTGGTTTGCCAGTCATGTCCAAGCAAACAACTCTGTTTTAAGTAAAGAGATATAATTAGAGAAATCAATACAGAGGTGCTATGTAATTGTTTTCTTGGCATATGCTTTTATTCACTGTCATATAGACACACTAGGAAAAAAAAAAATCAATATTATTTCATTTTTTATTGCACGGAGAGAAAATGAAATTTAGAGGAAGTGGGTGTCTTAAAAAAGGAGGAGGAATATAAAAATCTGTGTGTCTGTCTCTGAACCAGAGAAATAATTTTTGAATTAGATTTATTCTATGCCATTCAACAGGAGAGATGGAGAAAGAGATTAGATTATTTAATCGTGCATTAATGTAGATATTTCAGAAATCATATCAGGGGATTTCTACAGATGGGGAGGAGCAATCCAGAAAAAGGTTGCCAATATTGACTCACCTACAGTCTTCACCAGCATATACCAATGCTATTCAAAATGTGATGACCCTACTTATATCAGGGAGAGTCTTTTCTGGACATTATTGAGATATGAAGAACCCTAGTAGATAAACTAGGCAATGTGGAAGGCATCCTGTTGTTAATCAGGGTAAGTATGGGAGATACAGTTAGGAAAAGGAGATGCAGTTAGGAAAAGGAGTTTTGGAATGCCTCATAGTAACCCAAAGGCTACTTTTAAGAGTACTATTATAGTTCAAAAATTGAAAAAGGGAATTAACCTGATGTGAACGTGAGTTAAGAAATACCTTTAGTACTTTTTTTTTTCTTTCTAATGTTGTCTCTTCATCAGTGAAATAAGCATTTTAAAAAGTGAGAATCCAACCTTATCTGTTAACAGAAATCTCTACACCCTCCATCCCGAAGAAACTACAGTGTCAGGAGTAATCTCCTGCAAGTGGTGTTTAGAAAACTTTTCTCAAGAATGAAAAAATCTCTAACAAATTTCTGTAATTCTTGCAGCAAAGTGTTACAGTTGTAGCAAAGGTCTTCTATTTCCTTCTCTGAATCATTGCAGATTAGATATTGCTTTTGCCTGTGTGGAAATTCCAGTGTGATTCTGTGACTCTGAAATAAAAATGTTTGTCTCAGGGGTCAATCTAAACAGCTCAGTCTGAGACTAAGGGATTTTATGGGCAGGAGAAGGACCCTCTCTTTCTCTCTCCCCTCCCCTCCTCCCTCCCTCCCTGCTTTCCTTACCTCCATCCCTCCCTCTCTCCTTCTTTCTCTTCCTCTCCTCCTCTCCCTTCTCCCCACCACTCTCCCTTCACTTTTTTTTTCTGTCCTAAAACAGACCCCATTGCCTCACCCCAGGAAGCAAAGGGAAGAAACAGAGGTCAAACCTTTCAACCTCCCCATCCCTCACAGCCCGCTTTGGAGTGTGGTTGCCTCAGATCACATTAAAAGTGTCCAGTTTGTCACGTTTCCCCATCATGTCCATTTATTTCTCTCCCTGTGCACTGCCGAAGTAATGCAGACTGATAGGAGCTGGGCTTGGGCACAGGTTCCAAAGATTGGAAAAATACCTCTTTAGGGAAGAAAAGGACTATAAATAAGAGTTCCCAGTGATCTAATATCAAATGGCAATGTTCCATTTGTTATTTTTGTATCTGACTATGTGAGGACTTTGTGGAGGGATGGGGAATGGCAGGAGAAAATTAATAGCTTATCAAGTAGTCTGAGCACTAAAGCGTACAATGTGCAGCTTCACCATTGCTTTCATCACTTGCTTTAGGTCAACATTCTCCATGCAAGTAGTAGAGACATACTGGGAACCAGCCAACAGGAGAACACGGCATTTACTAATTTATGCTTTGATGCTTAATGTTAGCTGACATGACTTAGTTTCATTAACTTTGGCGGGGCTGCTCTGTGCCAAAAGTTAAGCATATCTGTGTGACTGAAGTTTTGTTCAGAATATTAATCCAGCAACCTCCTTGCAAGCTCCAAACATTCACTAGAACATATGATTTGTGAAAAAAATAACTTTCCACAACTTTAGAAAGCAAAAATTTCAGAAAAAGGGTAAAAGTGAAATTAGCCTTTCTCATTTACAACTTAGTTTTTGTGTACAATCCTTATAACAGCAGATTCCAGCCTTGCAAAGAACTATATAATTAGCTTTTTTTCCTCAATTAGGAGATTGTAAGGTTGCCAAAGAAAACATATTTTGAATGTATCTTTTATCACATGATCAAAGATCACATATATCTCTGCCTATAATGAGAAGCTCTTGTGCTAATGTTCTGTAGTGGTCCAAAATTTACAACTGCAAAAACCTTTGATGTATCACTAATTGGTTTTAGCACCATAGATTAGGTGCTGAAATCAGTAGGCAAGAAATTGTGAGTAGTAGGAGGAGAAGGGATAATTCTGATTCTTACCATATGCTTTGAGAAATTTAAATCGTTACAGCATAAGTAGAAAAAGAAGGCAGAACTTGTTGCTTTTTTATTTTTAAGAGTCTCATAGATTATCTGTACAATCCAAAAATATGCTTTATTCTAAATCATTAAAAAATCTCCATTTCACAGTTTTTATTTTTGTAGAATCAACACCCATCTCGCCTGCAATGTGCTGTGCATTCTAACACCTAATGTGTGGTGAAGAATGTAGTAACAGGGGAAATATATCTGTATAACATGTGAAAAGTGCCAAACCTTTAATTAATTTCAGACACTATATTGCAAAATAGCAAACTCTAACTATAGACTTCATCTGCACCACACAGAAACGGGAAAGGGAGACAAGTGATGAGGTATGTGGTCTCATAATGGTGGTTCCTGTTACATCTTTGATAGCTTCTTGCTTATAAGGATTTATTATTCAAGCTGTAACAAAAATCACCAGTGGCCTAAGGATTACTGGCAAGCTGAGAAGACAGAGCTCTGCTCTGGGTTGAAAGTTATAGGGCTGGTCTACACAGAGGAAGCTACAGAGGCTTTAAAATACTCTCAAATGTTCAGTGTTTGTTTTTTCTTAATGAAAACTGAGTGATTTGAATCATTCTATACAAGCACACACTCACCCCCTTCCACCATGCCTTGTTCTTGTTATCCATTTATTCCCAAAATTCAAGAGTTTGTGTTTACAGCAAAGGTATGGTAAATAATTTATTTCAATACTTTTTAATCTAAAAAAAGAAAAGAAGTAAAAAGTAGCCTTCAAAAAATAAACAATTCTAGAACCTGTCTGCTCTGCATTGCCACAACATCTTTATTTAAACAACAAAATTTAGCTTGAACTTTTAATGTTTAACTTCACTTTGCAAGTTAATCTCCCTTATTTTCAAGGCTTGTTTTGTTTTCTTGTGTGCATATGTGGAAATTGAGGCACATAGGTTGGGGTTTTTTATTATTATAATTGGGATATTTTTGCATGCTGGTGGCAATCCAAGAAACACTCACTGTAGCACACCGACTTAAAGCATATCAGGACTCCTACCATTCACACCAATGATTTTCTCTATTGAAAGTAGAGGATGAAAGTGATTTGCAAATCTACATTGAACCAAGGTGATGACCCCTTTCTACTGCTAGACCATTACTGTAAATGAGAATTAGGTCCAGCGTTTACAACTGACAATGCTATTCAGAAGTGTCACTCAGGACTTCCACCTTTGTTCTTTATAGTAAATGCTATTTTCAACGTTACTTTGAAAGAACAAGAGATAAGACGAAATGCACAACATTGCAGTAGGTTTCCCTTAAAAGTGAAGTATAGGGTGTCCTCCTTTGATGGCAGCGTGAAAGCTGAAGGCAACAGTCATACCTGTCCTTTTGGCCTCGATTCAGATGCTCCCTACCGACTTTGATGGTGTTCTGAAAGTGCTATTTCCTTTGTTGCTTCTCCACTTTGGTGCAGTTCAGTAATTTAATGTAAGACCTTCATACGTTTTTCACATACATTTTTCCCAGCTGATGATCTTACTTTTATCTCAGTAGCAGAGCACTACGCTCTTATATCAAGAAAATCTTCATTGAAGTAATTGTTCATCATCGTTACTCTCCTTGCATTTACTCATTTAAAAATATTACCGCCTTTTCCCTTCTCCCCTGCTCCCACTTTGTTTAAATACACACTTATCAGAAAAAAATATTTGTATCTGAGACAAGGTCAGTATTGTTGGAACAACACAGGTAATTTCTTTACACAATGATGGTTGCATCCTCTTACAGATCATTTCTAAGCTGTTGAGCTCCTCATGATACCCAGCTATATGAATGGGACATCCCACCCATATGTGTTGTTCTACTACAAAGAGAATGGTGGGAGGTGATGGAAAACACCTATTGTTTCATACTATGTATTCCTATGGAGCAGTTGGGTTTTTTTTTTAATAAATGCAGTACAAAAAGTGCAGGCTTAAACCTAGACTAGCAGAGTCATCATGGTTGGTGAGTAAAGGCAGCATGGTAGAGAGAAATTGTTTCTACTGGAAACACAATGGATTGAATTCCCCCTGAGTCATTTTACATCTACTTCAGGTTGATCCATTCAGTTTTGCTCTGTCACTGTTACTGCGATGGTGCCTGAGCAGAGCTTGGCACTGACTGCTTTCCTCTGGCTGACATTCACCTGGTCGCACTGATGTGCTGGATGCCAACATGCCAGTGCTGATGTTCATTAATAAGGCAGCATCTGGCTGAATAAGCAGTGTTACAAACAGACTTCTGCAAGGACACCTTCCCTACAGCTTGGGAGTGGTGCTTGGGTCGGCAAGCTTTCTTGCCATCTCCTCCACTTGCTTATCATAAAAGATTCTGCTCAACAGTAGTGAATCCTTATTCACAGGTTTCCAGATCCCTCTGAAGTTAGCTTTAAACTTGGCTGTGGATTGTTGATTCAAAGGCAATTTCTTTCTTTCCCTAGTTGCCAAGGATCAAGTATTCATGGTAATATCCTTCAACTGTTAGTCTGGATCATACAGGACTGAGCCAGGAGGTCAGAATCCCTTTTTCTTCTGAAGGCTGTAGCAGAGAAGTGTGTCTATTATATTGGGCTTTACAGTGAACTTCTAAAGAGTAGAGGAAGCAAAATTCTTACAGAAGACACAACCCCTGTTGAATCTTTGCACGTAGTTTGTTGTTTCTAAGATATGCTGTAAAAGAAAGCACTTAAGATCCTCTGTAAACATGGTGTTTGCAGTTGAAGATTAGTGCCTATATGATATCTGTAATTTATGTATCCAGGCTAGCAAAAATGATAGAGTGTTCTTATTCCAACACTACTGATGCCAGTTAATAACTGTTGTTATTAAGTGGTGTTATTCTTACCACCTATCTCAGATGTCAGATACGTTACTAAGGTGCAGCAAAGAGCAATGAAAATAGGATCTCTGATTCCTAATTTAGTCTTCGGGAGCTGTGTGTGCTCCCAAGAGACTGCTGGAGGAAGCTCTGCTGGAAGCACAGATAAAGTGCTTTGAACCAACTATGACTATTAAAACATCATTGGAGGAAAATATTTTGGGAGCTTCAGAAGAGATTTATAACTTCTGGAGAGCGAAAGTACTACAAATATTGAGATATTCTAATTAATTTCTTGTGCATGCACAGAACAAAGCTAATGTGCTTGGAAAGAGAGAGAGTGGTGCTGGCAATGATAACAAAACCCCCTCCAAATATAAATGTTATTAATGTTTATGTCTCAGGATGTATTTGTGATGGAGTATATCTTCTTTTCTTTCTTTAGCACTAATATTCTTTTGAATACAAATAGTTGTAAATAAACCAACTTTGCATAGGTTGCACTGCAACAGAAGTTGCATTAAATCTTAGATACACCAGTTAATATAGTCAGGGAAGATATTAAATATGAACTTGCTAATGGAGCATGTTCCGTATAAAGAAGAGTTGAGTGTGCTTCCCACGAAATACCAGTATGATGTAATTTGCTATTCCACAGCTACTGACTATCATAGTGATGAAAATTGAACTACTGTGCCTGCAGATTTAAAAATAAAACTTGTGTGAGCATGAAGAGAGGGAAAGGGAAAGGAGAGATTTCCCAAAATAGAGTGTGCAAAATGTTTCCATTTTCTCTTTCTGAAGTGTTGTCAATTATGTTGGTATCAGAAAGATTTCAACCTTCTCCACTTACTTGTGATGCTTGCCTACAGATTTGCTGTGCTTACAGATAGATGTACCCTCAGCTGTCCATGGACATAGACTTGTGTTATAAATCAGAGAAGAGTTTGTGTTAAGCTATTGCTATTATTGAATAGCATCACGAGCAAATGGGAGCAAAGTTGATGAACACTGAAAGTAAAATGAGAGACCTTTGACTGTAAGTATAACAGGACAAAGCACCTATTACAGTGGGAACAGAAGATAAGCCATTTCCTTTGCAATTGAGATGGAAAAAAGAGCACCCCACTCACCAAAGTCAAGCAGAGCATTTTGAGTGACAGATCACCTAAATGGGTCATCTTCCTTCACCTGTGAATTGCAGCTCATTGTTAACTGTCAGCCTCAGACCGCTGCCTTCAGCATGTCTCCAGCCATGAGCTCAGCGAGTATCACCACTCACAGGGGAACCTTCCCTCAAGCACAAGGTACGCCAGCCAACAACCACTTATGACTCAGAAACTGATGGATCAGTTAGCTCTGCTGTACCTGCCGTAGATCAAAGACAAGAAGGATGTCAGATGATAAATCTCATTCAGCAGCCATGTGCGATGTGTTGTAAGGCTGGAAGGATTTCATCTTGTCCTTTCACCTTGGACCCAATAAGCCTTAGTAGGTAGCAGTGTGCATCTTAGAAACAAATCGGGTTCACTCTGAACCTGTATTGTGTGAAATGCTGCAACACCAAAGAGCAAGAAGTGGGTTGTCAATGTGTAGACAATGCCAATTCTTGGACCCTACCTGAATCTAAATCCTCTCTAGGGATGTGCGGTGGCTTGTTCTCTTCCCATCTCTGTGGAGCAGTGGATAAAAGCACTTACATGTGTTACTTATTTCTGATCTTGCTGTCAGTTTTATGGAGGGATTTTTCTCCCAGTGTCAGGGCATGTCACTGTTCCTGGGGTCTGCACAGCAGATTCTGCAACAAGCCTCATCACTAATTAAAAATCCACTCTCTGAATAGCACATTTCACTGCATAGGTTGTGGTAAACTAATTAAAAGAGCCTGTAATTGATAATATAAGAAAGAATGCAATTCACTAGATTTAGGGTCAGTCTTAGAATTCCTAGTAGAGATTTTCTTTTTGTTGGTTTCCCCACTCTCCCCCAGTAGTTATTTGATTCTTTTGGCAGAAAAAATTAAGAGAAAAAGGAATGGATCGAATAAGCAATTGTTCCTTCATCATTGATCTCACGGCTTTTTTTAGTTCATTGATCTTGAAAGACTGGACAAAGTCCTGAAATCAAGAGCAAACTTCTCTTTTCATCACAAATAACATGTAAATTATAATTATATGTAGTGGGTAGCATAAGATCAAAATAGTTCAAAACGTTTTAAAAAACTTTTGAAGTGTTAAATATTTTTTTGTTTTCCTAGAGATGAAATAAAAATAGAAAACATTTTTGTTTTTTTTAAAAGCACTATACATATTCTTTTAGTGTTTTAGAACTTCATCTATAGTTTCACTTTTTTCTTTGCCTCATTTTCCCTGTGATAATTAGGGGAAAACAAAGAGGTGAAGGAAAAAAAAAACCCACCTCATTTTTGTGAGTTCTTGACTAAAGAAAAATCTCAGAACTTCAAAATAGTAAAAAACTCTATTTATCAAAAAAAGATAATTTTCAATTTTCAAAAGGTTTCTGAATGGAAAATTTTTAAAAATCAAATTTTTACTACCTTGTGTTATTGAAAAATAGAGTTTCAGGCTTTGTTGTTAATAAAGAGAGTCTTAGGCTTTACCATTATATATTTTTGGAGTACAGTGCTTTTGAATGTACTATTGGAATGATTTTCATAATATTACATAACTGTAGTGAGAGATATCAGAGAGGACTACATACCTGTCCAATGGTGGCTTGAAACCACACAACATTATAAAGACATACCTTATATGGGATAGTTACAAATAATTTAAGTGTAAGAAGTGTTACTCTCTTTCTGCAAGTGAGTACCCTCATATCCATAAATAAAAATGGATTGAGACTACTATTTGATTTTCACAAGACATCTAAGTGGTTTTGCTGGTCTAGACTAAGTGCTCACACTTCCACTTAAGAGGGTTGGGTTTGCAACATCAATAATCTTTTATAAATCCAATAAAGACTGATGCCATCATTGTTCTGTATGTCCATCGGTAAGAGCAAAAGTTGAATTTCACAAAGGTAGTGTTTTTCTGCTTAAAATGCATAGAATTCACATCTTATTTTTAAAAATTTGGCTCATATTCTTAGTTGGAGGATAGGGTGTATGAACTCCTTTTTTTAACCTAGTAGACAAAGATACTAAAGAGATGTTGGGAAAAACCCTTATCTACAAAAATTAAAAGGTACTTGTCTAACAAGATGCAGTGGAAACCACAATGTTCATGTGCTAATGTTATACAGTATTTTCACAAGGTTTAAACAACTAATGATAGCTAATCTTGAGATGGCCTTAGTCTCTCACTAAAAATACAGGACAGCTCCTGTGGGCAATGGTGTGATAAATTAGAAACCAAAAAGGTCCTAAATCCTAACCCAGTTTGAGTCACGTGTTCAATATGTGGCCTTGGGCAGGCCATAACACCATACTCCTCTCCCAGTCTATCTAAAGAATGTACTAAAAACCATAACCACGCTGAAAAAACCTCGGGTGTTAAATGGACTACTTTTCTTTTTTGTTTTCTCCCTTAATAAAATTTGAAGTAACAAATGAAAATCCTTCATCCTAAATGTATTTGCAGTCTCAATGCAAAGTCCATTATTTTCGTTATTTTCAGCTGATGTCACAGAACAAAAGTGTTATTTTTGTCAATATATAACATGATTTATCATGTTATCTTTAACAACATATATCTACTGCTGCAGAAATTACAGATTTTCCACAGTACACCCATTGATAATTTCCCCTTTTCTTCATATTTCTTATTAAGAACTGAATTTACCTAAATCTTGAACTCTGTGTGTCCATGGGCAAGATACTTCTTTGCTGACCTGTTATGTTATAAAACCACCCATCTCAGTGCCCTCTCTGGAAAGAGGCTGATAGGCATGCCATGACTGTGGCCTGGCTCTCATGGTCACTGTCTTTCCAAATTTGTCATACCAAGACATGAATGCCCATGCTATTTTTCAGCAGTGTGAGTGAAAATGGAAAATCATTTTTATATTATCAACATATTTTAGAAGTAAACAAGGATTCGCTATCTATTCAAAAAAACAGCCATGTCAAAGGAAAGACATTTCACTGGTAAGGGCATTAATCTAGGGATCTGTGCCTCGCTCCGCCAGACATCCCTTGTAACACAAGAAAAAGCATTTAGTCTCTCTGTGTCTCAGTTCTGCCTCTGCCAGGCTATAGTAGTCATTTCCTGACCTCACGTGGGTTTTGTTAAGATAAATATATTACAGTACTGAGATTCTGTCAGGAGTGTCTGTAATTACACACTATACTCCACTGAGAAACTACAACTAAGAAAATTATTCTAGTGGAAGGGTAGAATCACAGTCAAGTGAAAAGGGAAAACTGCAAAGAAATATAAATCTAGTACATACTTTTCAGCACCACATTTAGCCTTATTTCAGTGGTTGATGGAAAAGTTAACAGAAAGGGAACATCCATATTTATTCAAACTCATCATAGTCAGTAAAAGTGTGCAGAGATAAAAACCAGACTCTCAAGCATCTTTTTGATGATTTGTCACTGCAGAATTGAAGCTGGTATAACAGTCACAATCCACGAGATTCGTCTCAAGTTACATGATAGATTTTTGATATTCACTCCATCAATGACTGGAATAAATGTATGTGGAGCAACAGTGGTCATGGTTTTTGACATTAATATTGTATCCACCATGATATCAATGACTCTCCTTAAGTTTTGCAGAATCCTTTCTTATTTTCTGGCATGAAAGAAGACAATGCTAGCACAAGCTGGCATATTTTGAAAGTCTGTTTCAGAACAGGAATTATATATGGTACTTTGTGTATGTATGAGAATAGACCAAAAGAGTGTATTTCACTGAGTATGCAAAGGCATAGAGGATTGTACTTGTGGACAGACCCTGCTGAAATTGCTTCTCTGAAACACTGAAGGAAGAAAGAAAGATGATCAGTCAGCCTTCAGGGTACAGAAAAAAAAAATTGACAAAAGGAAAAAATCAAAAAGGTGCTGTATCCTGTAAGGCAATCACTAAATGTCTCATGCTACACTATTTCTTAGAAGTAAGGAAGAAATAGGAATAAAGAAAGAACTAGACCCCTTGTGCCTGAAACCATAATATGCTACTGAATTGTGGAATCTATTGTTTTTCCTCATTTCAGACATTATGAAGTAAGAAAATGTATTTTTCTTCTTTGTGCACAAACAAGTTTCAGAGTATTCTGAGAAACCTTCTTGTAGCTGGGCGTTGAAGAAATATTACCTGTGTATCAGAGATATAAAAAATTGGCCAGAAAGTCCAAAGCTGTGATGCGATGCCATATAATTTCACAGCAGTAGGATTAACATGATTTTAAAAAGCTAGTTCACTTTCAGAGGATACCACTGTGGGTCCCAGTCTGTACTGGTGTATGGGTTTTGCATGGCAAGGTTTTGGTAGCCAGGAAGAGCTACAGGGGTGGCTTCTGTGAGAAGCTGCTAGAGGCTTCCCCCATGTCTTCATAGACTCTTCCAGCTCCAAGGCAGACCCGCTGCTGGGCAAGGCTGAGCCCATCAGCGAGAGTGGTAGCACCTCTGGGTTAACATACATATTTAAAAAGGAGGGGAAAAAGCCTGCTGGGAGAAACAGCAGCCAGGGACAGGAGTGAAAATATGTGAGGAACAACTCTGCAGACACCAAGGTCAGTGAAGAAGGAGGGAGAGGAGGTGCTCCAGGCACTAAGGCAGAGATTCCTCTGCAGCCCATGGTGAAGACCATGATGAGGCAGGCTGTCCCCTTGCAGCCCGTGGACATTAACAGTGGAGCAGAATCCACCTGCAGCCTGTGGAGGACCCCACACCAGAGCAGGTGGATGTGCCTGAAGGAGGCTGTGACCCCTGGGAAGCCCACGCTGGAACAGGCTCCTGGCAGGACCTGTGGACCCACGGGGAGAGGAGCCCACGCTGGAGCAGGTTTGCTGCAGGACTTGTGACCCCGTGGGGGACCCACGCTGGAGCAGCCTGTTCCTGAAGGACTGCACCCCGTGAGAGGGACCCACGATGGAGGAGTTCACGAAGAACTGCAGCCTGTGGGAAGGACCCATGTTGGAAAAGTCTGTGGAGGGCTGTCTCCTGTGGGAGTGACCCCAGGCTGGAGCAGGGGAAGAGTGTGAGGAGTCCTCCCCCGAGGAGGAAGCAGTGACAGAGGCAGTGGGTGATAAATTGACTGCAACCCCCATTCCCCATCCCCCTTCACCACTTAGAGGGAGGAAGTAGAGAAATCAGGAGTGAAACTGAGCCCGAGAAGAAGGCAGGGGTGGGCAGAAGGGTTTTTTAAGATTTGATTTTATTTCTCATTATCCTACCCTGATTTGATTGGTAATAAATTACATTAATTTTTCCCCAAGTTGAGTCTGTTTTGCCTGTGATGGTGACTGGTGAGTGATCTCTCTCTGTCCTTGTCTTGACCCATGGGCCTTTTGTCATATTCTTTCTCCCCTGTCCAGCTGAGGAGGGGAGTAACAGAGTGGGTTTGGTGGGCACCTGTCATCCAAACAGGGTCAACCCACAACACCTGGCAGACAAAGTTTCATTTATGTTCAGTACCTCCAATCTCTCCCCGGAGCAGAAAGCATTGCTGAGAGAGGCATCTCAAAGCCTGTGTTCTCCAAAAATCAATCCTGTGCAAGAAGCAAACATAGGACAGCTTCTGCACGGTTTCCACATCACAAAGGACCTGAATGAAGTATAGGAGACAGTGCAGACTGACACCTTGGATGTGGAAGTCATCTGTCCATCACATTGCCTCTGCATCATCATTGTGCAAGGCACAAAGCTAGGCAGCACTGTGAGACGCTGTATTTATTATGGGGAGCCAGGCACTGTTACAATATCAGTTGTCTATGCAGTGCCAGGAATAAATTAAATGACAGACAGACTAAGCAGAGCAAAACATATAACCTCAGTAGACCATTCTACAAAGGCCTGGCAAACAGCCTTAGAGGATGCTAACCAATTAAATTTGCTTTCACCATTCTCCTAGGGGTCTAATTGTTTAAGGTTATAGACACTTTTCAGAGGCTTGTAAATAAATTAAGAGACATGTAAAACTTTGGCAAAGCAAATATTGATGAAGTAATTGTTTATAGCAATAACAGGGACCCTGTCCATGTGAGAGTTGTGATCCCTCAGAACCCAGAAACTAGCTTAAAAATTAAAGTGTTCTCAGTGTGACATCTTATTCCTGAAATAGGATCTGGACTCAGGTGGGAAACAGTGATATGTTTCCTTGCACTCTAGTGACAATACCTGGCTGGCTTTCTTCCATGCCATTACAATTTGAGCTTTACTACATTACTACTCAAGTCCCCGAGCTAAACAAACAGGAAAAAAAAATCCAAAGAGGACCAGAGCAGACAGATATCCATATTTATTTAAACCCGAATGCTGGGAATTCTGTTTGTTGGACTACAAGGTGGTAAGGCTTCTTACCTGCCTGATAGCTGTGCTCTCTATAAGTTACAAAGCTATCCCAAAGTTTGAAATATGACTGTGGTAATTAAATATGATGGGACTGAGAGCTGAGCTGATGAAGAAGAGGAAAAGCATACTGTTTTTTCACTGAGTGAGAAAATAACACCCTGGAAGTAAAATGGTACGGTAACTTTTCTACAGGTTGAGCCACTAGAAAATCTATCCCTCTCTTCCTTGTCTTCATAACAAACAAAATGAACAAATGATAAATTGATGAGATTAAGTACTATACTCTAGCAAATGACACAGAAATTGTTTTTAGAATGTGCAGAAAACAAGGAACAAATCTGCTGTCCTCAATGGATGATCCACAGATCCACAGGGGTTAGGGCTTCAGATGCAGAGTTACCATTTCACTCCAAAATCATGAAGGCTGCACAGAAAATGTCATGCTGACATGAAATGGGAGGTTCTGATTCCATTATTGCAGTTAAAAATATTGTATGACCACATGCAATGCAGAACGAAGGTCAAAGGAGCACGTGCTTTGATTGGCAGGGGACCAGAGCTCCTGCACAAAGTTTGCTTTGAGTGAAGAGGTTTGGGGATTTGGAAAAACAGTCAGTTCAGCGTAGAGGAGCAAGAAAACTAACAGAGGAAAGATGGCAGGGAGGGAAATCACAGCATGTACCAGGTAAAATGAGATTTTGCTTTGGTTAAGGGGGAACAGGCTATTAACTGACAGTAAGTGTTTATTTTAGGTGTATTTTGGAGATTTAGCATAAAGAACAAACAATTTTACTGTCTTAGAGCTTTTTAAAAAACCCTTATTGACAGTGTTCCAAATACTATTCATTATCTTTAATACACATGCACAAGCTCTCTAGGTTTATTAAATGTTCACTTTATATGAACATATGTTGTAGTTTTCCTTCAAAATCTGACGGAAAACTTTTCATCCAATAACCTGGTCTTTTACATGCTCAGAGCTTTACCTCCGCAACACTTCCCTGAAAGTCCTTATCACTAGAGCTCTTACCTGCACTTCAGATGAGAATTAAGCTGTCATCAAGGAATAAAGGGATGATAGTAGAGCTGTATATAAAATTGCCCCAGAATCTCCTTACCCATTATAGTTGTCCTTTAGCACTCTGCAGGATTGAGACCTTTATCACTCTTAGGGAGTGTTGCTTATATGTCCTGCGTCAAGGAAATGTACATTTCAGGAATAAAATACTGAAAATACTTATTTCTAGTCCCATTTTGTGTGTATTGTAATGACTACAGTGAAGACACTAGCTTAAAAAAAACCCCACCTTTCATATAAAAATTATGCCAGAGGTTTCAGATATTATATGAGATAGTTGGGGCCTATGTCTTCTGGAAATCAAGAAACGTTGATAGTTGGAAAGGGTTTCATCGCAGATGCTACTATAAAATGAAAATAGAACTACAGAGGATTATATTATGTAGCAATTTATTCCATGACTATACCTCGTTTCTCTACTTGTGGGATAGCAGTTTTCTCTACTGCTACAGCATTTGCAGAAGCACTCTAATTCATAAATGTCATTAATAAAAATAACTTCACAATCCCATTTCATTAAAATTGTGCATTAGTCGGTGCATTCTACAAATGTTAATGGATTTGTCTCTTTGGACTGCTCATTTATAGTACCTTGTGAACACTCGGTACTTGGGATGCAATAGTTATTTTCAATTGGCTGGATAAGTCACATGGCAGTATGTTTTTCATGTGGCTTAATGAATGTGTTGGTGTACGTATTGGTGCTTGTAAATGTAAAATTTTATCAGTAGGTGAATATTCATGCGTGTTATATTGATATTCTCTTCCTGTAAATACCTGTGCCAGCAAAACTCTCTTTTATGAATATTTGCAGAAGGGGAACAGATAAAAGAGACAGTATGTTGGAGGTAAATAATAAGAACATTTGTGGTAATATTCAGAGTTAATATTTTGCAAGATTTTCCTAGCCTTGCTTAAGAACAGCTTCCCTGTAAATGAATGAAGAATTTCTCCTATACTCGCCTCCTTGTTTCTAGGGGGAAGTGCAGAAACCCTGTTATCCCAACATATGTTGTCAGGTCTGACCTATTGTACCTAGCAAACTCAGCCAGCTCTCCAGGGGACATCAGGCCATAGGAAAATGTCAAAAAAGGCAGCGCATGTGGTGCATAAGAGGTGAAGCAGAAAGTCTTTGGGTTGCTTCTAATATACTCCCAAAATAGAAATTTCCGTCTCAAGTTGGCACATTCTGTAATCACATAATTTTGAATATTTAATGTCTGTTTTCTTGGTACTGACCTTGCTCCCTACAGCTATCAACAGACCACTATTCCTGCAATTCATAACAGAAATGGAGATGTAACACAGAATCACATACTTGTAAGTAAGCTCAGCTTTGGACTCGTGCTGCTGTCACAATAGCCCAACATTTGGCCAGCCAGTGACAAAATCTATTCAATTGTCTGAAATTTCTAACGAGGATCTTTGGAGACCAGGTGGACTTTTGTACCGGGGCAACCTCTGTGTCTTCCCCCCCCAGTCCTTCTGTGATATACAGTGTTGCAGAGGGAGACTAGGCAGATGCTCAGGGCCCTCTGCCACAGTCCCACCTTTGAGGGGTCTCCTGTTGGGCATTTGGCTGCCACTCTGGGGTCGGAGAGCTGTGTCTTGGGATACCCAGATGTCAGTGGAGGTGGAACAAGGGGCACGAGTGGCTTCTGCTGCACCTCTGTAGTTGTAATGCCACGTAGCCATCTCCTAACAGTGAGATCAGAGTGATTCTCATTTAGCTGAGGAGCTGGACAAGGCTTCACAGTCCAGGACACAGGCAGTTTATCTGAGCTTTACTTGCAACAACAGGTAATGTCCTGTTACCCTGGTGATGTTCATTTCCCTCATAGTAAATTCTCATCTCCAAATAACTATGAGCATTTAAAAAAATGTAACTTCATCACTGGGCAGTGTCTCCAGGGGATGAAATGGCTATGGGAAATTCCCATGGGCAGCATGGCATGCTTTTTCAGGCAGGCTGAGTATAGACGTAAGGACTTCCTGATTTTTCTACTTGGTGGAAGATATTTGACCTCCACAGATCAATTAGTTTCCAAACTACATTGACTGTCAGCTCTTCAAAGGTCCTACAGATCCCCAAGTGCACAAACCTCTTTGCTTAGCTCTGCCAGAAACTGGAGATCCTCCTTCAGCAACAACCAAGAGGAAGCATATGTGTGTCAGGGACAGATGAAAAGCACCAAAAAACAGGTGCTCTCCAGTCAAAGATCTACACAAATGCTACAGCAGTAGTAATGCCCTCCTGAGTCACTACCCCCTCCCAGAAGGAGCCTTGCCAAGAATGACCTGGTGTGCAGGACCACGCTGCCTGACTCCTACCTGGGGTCCTTTGCTCAGGCAGGAGGATTTGAGGGAGCATGAGAATTAGGAGATAAAAGGCCACAACAGAGAAAAAGAAGATCTCAGAGCCAAAAACTGCACTGCATGAACCATGCCTTTTTGTATAGACTTTCACTGTTAAAGTCAAGTGCTTGGGAATTTGGGTATGGGGGGAGCAACCATGGCATCTCTTTTAGCTGCTGCCTCTCAGCTGCTGAATGCTTCCACTTCGCTGAAGAGATCACTGGCTAGGGATGACTGACCAAAGCAAATCCTTTTGACTTTGAAGCTGTCTAATCTGAGTACATGCCTCATCAGTTTTGGTTAATAACACAAGAAGTTATTGATGAAGAACATTAAGAAATGTGCAAACATGGTGTGTTATACACAGGGACGACAGCATTGACTGGAGAGTGAGCCCCTATTTTACTACAATCTCACTTGCAATAATCTCACTTGTTACAATCTCTCAATGAAATAAATCACTCCACAGGCAACATATAATTCAGTCTAAAATGTGGTTCTCACTGTAATCTAAATTGGACATGCCCTTATTGCCCTCTTTGCCAGAGCTATCAAGGGCTTAATAGCTTTCTTGTGCTTGCATGATTATTTCAAATCACCTTTTCAGTAACTTAGATTTTTACCATATGTTTGATCATACTTCTCACAAAAATATTATTTAAAAGCTTTACTTTTTTTCTTGGTAACAGATTTCATATATGATTTGCAAAATGAAACACATCTTTGACCCTGTGACTAATACCTTTTTCCCCATGTTGGCTACCTTCACCTCAAGAATTGTCTCTGCCTCCTCCCTGGCCTGCATTACTTTCATCCTATTCTCTCTTTTTGTTATTTCAGAGATCTGTGAGTAACGGCTACATCTTTCTTTGAACGACTCTGCTGGCTTCCACATTGCTTCTGCTCTGTATTCACAGTAAATGCTTTACCAACTGCACTGTGATCTCTATAACAAATCCTCAGCCCTCTGGTTAAACCTGCTCCACTGCTGACAGAGATGATGTTGCTGTACTATCTGACTGCTCTATCCCTCACCTACATTCATTTTGCTAGTGAGGTTTTGTGATAAAAGCACATCTGCCTGATAAACTGCTGGAATTCTTTAACTTGGTGAAGTTCAGTGTGTTGCTTGTAAGGGTGGTGAGCAAACATTGGGAGCTTTAGTGTAGAAAAGTGTTAAGTCTACTTTCACCTCTCTCCCTTTTCTCTTAAATTATCTGACTTTATAACCTTCTTGTGTTTAGTTATTAGCTTAGAAATTCTTTGGGTGTGCATGGATTTCCCAGTGCAGTTCCTATTTCCATTTAACTCCTTCAAGGGCTGTTCTGGAGAAGCATCTGTTAAAGTGATTATTGAAAGGGTATCCCATTCATGCACCCCCTTGCTGTAACCTAACACCAGCCCATGGTGTTTCTCCAGGCTGCTGTTTCTTCTCTGATGAATGACATGGCAGAGGCACAGCTCAGCAGACAATCCCATCTCCATCTATCCCTTCTTCCACTTGTGCTCAGCCTTGGACCTGAGTGTCACCTGAGAAATGTGCAAATGAGTAGTATAATCCACTCTGGGCTATCTGTCTTCAGAAATAATTGATATTCTAGGACAGCATGGCCCCACTTACAGCATCTGGCAAAAGAAGACATGAAGAAAATACACTGACATGGTAAGAGAATGGAATATATCCCCTGTTACTGGTGAAAAACAGTGCTGCTTCCCTCTGGAATAAGTGAGGGCCAAACCCCAACTCTTCAATGTTTCTATGTGTTTCTAAAGTAATTGCAAAATATCTGCTTGACCTGCAAATTGAATAACCAAAACAACCTGTATTTGTCTTGAGGTTTTGAAAAACACCTGGCTTTTATACTGGTAGCCCCACTGAAAACAGTATTAATTTAAAAATCAGGGCTGCAGATATATACCCTCTTCTGTCTTTTTACTTATCAATATTCATGTGCCATAATCCTGACTGGACTCTCAAACTTTTCTGTTGACACTGGGTTTTGACCTGCAGGTCTCGGAGGTGCAAAGATGCAGTGCAGTTGCTTGGCAACACAAACACACCAGTTTGTTGGGAGTGATGAATATTTTTAAGGAACATTTTCTTTTTTCTGTTGCTGAATGGATAAGAACACAGATGACTTAGACTGTGATGTCTGACCTGGGATTTTGGGGCCATAATTCAGGGTTTTGTGGATGCAAAGTTCTGGTTGGCATGGGGGTGAATTTGGCCCCAGACTTTACTTTCACTAACTCCAGGGATGCAGTAATTATGTTTAGATGTTCAAATATTTAAGATTTAGGATTTTGCCTCAGACAAAAATATTGGGCAGGACTCTTCCTCTTAGGTCTTTTTTTTTTTTTTTTTTTTTTAAACTCTCCATGAAGGCAGAGTGCACAATTCCAGTCTAGGCAAGCTTTTGCAGTGGGGGGAGAAAGGGAGAACAGTGCTTTCTGTGCAAGGGCAGAGCTTGCCTGTCTGCTCTGGAGAAGACCAACCCACTGGATCTCCTGTGGGAAATTCTGCTTGTGAAAGGCATAGTAGATGCCATCTCATGTTGCACCAGCCTCTCTGTGGCTGGCAGCTTTTTACAACCATCTCCATGGACTGCATTTTACATGTGCAAGCATACATGGTGTCTGGGCCTTAGGAGTTTATAGAAAGTCTAAAGCCATATAAAAGGATAATAATCTACCATTTACCAAGGTTTCAGACTTGCCTAAGCTTGACAAAGACCAACAGGTTCATCACTAAGGTAGCTGAATCTCTGTGCTTCTTTTTGTTGAGCATCTGTTTTGGCACAGCTCCCATTTTCAGATCAAGCATTTCTGATCTGGATGCTCCTCCTTGTATGGTTCTTGTAAATATTATAATTATGGATTTAATTATATTAAATTTATTAAGAATTATAATTTTATAAATCTTATCATTCACTGTGTAATTCTTCCAACTTGGTTTAGTTTATAAGCCTTTGGTAAATTTGCTGCCTCATTGTGTCCAGAAATTAGGTAATTCAGTGAATGTACAGGAACATAAGTTCACATACCTCTTGGATTTAAGGAAATTTCATGCAGAGATAAAGGAAACCAAGAGCAGTCAGATTTTGGAAGGTCTAGATGTGTTTGATATATGCACAGTGCCTCCAGTCTTTACTTAGAATTGATGTAAGCCACAGTAAATTAGACAGCCTCCAGGCTTACTTACATTCTGAATTTAGTCCCATAACATTATTTCCTCCAAAGCAGCAATCAAGTCATCCATCAGGTTGTCAGCAAATTATCTGTGTGTCATATATTAATCTCACTTTTCATATCCCGTATTCTTCTGTTTCAATGGGAATTCATTTGCAGATGAAGTCTGCTTAGCACAATATTCTGGAAATAATGTACCCCAAGAAAGAGTTAACTAATAAGAAAAAGCATGGTATCTAAGATGGTGCTCTGTGGGTACACAGTGCTAAATGAGTGCTGTAGACAGGACTGTAGCTGGAAACTCTTACTTAAAAAAAACCCAGCATGTAGAATTTGACTTGCTTCCTACTAGGTGATCAGAAGCAGGCTTTACGTTAACAGGGAACCGAATGGTTTATTTAGCTGTCGGTTATGAAGAGGGAATTTGTAGTGGAAACAAACAGGCAGCCTACAGTGATATCTTTAAGATAAGTCTGTTTTCATGGAACTGTGAAAGCACAGACTTATCTCCACTAGCAAGCAACAAGCCTCATGGAATATTTTATTTAAGACCTCTGTTTTTGTTCTAAGTTTCCTGCAGGGAACGATGGCTTGTGTTGCCACCAGAGACTGTGGATTATAGACAAAAGGAAAGCAGATTTGAAAAAGGCACCAGAATTTGTGCCATGCTGCCTTTCCTTACGTTCGTTTTCAAACAGTAATCCATCAATACAAAACAAACTTTTAATGATACAGTGCATCAGTACAGGCCCATGACACAAGAATCTTTTCAGCTTGTTTTCCTTTAGAAATAAACTAAAGAAAAATGTGTTTTGAAGCACCATCTTTTCATGTCCTAGAAATGGTCAGTGAGAAAATAACAAAGTTATGGCAAAAGAGAAAAGTTGCTCAGCTGATGTAGGGACAGTTTAATTTTTTCATTCTCTATCTTTATGTAGCATTTAGGTCATGTAGCATATTAGGAGTGAAAGCTGAGAGGTGATAAGATTTTTTATTTGCTACATCTTTCAGTAGAAAGTTACATCTTCTCTGTAGATGTAGGAATCCCTGATGAGTAAAGGGAATTTAATAAGAATATGCACAAGTTCCCTGCAGTTGAATTTATGTGTGTGACGCCAGTTGCCGACACACTTATTTGAGTGAATTTTTAATCAGAGTTTTTTGGAAAATATAGTACTTATAGCAAAAGAAAACTATCTTCAAGAGCAGAACAGGATTACTTACCTTGTGATGGAAACTAAATCCACCAAATGATGCTGAAATAAGGTAAGATGCTTTTGTATTTCTTTGCATGAAGGGAGTGGACTGACAGGGAATTCACTGAAGGCACCTCACACCTCTGACCAGGGCTGAAAGCTCTTCATCGTGAAGCAGAACCTGGTGATTATGTAAGCACTGTGTTGTGGGAGAGCACTGCAGCTTGCCACAAGCTCGTGGTCCTCTGGTGGTCCACGCTGGGAGCTGGTTACAGCTCCTG
Source organism: Athene cunicularia (assembly GCF_003259725.1). NCBI lineage: Eukaryota > Metazoa > Chordata > Aves > Strigiformes > Strigidae > Athene > Athene cunicularia. The sequence continues at coordinate 102,021,416 of NW_020799095.1, read as the reverse complement.
TCTCCCCTGGCCATCCTCCTTCCCTCCAAGTGTTAAAAAGGACAAGGAAAGAGGTGCTGAGGGTCCTGATTCATGTCCAGGTCTCAGTGAAGTATTAGGATAAGGACAGAACTTGCCACAAATCTTGGAATCTTCCAGGTCTGATATGCAGTGATAGGAGAGGAGTGTGTATTTTTATGGCTATTTGGATATAAAATACATTTTACTGAGTTTGCCTAATTCTACCCTTTAATTTTAGTTTTTTGTTAATGCTGAAATGAGGGGAAAAAGCCTTTTAAAACTCTGAGACAGTGGTTTCCATTAACCTAAGCTCTTGACAGGTACTAAAGAGAAAAGTAAAATAAGAATACTGTCATTTTCATTTCACTCTTGGATTTTTTGATATCTACATCTTGTTTGCAGAGCCTATTTCTTTCTCAATGCTTGTACAATTTTCTTGTACAAGAAACTTGTAGGAAGATTTTGTGGGAATATTGCTATTTCTGTGAGGATACTTCAGTGCTGCAGGGTCTATGTAGAGTTAGGATCTTCAGCTTTATCTCACAAAACAATTATTACTTAAAAAACCCCCAAAAACCAAAACAGCTAGCAGCAGAAAGAGTCAGAGGAAAAAAAATCTGACTTTTAGAATAAGGAGAAATAATCTGAGGTTAGAGGAAATAAATCAATAAAAGTAATTTTGTTTTATGTGTGAAGGTTTCACAGTCCTAGATTTCAACTTTCTGTCAGTTTTACAGCTTTAATTCACTCACAGAATTTTAAACTGAACCTATTTTTGTCCAGTCATCGTCTTTCTTGGGATAGTTTAACAAATATGGCTTTGAAAGGCATCATCCAAATAGAGATGAGCTTTGTAGACCAGCAGCACTGGCCACATCATGAAAGAACATGCTCAGGGATCCAGGGAAATATATAATGTGATGCTGGAATTGGAGGGACTGGGAATATTGTCTGAATTACACCTCAGTATAGGTGAATGGTCTATGTGGAGTGGCCAGGGCAATGGTACTTGTGAGTTTGAGTTCTGTATATGCTTTTTCTAGGTAAATATTGTGGAAATGCAATCAATTGGAAGTGTAGCAATGACAAACTTTTTTTTTTTTTTTTTTCTCATAAAACATCTGACCTCCGAGATTTGGACTCCTCTCACAAGAGACAGAGTAAACTTCATCCAGCATATCTACAGGTGACTCTGTCTCAGACTAAAAGCTTTCAAAAACATCTGAAGAAAACACAAAACAAAAAGAGGACAGTTAATAGCTTCACAAGCTGACTGGCTCAGTGCAGATGTCAGTGCGTATACCCTTCAAATCTCAGTACTTGCTATCTGCCTTGCAATTACACTTGGGGTAGTGGTGCTTGACTCAGCCAACCCATACCCAGTTATTACCTACTATATTACGTCCAGAACTTTGTCACTCGCTGCTTTGCCATAGCAGCTGTGATTTGTCATATAGCACTGCAACACACATTGCAGCGTCCCGGAGACATTGCTAGAACTGGGAAAAAAATTCCCCACATCCCTACAATTCCATAGCAGCTTCCCTCTCATTGCAATGGACTCTCTGCCTGTCTCATTGCCTTAACATGGTTTTATAGGCCAATGAGAGCAATGACTTTCATTTAGTGATAACGAATATGTTCCTTTGTATGTGTGACTGGGCTACCTGATTTCAGCCTTCTGTGCTCTTGTAGGCCTTGGTGGATGTTTCCAGGGGGAAGCAAGCCCTCTACATGAGCAGCCTTTGCCCAGGGCAACAAAACGAATCCCTGGCTCTACCTGTGGCAGCTTTGCAAACTTAATGGTGGCCTGAGGATGCCCCAGAGAGGAAACATGGGAGCTGCTAAGAGGCCCGTCCAGTTCACGCATTGCCCAAAAAGAGTGATAGACAGAAGACCTCATAACTGGAACATGTTCCTCAAAACTCTCTGGATGTTAAATATTTTTAGGACTCAAACTCCTCTTCTTGTAACCTAACAAAATATTTTTTTCAGAGCACAATTTCCAATTCCAGTCATTTCATGAACAACTTTGAAGCAGTGGGGCTCTCCAGCCCAAATGCAAAGGCCAATTTACATTTGTCAGTAGATTCCCCAAAGGGAATTTCTGGGAAAAGACAGAAACGGTTAGAGTCTTTAAATGGAGGAGAATCAGAGATATTGAAAGCAGTGGTATTGCTGCTTAAGAAACCAGGGAATTTATCTCTCTTTTTAGATGCTTATCAAGAAAATAAATGAACTTAATAAGCATCATCGCCAGCTCTACCAACACTCTCAAGCACTCTCAAGATCCACCGAAGGCAAGCAAAAGCACCGAAGCCCCTTTGACCCCCCGTAAACTAACTAATTTGTGGAGAAGTGTTAAAACAACAAGCGGCCCCAGGAGAGTCCGTGTCGCCCCTCCCCGGCACCCCGCGATCTGCTCATCCTTTCCTCCACCGCTTTCCCTCTCCCATGGCCACCAGGTGGGGCAGCGGAGCTCCGCTCCCCCCAAAACCGAGCGCGCTTCGTCCCCCGGCGCCCGCACCGGCAACCTGGGCGGACACCGCCGGGCCTCCCCGAGGCTGCTGACAGGCAGCTGGGCTGCTGGAAACTTTCTTTAAAAAAGAAAAAAGAAAAAAGGAGCAAACTCCCTCCGTCCTCCTGCAAACACCGGAATCCGAAACACCCGCAGTTTCTCCTTGCATGGCAATAGGAGAGGAGAAATGAGTGCAAACCTCTCTACAAGGGTGTTCTGGCAGAGCTGGGTCCTCACTGATGTTTCGCATCAATCCACCCTGCACCAGAGCCCCCCACTTCACCCGGAGAGTTAAAGGTTTGTTGCAGCATCTCGAGATCATCCTTATGATTCCTGCATTTTCATAAGTAAATAAATAAAAAAACAAACAAACAAACAAAAATGCAGCTTAGCACACTGATATAATTGCAGCTAACCTATACTATAAGGGTCAGAAGACACCAACATTTTTCAAATACCAGAGTGTGAGAGGAAATCTTAAATTAATCCTTCCTAACCCGAATCACTGACATGAGGAGCAAAGGGTGGGAAAAGAGGGAGAAAAGCCTCAGTATCATATGAAAGTCTGCCTCATAAAGTGAGCAAACTCCTGCCCACATCATTTTGCAGTTTGTTTACTTGTGGCTTCATTAAAATTGCATGCAGATCCAATGACTAGATTTTGTTAATGGCCCACAGAGGGACAATCATTGCTGAAGCCTGAACACTGTGATCCATTTTCCCTAATTATTACTTTGTAACCGTTTCTAATTTGACAGCTCCTGCTGAACAAGGGTTCATTTATTTTGTTTCATTGTTTCGTATAAGGAAACATCAGATAAGCATAACAGCAGAGCATTAATAAGGAGACCCACTAATTTGAAACATACATTAATCGCATGTTAAGAGCACATAATGGCTTTCATTAGGGCTCCTGGAAAGATTTTTCATTGTAGAATCCCTTCAAACTGTATAAATCACAGGGCTGTGTTGCACACTTAACAAGGAACAAGGAAGAATATCTAATTCCTTGTGGCCCACAAGTCAAAAATAGAGGGGGGCAAAGAGGGTTTTTTTCCTCCTTGACTCTATTTTATAACTGTCAAAAAGATGGAATAAAGATGGATATATTTGCTCACAATGAAGTTGTTTCTAAATTTGTCACTGAGCTTTGGGGGGTTTAGATGTTTTCCTTAGAACAGAAACATCTGGGGTGTTCAGGTGTTTCAAAAAATCTAATATAACTCATGGCTTTCTGAAGGCTTTCACATAAAGTTACATATTTCTAAAGAAGCAATGTGAGAATGCATGACTGCAAGGGTCAGCAAGTCCAGTCTCCTGCTAGCTCAGACAACTGTATCAACTTCTTTCATCAACTCATGGAGGCTTATCTTAAATATATTAGGGCTTTTAATTTTGATTCTTTTTATTCCTGTAGTCTAATTTTAGAAGGCTATTCCATTTTATTTTGTCTCAAAATTTGTGTCATTGGGAAATTTAATTGTCTCACTTTTCTACTTCTCATTAGCCCCTTCCTTATGCATTTTACGATATAACTAGTCTCCATCTGCAGTCTAACAGTATTTGTCATTCGTATGTTTGTTTTCCTGCCCCTATCTCTGCTACTACAGTGACTGTTAGTTTTTTCTGTGGTGTTTAACCCACTTTATGAAGGTATGTTTGATTTCAAGTTTGCTAAGGTAAACAGGGCAGGCTGTTTTGTTCCCATTTGGTAAGATAGGTTAATTCCTTTCTTACATTCCAGTTTGACTTTGCCTTTTTTGATTGTGAATGATTTGAATTATAAATTCTTCTCCAGATGGAATTTCCTCAATGCTTCATACGGTCACATTAGCACATCTTTTTCTACCCTGGAAATGCTGTAACTGATAAATCCTTGGATTTATTTTTTCTTTCTTTCTGTTGCAACACATTGGTAGATCGTAGCTCTCCTAACAATGCATTCATTTGCCCAGACATTTTTATCATTTTTAGCTCTCAGCTGATGATGAGTCAGTTTGGAGCAGTCATTTTTGCTATCTTTTTACAGAGGCACGATTTGCACTTTTGCACATTGCACTTTTGAATTTAAACTATTTCTATTTTTCCAAGCCTCATGATCATTCAGTTATTCCCATAAAATATTCTGATCTTCCTCAGATATTGGCAATGCCTCAAAATTCATGTCATCGGGAAGTTTGTTCACCTCTTACTGCTTTACATTAGCCAGTTCTTTACTTGCTCCGTGATTTGACTAGATCCTGTCTTCTGCAGTGTGGTCTGATTTAAATGTCTCACTGAAGTTCACATAGATTAGGAATATTGTGCCTGTTTACTCTAGACCTTTAGTTACCTTGTTTCATACAGATATCAAATTGATCTCACTTAGTCATTGCAGTTTATTTTGTTTCCCCTTTAATTTTCATTCTTTACTATTTCCTTCACAGTTTTATCTAGAGCCCTGTGTAACACAGAAGTCAGACTAATGGCCTTGTTGTCTGAAACACTGCATGTTCTTAAATATAGCTACTAAACTTCTTATTCTATAGTTGCAGAACAATATCCCTTCCCATTGTTTCAATGTCTATTTAGTGAACAAAATCCATCAGCAATCAAATCCAGCAATACCTGGATCATACCTTCACCTGAATTTGCTGTCATTTGTATCTGGGGTCTTTCTATTTTTCCTGTCTCTCTCAAAACATTGTACAGTTATCTACATAAACCTGTCACCAAACATGCTCAGTCTATACACCAACATCTGATGAGTAGGACTGTTTGTGTCAACTTCTTCACAAATGGTTTTGAATGGTTTTGATGTTGAGTTGTCCTATCTTATTTTTCTTGTCTCTCAAATTGTTCGCACACAGTCCTTAAAAATATTTGTACTCCCCTAGGTGTTTTAGTTTCTCCACTTTCCCACCAGTGTACTTTGCAGGAATGTATAATAAATGTGTCCTCTTGTGCCCTGTGTTACGTGATGGCTCAGCTCTGACATTGCAAGCTCTCACCTGATGTCCTGTGGAACTGCAGGGGATCTCTCCAGCACCAATGGGCTGTTTTTACCAACTCTGAACTTTGGGTTGGCATATTTTCATGATTTTCACTGCATAAGAAAGAAAGGGGTTGCCATACGGTCACTACCAGATCAGAGAAATTTGTGCAATGACCACTCTGGTCAGGGAAAGTTAAGCAACAGCCTAAAAATCTTAGAAGGTACTGTGTAATGCATGGTTTGCAGGAACAGCCTGCTTAAACAAGAGGAGTTTTTTTGTCTTTTAACAAAAATTGCTATGGTTGTTTCATTACACTCAGATCGTATTGAAGGGACATCAGCTCTGGTAGGCTGTGTTGTTGTCTCCATACAGTGGATACAGTCCATGTTGTGCTCAGATGGAGCAGTAATAGCTGCAGTTATTTGCTGTAGGAAGGTAAAATTCCTTGCTCTCTGTTTTCACTCTGGACAATCCTGAATGACAGCACAGTACCAAGTAGTTGTTTCTCACAGAGTCCCTCAGCTTTGCTCTCACTAGCTCTGTCCTGCTGCATTACTGACATTCATGCTTCTTTTCTTCTTCTGACTGGTTCCACCCTTCCCACTCTCCAGTTTTCTTCTAACCAGTGTTGAATCACCCTCTAACTTAATTTCCTCATTTGCTTCTGTTAGGAAGCCCCTCCCAACCTTCTTGGCGCAGAAGGATAAGAGGCATGTGATCAATCCCTGTTCATCCCGGAATAGATCTATCATGGTGCAACAGTTGGCAGGTAGTGAGGGACACTGCATAAGCAGCCAGCCTCCAGAGGAGGCAGGGTGGTTAGCTGAGAGAGTCTGCTCTCTCATGACTTTCAGGTGAGAAGAAAGGTACCAGCCCCAAATCCAGTGCATCTTCATAACATTTCTGTCAGGGGACTCCTGGCAAAGCAGGTACGATGTTGTCCTTGCTTTTAAAGAACCATTGCCTGCGAGCTGCAGGAGCAATACAAAGAAGGAGGAGTAGTTCATCATGGTCCACCGCTTTCCTTCCTGGTGCTGCTGTACACATGTAGTCCCATTATGTGTGATGATCTCCCGCTGACATTCATCTCAATCTTCACCCTGGTTGGCCGGGGTGTGCAGAAGCTCTGTCTCCGTTGTGTTCTGCCAGGAGCTTCCTGCTTAGCTGTAATAAACCATGCTGAACAGTGCTTCCCTGACTTCCATCGTCTTTAAACATGACCTTTTTCCAGGTAATACACTCAACACAGATCACTGATAATTGAGATGAGAAGCAAATTTTAGACCCAGTTTTCCATATTCCATTTAGATTTCCCTTCTGCTCTTTGCCTTACCACGTTCCTTTGCTATTGTTGTAAGTACGTTATTATCACAGGGTAGGAATATATCTGTGGATTTAAGGAGAACTGAAGCAAGTTAAGTCATAAATATTCTTATCTCATTCTTGCCATTTATTAGTTACAGTTTCTCCTGTAAATAAGAATTTCAATACTTGCATTTTCCCCTTTTTCTATATATATTTTAGAGCAACTCTTGCCCTTCTTATTTCTTTCTAAGTGGTGACTCACTCTGATTTCCTGATTTATGTTCTAACTTACAGACAACTCCCCTTCCCCAATTCACATGAAAGAACTTTCTACTAATGCCATTTATTAACAATTTTTGTGCCTAGAATATACCTTCAGCTAACATGAACATGAACACCCTTCTCCCCCATTTTTTCGTGTTTCTGAATTTCTTGGGCCAAACCTCTTAAAGAGCATTCCAGTTGAATAGACTGATGAATTTGTAGGCCACCCATCCACTAAAGCAGGTACTTTGGGGTGCAAATGACACATGTGTGTTTCAGTAACCAACTAATGAAAATGAGTGAGCTCCACATGCAAATGAACTCAGCTCCAAGAGTGGCTTCCCTCCTTTCTTTATTCTGTTTCATACCCCAGACAGCTACTGCCATGCATTACTGTCTATAAAAGCAAAGCTGGGCCCAGCCTAACAAATTCAGAAGCTGTCTGAAAATCTTTTCACAGCTTTCCATCTTCTGGTTACAAGCTCAATGTTAAAATTATCTCTTTTTCAAAAATGTTAGTGGTACATGTTTATCCCTTTTCAAATAGATAATTTGCATTTTTAGTTGTTGTTTATTAAAAATCTTGTCAGACTCAGATCTCCTGTAATATTATAGTGTTTTGAAATGTTTAGTTTCCAATATTACCTTGTTAGATTGACCTAAATTACCTCTCTCATTAATTACTGGTGTTCTTAAAACCAGGTATAGCATTCAATTTGTGTTGATTTCTATAAACATCTTCACTTTGGATTAATAGCCTGCAGCTTACTTAAGTTGTTATGGCCTCTTAGGCAGTGTTAATCTGGGAAAAAGAATTCATGAGAAACACAATGGTAGGATGAAATTAAATATATTACATGAGCAGCACGACATCACTATCATAGGAACTTCACATTTAGCTTCTAGAAGTAAACGAGAAGGAAAAAAAATCCAATCCATAGAAAACCTTTTTTATAAAATCCTGGAGTGTGTTTACACATTCTGGCATCTCATGGTTTCATTTTTCATTCTGGAAAGGGAAGATGAGATAATTTTGAAAATTATTTCAACAGTAAAGATTTTCAGTGGTGTAAGGGAGTAATAACAGGCTGCTGTGCTTAGGAGTGGACTATAAAAAAACTGCTTGCAAGCATCTCATATTTGAAGATTCCCCTAAAATGGAAGATGTTTAAAATCTCAGTGTGTTAGGGAAAATCTGCAGTTAGAAAATGTGATTTTCTAAGAAGTTACTACTACAAGTATAAATTATGCCAAAATAAAGTATTTAGGAACAGTTGCCATTGCCTGCTAGGGAGTACTTTGGGTTTCTTCTCATATTTCCTCTGTGTTGCCAGGAACCCCATAAGCAACCTTTGAAACTTATTTTGTTGGATCTCTTATTTTGCCTTAGCTGAAAAGTTGTTTTCTGTTCTTTGATGATTAACAAGAAAAGGTTTTGATTTTTTTAAAAATCTTTTAACAGAGTTGTGGGATTTGTTTAGCATGGTTTGGGACTTTTTTGTATTAAGTAAAGAGATTCCTACAAGCAAAATTTTCATTTGTCAGAAGTCAAATGATCACTGCTGACTTCAGGGGAGCTACTTTTGCCTTAAAAAATCAGATGGTATAATACTTTTTACCATATCATAGACCTTTTTGCTAATAAATTGTATTGAAGCTAGAAACAGGGTTCTAGAAGAGATGGGAAATGGTCCTCTAGTGTGTGTTTTGGTTTGACCATGTATCTCTAGTTTTTCTGATCTATGTCTCTAAAATCTCTTTCTAAAAATCCTTTGGATAAGGAGAATTTGCAATCTGTTTAAATTTTGTGTCCTGTGGCTCACAGGATGTCCCTTCATGACTGGAAAGTTTTCTACTTGTTCTTTGCCTCTTATTAAATTATTTTCTCTCTTCTCCTGTGTGCTTGGGGCTCAGAGAACAATTAAACACTCTCATTTTTAAGACAATCTTTTATTTATTGACAGGCTGTTATCATATTGTCTTCTCTCCACCTCTTTTCTTGTTACCTCTCACTTGTTTTTACTGCCTGGACTACACTGTAAGTAGTTCTTTTAATATAAGATACTTCGTTTTCCTATCCAATAATGAAGCGCTATCTACACTCTGTAAGTATTTTTTGAAGCTGCTCTGCATCCACATTGGAGTGTATTACCTGGGACAAAAGTGGAGTTTTATCACATTACCCACTAGGCCAGTTACAGTGTTAAAGTAAGTAAACTAGTTTGATTTGACATAATATTTGATGAATCAGTAATTGGCCTTTAAAAAAAAAAAATCTCAGTATTATCTTGGTGTTTCTAAACTAACTGTTTTAAGGTCTTTTCATTGCTTATTTCATCACCATCTATCTCATTACTTAGATGAAATTCTGCAAAAATCCCTGCCTCTTCCTTTTATCCTTGTAGAAAAAACGCCAAAAATATCAACAATCTAGGTGCTCCAGTTGCAATGCTGCTACTCTTCACATTTTCCCCTATCCTTCATACAAATTTAAAATCATCTACTGGTTAAGTGTCTCCTACTGGTGCTTTAAGTATGTTAAAGAGAACATTTCAGTGCAATAACTGCACACGTGTAGACATTTGTAAATTGCTGTGCATTATACATGTACTTTGGCTTCCCTAAAATTTGAGCTGCTCATTCCAGGTATTCCCTTGTACTCTGAGGTATGTCTACATTAAAAAAAAAAAAAACCTTCTGGCTTGGTGTCCTGTATCAGCTACTATTCTCAATTGCTCATCAAAAACCAGATTCTCAAAACTTTAATTTCTCTCAGAATCAAATCATGTTATAGTTGTTCCAGTTGCTAACATAAGAAACAAGCTGCTTCATCAAAACAAACAAAAAAACCCACCAAACCAAATAATTTCTTTTTATATATATATTCCATTCTTTTTTGTTACTAGTTCTTCTTACTCTATTTCAGTGTGGATCTATTTTTTTTAAAAGAAAAAGCATTATACAACTCAAAAAGAAAAAGCTACAAGGTAGTTCTTATTGCTATGTAGAAGACATGCTATCAGAGTTGAATGTTATGCCCTGCTCTTGTCACCTTAAAATATCATTAATGCTGCTGTGGGACTTGGTGCCTTTAAATTTATGGTCATCTTTCAATTACATGATTTCTTTTTTCCTGGTACTATCAAAAGTGAGGCCGTATTTGAAAAAAAATGAAAAATAAGTTCAAAACAATCTAAAAATTATATGTTTTGTTTCCTATCAGAAGCGAAAATCCAAGAGGAGAAAATCCCCGTAAAGGAATTGTGTTCTTTAATTTTGCCTTTTGAGCAATGACACAGGCATACTTTGAAATATCACATAAAAAGTTAGTTACTCTTTTTCTCAGGAATATAGAACACAGAAGTAAGAAGAACCTTATGGTTTTCATTCTTGATCCCTTAACATTTTAAGAAGTTTGATCATGTAATTATTACATACATTTAGAATCAATTTGGTTTCTGTTTCTAATCATATATTAAACTGAAGAACAATTCTAAATAATTTTTCAGATTTTTCATAGCCAAAAAAATATTTAAATATATTTTGAATTGAATTCTCTAATTGTTTCAGTTGTTCCAAATATGTATTTTGCTTTAAAAATAATTCAACTCTTTTGCTTTTGCCAATTTTTTAAGGACTACTGCATCAAAATGTATTGACATCATCTAATCAGTGTTTGGAAAGAGCTGTTTATTATTATCTTTAGATAATTACTAAAAAGTGGAAAATTGTGATTTTTCAGTCTAGAAAAGAAAACCCAAAATTTAGACATTTGAATTACAAATAAATTGTAAATAAAGATAAACTCTGGTAAAAAAACAGAGATGTTTGAATATCCTGATTTGCACAAGCTCTGTCAAGCAATAGGAGTAATCCATCTAAATGGGCCTAGCAAACCTTATTTGAGTGCTTTCTCCTCTTTAGCTTACACATAGAAAAGGAAAATGGATTCCAGTGAAGGGTTTACTGTAATATATAACCATGTACTCTTTCCTATAGAAATCTGTCTTGTTCGGTGATGTTCTGGTTGTTTCCTACAGAATGACTCAGAATGACATAATGAATGAGACTCTTGCTGGTAAAGCGCCTGCTCCATTCATCTGAGGAGCTAGACAGTGCAGTGAATAACTGCTGGGAAGAGAAATGCAACCTTGTACCTAATGCTATTAAAGAACACTCCAGCGACAACTGAATTGTCTCCTGACCTATTCCATAAAGTCACATTTTTCACAGTAATTTTGTCCTCCTTTCTGGATGCCTCATCTGGGATGCCTGGGACCTCTGAGGTGCTGAACACCTCCATAGACTACTGGAAGAGGAGAGAGATGGAAACCTTCCACTCAAAGTCCCTTTCTGCTCTGATACCCAGTGTGACTTCAGGCACACCAGGTTTTCTGCGTTTTAATTTTAATTTCCATTTGGAGTCAAAGCAGATTTGTCACTGTAAAATTTCCTGCAGAGTTGAAAGTACACTAAGACCCTCTGTGCAGCTCTGCTAACATTCTTCTTTGTACATAACACTTTTCCAGGGTGTTGGACTTGATATTCTCGGTATCTGTTTACTTTTAAATGCATTTTACATATTTTTGTACATAATGCTTTAGTAAGTCCTTGTCTCTTCACAGTTTAAAATTTCATCAGAAGAGGTTCTAGACAAACAATAAATAACTCTTGAAGATACATGCCTGATCCTGTATATATATATATATATATATATATATATATATATATGATTTCTACCAGTAGTCCTTTCCTTGAGAAATGACCACTGAGTGATTTGAAGCTATTTTGACTAGATGGCTTCTGTAATTCTTTGAGCCCTCTAGCTTAAGGAGTAGACTGCAATGTTATGAGATTACAGAAGAGCTTAGTTCCATTCAACAAGATATCTAAGCCTCAGGACTGGATTTTTTTTTTTCATGAGTTCTGAAATAAAATATCTTGTGATAAAATACAAAATTCTATTAAAAAAAACCCCAACCATGTAATTTAAAATCAAAATTCTTTTGGTGTCTGGGTACAAAGTGAGCATTTTGATTTATTTTTTTGTCAAAACTCAGAAAAACTTAAAACCCTGAAAAACACTTTCTTATGAATGTTTTTTTTTTTAGTGGAGCAATAATTATAGCCTGTTCTCTTCAAAGGGTGTGCATAGGGAAAAAGTCAATTTAAAAGGTACCAGAGTTCCTTCCAAATGACTGAAAGAAACTTTTTTCATTTTTCAGAAGCAATTGGACAAAATTATCTAGTGTGCTATGGTTTCAGATTTCCTTGCCACCTAAGTGTTGCAGCTTCAGTTTGCTCTAGTGGTCTTCTGCCTTTTTCATATGACTGTGTTCCTTTGGAAGAGGAAAGCTAATATATTCCCTTGAAGGAAATAAGCCATGCTAGCATGATAGGAAATATGCTTCCCCTCTGCCATTTCATTTTGGGGAAGAAAAAATGGGAAAGCAGAACACTACCATAAATGGCCCGATTTATCTGCCCATGTATTTGTCAAAGAGTCACTGACACCAGGAAAGACTGGCAAGATAGAAAGATATACTGTTCACAGGGATCATCACCAACATTTTGGGCACCAGGTAAATCGATTTTAAAAAAATCCATACTCCGAGGCTGACTGTGCTCTTTAGCCCTGAAGGTCACTCAGGAAATGCAACAGACTTTGTGTATGCAGAAACTGATTCCTGGGGGCACACAGACCCACCCCTCAATGTCAGTAACTCTCTGAAAATGTATGTGTTGATTACATTATATTTACCAAGAATGACATGTGCTTGGAAGGGAAAATACTAATTTTATATACTGACAGTTTCCTTCCTTTTAAAAAGAAAAATAACTCCTTTGGTCGTGAAAGGATTTTCTTCAAGAATGTACAAATTGTTTCTGTCTTCTTTGAATACTGAACAATTAAAAAATAATAAAAAAATATATACATCATCTTTGTATTTTATTGTAACTTCTGCATAATTTCTCACATGGAATTCTGTTGCATTCTGTTATATCACATTTTCATAGTCTATGGAAATTTCCTTATCTTTTCAATATGATTCAAAAAGTACTGTCAAAGAGAACTGAAAGACTTACAAAGAAGAATGAATGAATGTATAAAAATCAAGAGACTGTTCCATGAGTTAGTGTAAACATATATAGTCACTCCTATGAAAAGTTATCACACCAAAGCACTGATGGATGATAATTGAAATTCAGAACCATGCACACCCTGAGTTTTCTTTCCAGCTCCCTGGGGCTCAGATAGCACATGAATGGGTGGTCTAACATTTTGTAAAATACTCAGAAAAATACTAACCTTCAGATTCCAGCTGGGATTTACACAAAAAAAAATAGTTGAGCAAGGTCATAAGAGTGGGTGATTTTTTTCAAAATTAAAATTTTATATCCAACGGAGAGGAAAACACAGCTGAACTTTATCTGTGGCTCTTGGTGTAGCTAGCTCTGCTCACTAAGAGAATGGGAAGACTGCAGGACACAGAGATCGTCAAAAGATAATTTGTGGATTCTTTGAAAGTTCCTGAAGCCTGTTTTCTGCGTGTATCTCAGCAACCCACCTCACTAATTTTAAATGATATTACTTCATTTCCTTGCAAGCTAATAACGAATTTAGACCTTGAATACCGCTGTCAGTTCTCCACCCTTCACTGCGTCCGCTGTTCTGTTTTCTCCCCATTCCTCTTATATCTTTTCCACCTACTCTTTTTCTGCCTCCTCATCCCTCAATTTCACCATCACCAAATATTGCCTGTGAGCAATTGTTCATTTAATGAACAGACTGGTAGGACCTTCTCTAGAGCCGGGAACAGGGAGCATACATTTATTTTAATTTCTAAAAGTATATAATTTCAAAATTACTTATTTCATAATCTACAACTGCTGGCTTTTGTATATGAATAACAGAATTTCTTCAAAAAAAAGAAAGCAGTAATCATTTATTTCCAAGTGTTTCTTTTTCCTTCTCGTCTCCTTGTGCCTCTGTATTTCTCTTCAAATTATCCATAAGCTTAATTACTCTGAGCTCATAAAGGTCCACAAATTCACACTGTTTGAAGAGAGCAGCAAGAGTAGCAGTGATTTCCAGAACGACTAAGGCAGATTGTAGTACATGCAAGTGAGTCTTTGGGGCAGAGAAAACATAAAAAGGAAATATATTCGTTTAAAAGTACAATGGAATGCATTCAATTGGTTCTTATTTTGACTAGAAGAATATATTAATCACTGCCAAAGAGACGAGTGAAGCTTGTAGGAATTGAGCCTTTTTCTATCCTTTGAGCAGACATATGAAGACAAATACCTTGAGCAAACTGAGTAACTGCAATGGCGTTCCTTATATAAGATTTCCTTTGCACACAGAGAATAAAACTCAGAATTAAAAATTTTGCCTCAGAGTTTTTAACAGATATAATCAAATGCAGTTTCTGGCAAAATGCACTATCTCATAGCTGTGTTGTCTTTTTACCAGCCATACTGAACTTAAGCCTTTCCATTGACTTGTTTTATGCGAGTTATTAATTATGCTAACAAGGTGCTTCTCCCACAATGATAAAATGAAGACAGTGCTTGTGAAGCAGAAGGAAGTGTGACAATGTTTTTGCCACCATTGTTTTTTGTAAATGCAGCAGGAAGGGTTTAAGTCTGGGTGGCTGCCGCTGCTCTCCTTTCATTTAATTTAAGCTGTCACAGACACCTACCATGTAGCGTCATTCTTACGTCATCCTAATCCAATATTAGGAGCCTAGAAAGGAGTGGCAAGAAACACTGAAGCAATGAACCAGTGCCTCAAATGCCACGCACAGTCCTGTTCCTCCATCTCAATGAATGTATGGTAGGACTGAGAGAATTTTAATAGAGGGGCAGGAAGGATGGTAATAGGTATGGGATGGTACTTATGAGGAGTTAATAAAAAAGGACTTTGCCAATCAGGAAAAGAGAGATGAGATGTTATGCACGTTTACAAAACCTGTACCACAGAGGGTGAGATGAGGAGAAAAAATGTTTACTGCCTCTCTCAGTGTGAAAATGAGAGAGAATCACATTTAATTAGAGAGTAATGGGTTCAAAAACCAACACCAGGATGCGGCCTGCGGCACAGCTCATAGATAAGCTTGGAACTCTCTGCTACATGATATGGTT
This sequence comes from Athene cunicularia, assembly GCF_003259725.1. Taxonomy (NCBI): domain Eukaryota; kingdom Metazoa; phylum Chordata; class Aves; order Strigiformes; family Strigidae; genus Athene; species Athene cunicularia. The sequence continues at coordinate 102,006,206 of NW_020799095.1, read as the reverse complement.
GACATAATATATGTACAGAGAAATTTGTGGAACAAAAGCCCTTTGAGGCTAGTCTGCATAAATAGTCATGGGTGGTTCATCCAGGAATCACTGAAGGCCTGGAGAGCATCCTGGGGAAATGTTGTTCTGTGTTTTCATAATTTCTTTATACTTACCTTGATATCAGCTGTGGCCAAGGGTCTGATGCAATATTAGGGGGAGAATCCTGCTAACTCTTTATGGCTCCTTTACATTTTTATAATTTCATAGATTTTCCCTGCTCTGTTTTTTGTAAGTTGATATTTTCTCGTTGGTCAGTCTTTTTGCTGATGGTCAAAAATTTTCTGTTATTTTCTTCTTCTGGTTGGAATTACCTTTCTTTATGGCAGTTTGACATTCAGTTGTATAAAGCTGTTTGGCTCAATAATTTGTTTACTGGAAAGCACACTGAAGACACTAAGCCAATACACCAGTGTGTGCCAAACTTGTATATGGGTGAGGGATATAGAATGTTAAAATATTAAAATGTTATAATAATATTTTTCAAAATAATTTTATAACAAAAAGTTACTTTTTTGTTTTCAAAAAGTATTTGGAGAGAGTAACTATAGTGATTTTTTTAATTCAGAAGTTTTTAATAAAGAAAATTAAAATCTAATATGAAAACTATATTTTGGGTAAAACTAAATGTTTTTGTTTGAGCAAAAGCAATCTTTTATTTTAATTTTTCTTTTTTTCAGCAACAAATCTGCAAGATCAGCTTTTTCTGCAGTTCTCTATGAGATCTGAAACAGAACAGACATCTTAAGAACTGAATTTCCCTTTTTTCTTATACTAACTTAAACAGTCAGTACAGAAAATATTTTTTTTTTTCCTTTAACTGGCATTTCCCTCTACCGCAGATAACTGCCAACAAACTCCATTGTGTTTTCTTGCTACATATGCCATTCCTTCAGCAACATTTATTTTAATTCAGAGTGATTCCGAGAGTCCCATGAATATCAACATTACTTTGGATTTTCACCAAAGTATTTAAAGCAATAACTAACCTGCTTTCCTGAGTATACAAGAGTTTTTCAAAGGTTAGCCAGGAGATGATGGTGGCTGGTACTGGATACATTCATATTTCAAACTAAGGACCTAGATTTGGCATCACATTATGTTTACTGTACAATAAGTCATTTGACCTCAGTGACTGTAAACATGGTGATATTCAAGAACAAGATGATATCAGAGACAAGGTAAGTCTCATATATAACCGTTAACTTGTAACCTTTATTTCTCAGACAATTTTTCTCAGAAACAGGAAAGAATTCATTTTATGGACTTTCATTAGGTCTTGTTTCAGGTTTTTTGGTTTAAATTAGAGAAAAAATATAAATGCTTCTGAAAGAGTTCTTGAATTTTTGTGTGTGTGGGTTGTTTTTTTTTAAATCTAAAAACTCCAGAGTAATAAAATAAGATTTTAATATGTTTCACCCTCTTGATCCCTTCCTATAAAAATAGAACTGCTTGCAAAAATAACAAGTGTAAAGAACTTATGTTTACCTTAAGTTATAGGTACCTGAAAAGAAAACTTTACAATAAAAGTTCATTAAAAGGATAAAAACAATGAGCCAGAAATAAGCTGTAATTGCTGCTAGGGAAGATGACTTATGCAGTCTCTGCTGAGAGCTCTGATTATTTCTGGCTCAATTTCTGGTTTCAGTCCCAAATGGGCAGGCTCAAAACAAATGTGTCAATTAGATGCTTAGACAAAATTTCAGCTTTGTCCTTATGCAAGCTTCTGCACTAACTTTATCAGCAGAAAGAAAATACAAACTTGCACCATAGCTTTCCTTGCCTTTGAAGAGGTAGAACACAGAGTTATAAATGTCCTATGGATGAGCACCTAGGTATGGTCCCTTGCTTCAAAGCTCTTACTGAGATGGGTCATAAAAAATGTCTTTCAGCTTCCTAGTCTCTTTATGAATATGAAATAAAATTTTATAATTTATTACTCAATGGTATGAAAACTATAGTGTGTTTTAGCATGCATACTATGAAAACTGTAGCATGTCATAACCTGTTTCATTGGAACTAATTTTCAGATCCTTCATTTTACATGAACTGCAGACTGCCTCTACTTTTATTGTAATTTCATTATAGTCACATTAGTTTTAATAAAACAATCAAACATATGTGCTATCTACTTTTGGAAACGGGCATTTGGATTATCTAAGAGTGTAAATTGCTTAATATTCAAGAAATAATAAACAGTGATTAACTGGGTCTGGTATTTAAAAAAAAAAAAAAAAGATTAAATATAAAGCATTAAAATTATAATGGTTTTCATTTTTCACCATCCGGTTGCAATAATAGAGAGTATATGCATCATAATTCACAGAATTTGAAGGGAGATTGGGAAACATCTATCTGACAGATCACAGCTCTCTTTCATGAAAGAAAGAAAGAAAGAAAGAAAGAAAGAAAGAAAGAAAGAAAGAAAGAAAGAGAAAGAAAGATCAATTTTTTCATGCATACTTACATATATACTTGTGTGTGTGCATGCATGCTTATATATATATATTCTTTCATAAGAACTCTGTTATCATAGGTCAAAGATGGTCTGAAACGTTAATATAGATGTGAAGAAATTATTTTAATCAAAATTAATCAAAAGACAAGGAATTTTAGAGGAAAAATCTACCTACCCATTAAGGTAACAAAACATTTTGGATTGCTAGGGAACCTCATTGCTGATTCCTGCAGTCTGGGTCGGAGAGGGGGCTCTCTGCAGCCCTGATGAGGCTGGGAGTTAAGGTGCTCTGTGGCTGCTGCACCATCTCACAGATTTCCCTATCCCAGTCCACAACTTTGCATCCATGACAAGCTTATGAAGCTGTGATGACATATTTCTGGGGATTGCTATGAATGCTTAGTGCAACTTCTATTCGTTGTCATAGGTGATCTGTAGACATGTGGAATTAACTCTCTTTTTTGTAGCAGTACTGTGCTTTTTGCTGTGTTTCATCATATACTTTTTGACTATAGTTTTCTTGCAACATCTACAGGTTGCTTACTAACAGATTGCAAATTCTTCGCAAGCAGTGGTATAACAGGCCTTCAGGTAAATCTTCAGCTATGGAAGAACAGGTAAGGAATAAGATCAGCCGTTAGTAGTAGAGGTCAACATTGCTGTTTCCTCAGTACCGGACACAGCCCTCAGGGTGGGAGCCGGTCACATAGGAGGGATTTATTTCTGCTCCTCTGCACCGGGGGTTCATGCTCAGAGGGAGAGTGGTGTGTGCTCTCTGCTCAGCTGCAGAGCTTCGTACCATCATTGTAGCCTTACGCACACAAACTCCCTCATGTGTTGCAGTGCATGGCAGGCTCCTGTTATCAAGCGGTACACACCCTTGCAGACCCATCTCCCCTCACAGTGCTCTGCAACTCTCCTAACCTTTGCTGAACAAAAAAATTCAGTTCTGCTGTGAAAATAAGATGGATCCTTCCCTGCAGTACTGTATGTATTTAAATGAAAACATCATGGTATTTGGTTCCTTAGTAGTAGTAAAATAATAGCTGCAGACATACATAATCACTTACAACTCTGGAAGGTGTTTGTGAGATGTGTTTATTTTCACTGATAGACCAGAAAGAAGAAACTTCTTTAGAAGATTAGATGTGATTCTAGGATTTTTTTTTCTTTTCAGTTGCTTTTTTCCTCTAGATTATCTTATCTTCCTGAATCCCATGGTCATGTGAGTTATCGTTACGATGGGTCATGTCAGCAACATCCTTTATTTTAGCTTTTTAAAAAGTCTTGTTACCGTGGCAACTGCCATATCACCTCCTTGAAATAACATCCACAATATAGAATTTGATCTTTTGCACTGTAGAATGTTCAAGGGAAAATGTTCAATGTTAAGCACTCTTTTTTTTTCCCCAAATTTTAATGAGGTTTGAATATTTTTAATGATTTCTCTATCTACTTTTCTTATTTAAAATATTTTTATAACAAAAACAAATGAGTGCACCAATGCGTACATCTGTCCCTACTGACCCCTTCAGTTAGTGACAGAACTGACAGTACACGTTATTTTCCATACAGATATTATAAAAGTTATATCAATAATTTGTTTCAGTCATTGCATTCTGCGTACTCCATTTCCCTCAAATAGCTCAGACAATGGAGTCATTAAGCTAAGGCAGACAGAAAGGTTTTTGCTCAGCTCACATTTATCTAAATTATTTTATTCAAAAAAACATATATTTTAAGACCAGAAGCAACTATTATGATTATCTATTCTGGAGCCCTGCACAGCACAAATCACAGAATTTCACCTGGCAGTTGCTCCACAGGTCACAAATATCTTGCTGAACTTTTAGGAATGTAGTCTTGCTAGCCCCCTTTGTGCAGCAACTGTAAGGAAACATCCAGACTGGGATCAGCTTTTATTGCTGTCAGGGTGAAGGCAAAAGATGCATCCCACATTTTGCTTTGCCTTATCCTTGACCTTCTCAGGCCTGGCCTTTGGATCAATATATTGTGTTGTGATTATGTGTTTCAGTTTCTGAGAGACACGTAAACTTTCTGGTTTCTAAGTGTCTTGGGGATAGAGGTTAGCGATGGCTCAACAACAGCAACAACAACAACAATAAGAAAATAGATTTTTAGCTCTAAACTTGCATTTTTAAAAATGCACTAAATAAAATGAAATGTCAAGCAAAGCATTTTGTTCAGTCATTTATGATTGTCCCATTCCTGTTCCTGGAGTTGCCAGTGGTGCAGCCCCTCCCTTCCCTAGCACACACTCCCAGATCTTTGCCTTAGTATATGCTCTATTAGTTTATAATAATTTTCTTTCTTAGTTGAGTCAGAAAGCTGGCAAGAGTATTTGCCAAGACTGCATAAAATAATGAACAGTTCAATGCAAATGACTGGTCAGATTTCAAAGGACAGATTGCTGGCATAGCAAATATTAGAAAAAATATTTCAGTCAAAACTTCTGTCTTGATTTTTCTTTGAAAAGTGAAATTCCAAGAATTTTTCTATGTACTCGAGTTATTTTTTTCCTATCTGTGAGACATTTTTTTCTTTTTGCTCATTTTTACTAAGGAATTTTGAGAAGAAATGGGATTTGTATTAAACGAGTTCACCCTGATAGTAATATTTGCATGCATCACACAAAAAAAGTGGTCTTGGATCATTTTCCTTTGACAGGTAGCATAAGTCTGCTGAATTCAGTGAGGCTACACAGTTGGAGATCCAAGGTAAATGAGAAGAAATCCAGCCATTTCTGTGAAATTTGAGAACACTGGGGGGGGTTTGTAAATTCTACTTCTATAGATTTTAATATTTTTTATTTATTAGAGAAGAGAATTAAAAGAAAAACATCTGTTCATTGTTTCAAGCTTGGGTTTCCTAAACCTGACTGCAACAATTAAGGGTGATCTAAATGCTAGTAAGAAATACACATCTTTCAGAATTGTTTTGCTGGGCTGCATGTATAGTTATTGCAATGTTTTTAAAACTTACACTGTATAAAAAAGCCAAACACAACACTCAGTTAATTTGTACTTAGACAAAGTGACTTTTCCACTTGTTTCCATCAACAAAATGAGAGAAAATGTATTGTGCTGGAAGTGTGGGAGGAAACAAACAAATCATTAATAAGGGAAAATACTGAAACAGGACATTTGTTTCTCCTCTCCAGATTGTTGAAAAAAGTATTATATGCTTTCATTACAAACTCTCTCTGAGCTTCCCAGGAGGTAGGACTGGTTTTGTACTAATAAGTGAAAAATACAATCTGAGATTGTCCAGGTTTGTAAAATTTTTTTCTCAGCAGTCTCTTCTCTGGTATAGGCAGTGTCAGACCCCTACAACGATCAGCTAAAATTCCTCTACTTTCAAACTCCATAAAAATGAACAGATCTTAAACTGACTGCTATAGTCCCAACAGAAGATCATGCTCATAAAGTTTTTACTCCCCCAGCCCTCCAAAAATGTAAATTTCATTTTTGATAAATATATAATAAAGAATATAATATATATATTATTTTTTTCCCATTTGGAAGAAGGCATTGTTTTAATTTAAAACTTGTTTTCTACTCTTCTGGGGGTAAGTGGTTATGAAATTGCATTTATGGTTGCAAAATGACATATTTTAAACAAACACTTTTTCTGGAGTTGATTTATTAGAAGTAAACATCCCATTTGTCTCCTCCATGTGTCTCTCCCATGTGAGGTATAGACCACCTCCGAACAGTCCACTTATTGGATTCACTTGCAATACACATTTCACATCACCTAAGACATCCTTGCATGTACCTCAGAAGAAAACACATGGTTAGGATTATGAATTGTATTTATCAGCAACATATTACTTTTCTCACCTCTTTACATGTAGCCAGAATGACCTTCTATAACCAGGGAAAGGCAGTTCATATTTCAAGTGAAATCTACCATCTGTCATACATTTCCCATCAGCCAGTGGAGACCAGGAAGTGGAATGGTGTTTAACCATGTCATGGATGTCTGTCCTGGTGGGCAAAATGCTGAGAACTCCATCATGAAATTTAGCCAAGTTGATAGGCTACATGTTACCTAAATGTGCTACGATTTTCTCCAATAAGCACGTATTACATCATTTCATTTACATCTTAGTTGCAGGGTACCATGCCTGGCATCATAAAGCCTAATATCACTGCCCAGGTCTGTGCCCTTAGAAAAATTCTTGACTCTCCTTTCTACATTGCCTAGATGAAAGCCGAATGTCTCTTAGCTAACCAAATAATGATAGTACATGATTATGCTTATGATAGTTACATAGCTAAAGAAAGCAGAGTGAGTCAGGAGAGCTGAGTACTTAAAATGATCCAGGATCTGGATTTCAAATTTGCCATCTCTCTGTTTCTGTCTTAGGTCTAGTTAATTTTGAAATCTACTGTGCCATTTTCTGGAGTATAACAAACACATTAAATAATACCAGAGCTGTCAAATCTCTTCAGGTGTGAACACTGTAATAAAAGATAACCTTTTTAAATCAAATAAATAAAATTATGCATTCATAGAAGAGACATAAGTATAGAGATAAAATAGCAAAAATAATTACATAAAATGCAAATTGTCAAAACATATTTCATAATAACCTTATTATTTCATCATAACCTCAGCAGCTGCAGTCCTTTTTAATCTACTGTTTGATGCAGACTTTATTATAAGTAGAAAAAAACAATTCTCATTAACATTAAAAAATAGTAAAATAAGACTTTTGGATATTTCCTGCACATCACTTGCAAGAGCATCAGAAAGAACTATTTTCACTCAAACCCAGGAAAATATTAAGCAGCCTAAAATGTCTGTCCTTGTTTCTTTATTGTAGCTACCATATTTTTCTGTGTATTATGGACATTTTTCTTTGGAATCTGGCTGCTCCAGTTAAACGTAATCACTTCTATGTTTTTGAGCTTTCCTAGTTCTGCAGACCCAGAACTCCTAGGAAAGGATGTTGTGCAAAGCCTTGCCCCAGCAGCAGATTTTGAAACTGGGCAATATGAGGAAGTAGGATTTGGGTGATGTGTGAAAAGAAGAAAAGGGAAATGGAGTGGCAGGAGGTGTGAAGTCCTTAGATTTTAGGAGATTCAAGATCCTGAAAAAAAAAAAAAAAAAAAAAAAAAAAAAAAAAGAGTACAGATATTGCATTGCTGGCAGCGGTAGCACAAAATCAACAGTGTCAGCATATTGCTGCTTTTGGACAGCTTTGATGAGGTTCCAATGCTTGGTCTATCCCTTGGTGCTGAGGGTGTGATTGTCCAAGTGTTCGGTAACTGGATAGTCTGAATTTCTGTCTTCTGGAGAATGTGAGTTTGAAGGCAAGAGCCCAGGGATATGAGGACCAGTCTCCTGTGGAAAGGTGGGGTGCTGGTCCCCTCACACCCTAGCACCCCCTGGGTTCCCATCCTCATGTCTCCCCGGGAGCATGTACTGTGGGTAGCCGATGCGCACCTCGGGAGAGCTTGAGAACTGTGCACCCTGGGATGGTAATAATAAAACCTGGTGATGGATATAAGGATAATGACGTCTGAACATGTGTTTTTGTTCCTGAGGTTCAAAGGGAAGTGTTCTATTTAATGAATAAGCTCATGTAATCTGGATTCCTTGTAATGTTTTCATTTTTGGGGGTGGCATGACTTTGATTCAAGCATGGGTACAAAAAAAGTTACGTTGATGTGTTTAGATATGTAGGAAATGTCAATGTGGCATAATGTAATGTGGTGTAAGGGTTTCAGAAATAGCTTGGCTTGCTGAAGCAATCTTCCTGCCTTCATTCAGTACTCCATAGAGGCTGATTTACATTTCTCCTCAGATAGCGAGGGATTTGATGTGGAAAACTGAAATACCTGAAAGCATAAGTGATAGAATCAATCTTAGATCCTCCAGTGTGGTAGCCAAACATCTCAAAAGCAGATGATACCTTGTTAAACAGATCTGGATACTTCATGAAATGCAAAATACCAAGGACATACAGAAAACCATTAGCAAAGCAAATATGTCAATGAGTGTCATGGATAATTAGAGGTGGCTGCATTGAGTTGGAGGTTCTCCTACCCACATATAGTATTAAAGGGCAAGTGGATCTAAATGACACAGAAATCAAAATAAATGAGTGAAACCTGCTTCCTATTAAAGCAACAGCAAAACTTCTCTTGGCTACTGTAGTAAAAGATTGGTTAGAAAATGAAACAAGCTGATTCGTCTAGCCAGGGAAAACTATGTAGACTTGGATGCTCTATTCACAGGAACACCAATCTCATTTGACTAATAAAAAAAATATTTGGATCAGGGAATAACAGAAACAAAAATCTGGATAAAGACCAAAACCAAAAGCCTCATAGTGGAGAGAAATATTATCTGTGATGATGGATAGTCTTTTTAGAAAAAAACAAAAACCAAACCGAAACAAACATTCAGGGCTCTGAAATGAAAAAGAGAAACAAAAGATCATTTAATGAAAAAATTGAGGACCAAGACCAAAGAAGGAAAATTAACTTCAAATGGAAACTTCACAGCCTAAAAAGCTTTTCTAACTCTCTTTAAACTAATAGTATAGAAAATCACTGTAGCAATTATATACCCACCACCAATCTGAAAACCATAGTGACAGCAATGCATCAAGAATCCTTATTGTAAAGTACAGAGGATAAACACTTCCTCCTTATTGCTTTGTTGTTCCAAAGGGCTATGAAGACACACGCTATTAGATAAAATCAAATGTACTACTACTCCTCAATCTGTATTAGTCCAAAGTCACATGTGGTATCTCCTTCTATGAAGTGAAAGGAAAAGAGAAATTCAAGATGTGTCTTTTTGAAATGCCACTGAGGAAATTGCTAAAAAAGTCCATTCTTTCTAAAATTTTGTAGGCCGCCTTTGTCATGGCAAGCAGTTTCTCTTTTGGGACCATGTGAACCAGTGTGGGTTTTCTGAAGCGGCATTTCTGAAGATGTCAGACATGGGCTTTGAGTTGTATGCTTGGAAACAGATCTTTTTTCGCCTTCCCAGGTGGAAGTGTTACAACACTTCTGGTTCCTCAAAGGGTGGAAGAATCCACAATCATGAATCACAAATGACAACCCTGATTTTGGCATTTGGTGTATAGAGTATTTTTGAAGGAAAAAAGAGCCTGTGAAGGCTAGGTTCTGCCTGCTCCAATCATGGCCAATAGTACTTTACATACCAACTTTTCAAAGCAAAACTCATTTCATTATTAGTTCATTGATAGAAAAAGGAGACTAAATTAACCTGTTCTTGCCTAACATGAAATCTGTGCATTTAAAAAAAAGGAATCAAAGATACAAAGAGTTATCATATTGCTAAAATTTCTCATTTGTATTTTTTGCATGTGCATCTCGGTTTTATTTCAGGAGACTTCAAGAATTTAATAGACAGTTATTAATACAATCTTTATGCAGTATAAAAATGTTATATTTCACTTTTAGATAGCAAACTGAGACATGGGGAATGAAAGTATCTATTCCAAATCTTAACTGGCAGCCATTGACAGCTTTGGAGTAAAGATTTTAATAATCCTGCCTCCACAAGAATCATTAAAATAATTGTCTTTCTGTACAGCAAGCGTTCAGTTGAACAGCCACTTGCTGGGTGGCTATGATCATATCTAGTAAGTAAATGACAAATAAATGAGTTGTCAATTTTAGTATGGGAGACTGCAAAATTAAGATGCAGCAGATAGCTAAACAGCCAATGCAATTATATCCATTACATAATCTGGGAAAAGCCTCTGGATTTAGTTTCTCTCTGAGTGTTGGTGTGTCTGGTTTACACTTTTAATGTGAAGTACTCAGTTCCCCATGAGATACTGTGGCAGGCATTTGAAATTCCCAGGACCATTTCCGATCTACCTAGAGGAATCCCATTTTGGGGTCATGAATATAGGCTCTCTCTGAAGAGGAGCCTTGGTGTGGTTGCTTAGGAACCAGACAAAGGGATTCAAGGGGGAAAGAAGGTGTAATGGTAATGAATGAAAATATAATCTGTGGCAACATCTGACTCACATGGGTAACTGGAAGAGGCTTTGTGCCTGTATAGTTGACGAAATTATATTTTCATTTCCATCAATTTATTCTTGTCAGATGAGTCTTAACTCCCTTATCACTTAGCTGTAAATTATGTCTCTGTTCACAAAATCCAGTCAGAGTTTGTATGTATTATCTGAGGGAAATAGAAATTAAGAGATTCTTTCTGAGAAAAACTCTTCTAACAAGCTAATGAAAACTGAAGCTTTATTTGTAACTTTGTAGAGCAGCATTTAGGCAACATTTGTCTTGGGATCTCTGATTACAGTCAGGTACGGTAGATTAAGGCTGATGATGATCTCAGAATCATATAAATAAACTTCTGGTTTAATTGCTGCACCAAGCTATCCATGGCTGGAGGATGCTTGTGATTCAGCTCTCAGTGAGTGAACACACACCAGCTGTGTGGCAAACGTCAGCATATGGTGATACAAGAGCATAAACTCAAGATACCTCAGAGCTTTAGATCTACATACAAATAGGCCTGTGACACTATGTGCTGTCAACTGGATGTATAACAGATGTAACCTGCTCAGCCCAGGATGAAAGGTGGGTGCTGATGGGCTGCTGAGCAGCCATCTGCCTGCACCCCCTTGCTGCACCAATGCTGTGCCTGCTCACACCCTAAAACCAGTACTCCAAGCTTCGTGCTTACTTTGGAGATGTGTCCTTCTTACAGTGAAACTCTGCAAGGCCAAAAAGTGAAATAAAGCATGTAGCTACAACTGTCACTTAGTGCAGTGGCACTTGGGAGTGTGGCTAACATTCAGGCACTGTGTTTCCAGTGGCACTGTCAAGACACTGCTTTCAACCCTGTAAAAATACCTTTGTTTTAAATCTAACTCTCTCTGATTCTTATGTATGACAAAAACATGTTTCCATCAGTCTAAGGTCAGCATGCTTCAACTACTCCATATTGAATAACCCTTTATATCCACAAGCTGTGTGAAAGATTTTAGGGTGTATTGCTTTGTCTAGACAAGCAAAGATACTAAAGCAAATTGTGAAATCCTTGTGGAGGTGCTGTAAGTAAAAGAAAGCAGTCATTCCTGCTCCTGGGCCCAAAGCCAACCAGCTTTCCCCTCACCAGCAAGCTCTGCTCTGTGAGCCGCTGAGAAGTTCAGATTTCATTTTTTTCCAAATGTGGAAGGGTTTTGAAAACAGAATTTGTTTCTTCACAGTAAGTGGCATTGACCATAATTACAGGATCGCAGAATGGCTGAGGCTGGGAGGGTTCTCTGGAGGTCCTCTGGTCCAAACCCCTATTCAAGTAGGGCCACCTACAGCAGGTTGCTCAGGATGATGTCCAGATGGTTACTGAATATTTCCAAGTATGAATCTACAACACCTCTGGGCAACCTGTATTGGTCACCCTTACAGTGAAAAAGTGTTTCCTAATGTTCAGAGGGAACCTCCCGTGTTTCAGTTTGTGCCCATTGCCTCTGGTCCTGTATCTGGTCACCAGTGAAAAGTCAGACCCTCTCTCTGTGTCCTCTCTTCAGGTGCTTGTGTACATTGAGATCCCTCTGAGCCTTCATTTCTCCAGGCTAAGCAGCCCCAGCTCTCTCAGTCTCTCCTTGTATATCAGATGCTTCAGTCCCTTAATTAGCTTCACTCTCCAGTATGTCCCTGTCTCTCTTGTACCAGGGAGCCCAGAACTGGACCCGGTACTCCATGTGTGACATCACCAGTATTGAGTGGATGGGAAGGGCCACATCCCTTGACCAGCTGGTTTTCTGCACATTGCTGGCTCATGTTCAACCTGGTGTCCACTAGAACTCCCAGGTCCTTGTCTGCCAAGTTGCTTTACAGCCAGGTGGTTCCCAGCATGTACTGGTGCATGGGATTGTTCCTCTCCAGGTGCAGGAATTTGCACGTCCTCTTGTTGAACTCACTTTATATTGGTAACAATATAACATATTGTAACATAGATTACCATTATATTGGTAGCAAAGAACAGGTTGTTTACATGATTGCAAAAAATTTAATAAATTAATTATAGTATAGATGATTGCATTATGTGTTCATTCATACATATTATTCATTAGTAAGATTGTTAAAAGGATTCAGAAAGTAACAAATAAGCACACAACCTCAATCCAGATGGACAATGACATGGGGTTTTGTTACTAGCTTTGAGCAATGAGAGAGTTTCATTGTGTTATCACCATTCACTGATTAAAAAATAAGAAAAATGGATGACAGTAAAACCAATGCCCCTCTTCACACAGAACTCTTTGTTATTGCTCTGAAAATCACTCCTAGAAGGTCTGATAGCACTGAGACCAGAGCCTAAAGACACAAGCATCCAGAACGTACAGAAAGTTCTCACTTTTACTCCCTGTGTATGTATCTGTTCTCCTCCTGTCAGCTGAAGGACAGATTTACATATTTATTATCCAAGTGAAGTGTCAGTTGGGTTGGTTTATGTTTTTACCATTAAGTGTTTGGGGTTTTCTTTCACTTTCCACTTAGTTTTCCTTCTTTTGTCTGTCAGGCAGAGGAGGCAGAAGGTATTTCCAGGAGTAGGATAGTCATCTCGCTCTTGTCAGCTGGACATAGAGTCATCTGCTTAGACATCTATAAAGAGCAGAGCACTGATGAGAAGCCTCAGGTATCTGAGATAGCCATTATCCTTACCAAGGAAAAAACTGAATGGCTAAGTGAAAGGAGTTTTTGTGTTTACATCCATGGTATTAACATCTAGTTCTCCTCCAAATGTGTACAGACCCCAGGGGAGTAAGGAAATTCTTCACTCAGTCATTTGGGTTCTGGTTTCACACTCTACAAGACATCTTTGCAATGAACATACTAAGGCTTAAAGTAAAAATTAAAATAGACCAAACCCAGTATATTCTTTGTCTCAGCTGTGTTTAAAATATAGGTTACAGACCTTAAAATAGGGAGGTCTCAGCAAGCTCAGGTTAAAGGGTTGAAAATCTTTTCAGGATAGAGTGGGTGTGAGTTTCATATTAAAATAAAAGAAAATTGTGATACAGTGGTGTCTCCTTAACTTAGTCTTTCTATTTTCTAGAACTTCTTTTTCATGCCAACTCCATTGTCTTAGCAAACCTACAGCAACAGCCAAGGAAACAGAATCAATTTGGTGAATTCTGTTGGTAATTCTCTTTAACTCTCTTTTGTGCCTTAATTGTGCCATTTGTGACTATGGTTCAGGTTTGAACAGGATTTCACTACAATTTGCTCCTTGCCTTTTTGACATTGAGGTGCAGGCGCTGGGTTAACTTTTGATTTGCCATTTCAAATTTTGACAAAAATGCCTAGAGGTGATGTCTGGCCATTTGATTTGAGAGGAAAGAGGGAAGGAACAGGTTCTCCATGTGTATTTATCAAGTGTGAAGGGCCTGTGAGCAGGGTCAGAGTAGGGAAGAATGAGAAAATATGGTATGGGAAGGAAAAAGGAGTGCTAGGATAAAGACCTGGAGGAGGGCCTGGGGAATAGGAGATTCTGGTCCTGCTGCTGCGAGAGACCAGTAGGGATGCAAGGATTGCTGTTGCAGGAGTGAGTGAGGAAGGGTAAGAAGGGAGCAGAACTCCACTGGGTAGCTGAAGTGCTCCTCGGAAGATGACACATCAGGCAGTCTGCCCCGCTGACATAGCCTGAGAGGTGATAACAATACATGGTCTGATAAAGAACCACCTTTTGTAAACCTGAGCTGACCACTCAATGCATTTCACTTTTTAAACTGTTTAATAGTTCATGCTCATAATGTATTCCATTATTTTATCTGGGATACACCATGAGACTGATAATCTTCTAGTAATTTTCACAGTGCCTTTTACTTTTTAAGAGCATGGTACCATGACAGCTTTCTTCCTATCTACCACAATGCTGAAATCAAATTCCAAGCAAGCTCTAGTAACGTTTCTAGAAACAAGATGTATGAACATGATAATTTCAAAATGTCCAACTAATATTTAACTTTTCCCCTTGTTACTGCTGTAATAGAGACCACTTTGTAATTTATATCATCTGGAATTTTTTTTAATGAAATTTGAATTTTCCACACTATTGTTGACAGTAGTTCATTTCCATGAAGCATAGGGAAAGTTTCATTGAAAAGACTTGTCATTACTCTTAACAGTCCATATGACAGATTTCTCTTTCAGAATTTCTTATTGCTTATTAATTTTCTACAGTTTATAACTTCTGATAAATATCCATTATCAGCTTTTCCTTTCATATACATGTGTATATTTAAAGCAAGAGCATCAGTAGAAAGATTGGTAATAGTAGCTAAAGAAAATGTGTGGAGGAACGAATATGAAAATCCTTTGTACATCTTGGTTGACTATCACCTAGTTCAATCCATTGACCTGCTGGATTTTCTAAACATTTTTTTTTTCCTGCCTTTTCTTCTTCCATGGAAATTGTGCCACTCCTCAGTAGTAGTTTGTTTCCATGAAAAGTTCCATTTTTGACAGATTAAAATTTTAATGTAAAATTATATTTCAGCCAAAATTTCCTAACAAGTTCCAGTACTAGTAGTTTGATAATGGAATGGGAGAAGACACCAGATTCTCCCTTCTTTCCTTTATATGCTTATTAGAAAAGGCCTGTTTCTCTCTAGTCTATTCACCAACGATGCAGTAGGGATACCAAAAAGTACCATTTGCCTGATTCTGTCAGATCCATTTTGCTATGTCTTGACAGCTATCCACAATGTAAAGCGATCACCTTGTCTCTCAAAACCAAGACTCACTGTCCTTTTTCCCCTTTGTGGTCAGGATACTTTCTTTCTAGCCCTGCTCTTTTTTGCCCTCCCTGGGTTATTTATTCTGAACCTTGTTAATGTTGTATTCCTGTTCCTGTTTTTAGATGATAGCTTTACTTACTATTTAATCTATTTCCCTTATTTTAGTTTCTCATTTTCTTCAACTTACACGTGTTCAGATTCTTCAGTTCTGGTCGCTTTCTCTCCCCTGGAAGCTTTATATATTTTTGTTCTTATCCAGGCTTTTATAAATATATTATTCTTTTGTAGACTTTTCCCTTTTTGTATAATATACTTCCTTCAGATTCACCTCCAGTTTCCTTATACAGATTACAGGGCAAGCTATGGTTTGAATATGGCTTTTTAAAAATGAAGTTTTGTTTTATCAATTCAAATTTATTTATTTATTTACACAATTGTAAATGTACTTATATAATTTTTTATTCACTCAAAGATACATTTCACATATTAAAAAATTATTTAAAAGGTTGTATAGTCATACCTTTCCTAACTCTTGGTCTTTGCAAGTTTTGTCCCACTCCCGTCTTCCATATTTGCTTTCATTTCTGGGCTTGCAAACAAAGTTACTGCCTACTGTAGTTTCTGTGTCTTCACCTCCCTTCTGAGTTCAGTTTGTCTTTAGCTGCTGACAATTGGTCCTTCTCCCTCCTTTTCTGAGACTCCTGCGTTCATTAATATTTAGTATTGCCTTTGATCCTAGGGTCTCCTGTCAACTCAAAAAAAAAAAAAAAAAAAAAAAAAAAAAAAAAAAAAAAAAAAAAATCCATTAATGAATCCTCCCTCACTGTGTTCCCTTATGGAGACCTGACTCTATTGTATTTCCTTTCTCTTGACTGCATTGTTTCATTTAATTCTGAGAAGCAAACTGAGGTAATTTCAAATACATAAAGTGAGGAACATTGTTAAGTCATAAAATAGAACTATATCTTCATTCCAAAGGCACAGTAATTGTAGAAAAGATATGTGCTTTACTGTAAAATAGCTTTAAGTAAAAACAGAACAACTAAACTAAAATGCAATTATTCACGACATTTCATTTCTTGTTTTGTTCTCTATGTCTTTTTACTATTCATGCAGATAAACTTATTCATCTACACAAGGATGCTTAATGACACTCAAACAGATGTTTCATGTCTTTCTATAATACATAACAATTTCAGTTAGTAATATGTGAAAGTGGAGACAAATCCATAAACATGAATCCTGCAATTTGCAGAGATTAAGATTCTACATAAGGTTTAAGGGTGCATGTACAATGCCATTGACTTCACTGAGGCCCTAAACAGCCTTGAAACTCCATGTTGCATCCTTTGAAAAATACAGGGACTTAAGAAATAACATCACCAAATATCAGATACACTATTTTTTTTCTTTTTCTGCTATGTGATCCATGTATTTTGTACAAAATATGTTTTAATACATGGATTGTCTTTAAGAACTTTGTCTGAAATCCGTATCCTCCCAGGAGATAAAAGTTTATAGTGCTATTTGTCACATTATGTGTTCACTATGAACAGTTTAAGATTAAAGGCATATTTATTGTAAGTACTGACATGATGAATTAGATGTTGCATGTTTCATCTGTACTTGTCATGGTGGTACAGAGCTTGTTAGCAGTCTAGGATATGCAATGATTTAATGGTGGGTTCACTTTCAGTTTTCTATTTCAGGTTTAGGATTTACAATTATCTTGTCACTGTATTTCAAAATGGCAGAATATTAACTCCTTACAAAAAAAAAAAATTAATACACTTAATGCCTTAATAAGTACCCACGTAAGAAGCAATCATACTTTGTAAAGGAAAAACTTTTTTCATCATATTGTTGTACTCACATGTCTTCCTTATAAAACAGGCAGCAAGTTCATTATCTGAACAAATAGCTGAGTCAAGAGATGTGAATCCAGGCTATGAATTGTATGTCCATGCACAAACTTTATCTAACTCCAAGCAAAATATTCTGATTTATTTTGGTGATTAGTTCCCCTGTTTATGCACTGTAGGGAAGTTACAAACCTTACATGTTTCCTGTTAATTTTGTAAAGTACTTTGCTTTTCTTGACTGTAATGTGTACAGAAAGGATATTTAAGTTTTCTGTTTGCACTTGCAAGTTAGTTTAGTTATTCTATTCTCACACATTTTTTAACACAGATGAGAACATGTAAATCGTTCTTCTGATGCAAATTATACCCACATATTTCTATGATTATAAATTCATAGCTCAACCTCTGCTAGCCAGCATTATCATTTTAGCAATTATCATCCATAAAACCAAAGCATCCCAACATTCCTCCAAACATGTGAAGTTATCACTGGATCTCAGTTGTTCCTGTGGTACTTTAAATATTCACAAATTTTAAAATTAATTCCTCTAGTAGGACAAAACCTTGACAGCTAACTAGGGTTTACTCCAGATATGTGAATTTCATGACTACATGTATGTTCAATATATGAACACAGGAATGATGATTGAAAGGAGAAGGAGCATTACCAGACAGTCATGGAGAGCAGGTTTTAAGTTTTCACTAGAACAACTCTCCTGAACCCTTTGTGCAAGTGTTGAAGTGAAATGAGCTTGTGAAAGAAGGATGAAGCAGAAGAAGTGATTAGGATATTCACTCAGGAAGTGCCACTTGAATCTGAGAAAGATGCAGTTTCCTCAGTTCACCTCTGATTCTAGTTTTCAGCAACATAGATAACCACAGGAAGAAACACACGGGGTAAGAACCATGTCTGTGATAGAAAACAAGGATGTGGGAATAATAGCAGGAACTGGAAACTGCAACTACAAAATTACTATGTCCAGCACAGCCTTCTTTAACGCAAAGCAGACAGCAATCCCATCACCTTTTTGCGTGACTGGGTCAAAACCAGAGGTTTGTTGAGACTGGATGTGAAATAACTCAGCAGGAAGAAAAGCAAGGTGTGAGAGATGAGGAATGAACACTGAAGGAGGACCTGTGGGCTTTATTCTAATGTATGTGTGTGCTGTAATTCACGTGTGTTGAAACCTCAGGCAATTCACCCTTCACTTGTGTTCTGGTTTTCACCTGTATTCATATGTCTTACTATTTGCTGCAATATGTACTGGTGCCATATCAGACAGGGAGATGAAAGGATGATTTATTAAGCACAGGATAATTATGAAGTTCTTGATGTAATCAGTCGCTCTAAATTGGTAATATCTGCACTTTTTTTTTTTTTTTTCTTAACTAGGAGATAATGATAGGGTTTGTCTTTACAGTCCTTTTTTCAATTAATTTTACATGAAGGATGCTTCAGGCTCTTTTCTTCTCACACATCTTACAGCCTTCATGATGCATTGTGGCTGAAAGAGAAGAACATTATATAAGTTCTGGTGCCCTCTTTTTATATTACAAAAGCTATACCAGTTCCCCTTTGACACCCAATATGAGCACAACAAGGAGAATAGCATCAGAAGAAAACGTCAGAGCATGGACCAGAGTTGCAGTGTAAACGTCAACAGAGTGTGGCTTTTGGTTACAATTGCTGATAAATTTCTTTTGTTTTTAATGAAACTTCCTTTCTGAGAACCTCTTTATCTGACCAGATGCTTGCACTTTTTGCACAGTAAATATGAAAATCTATACATAAACATGAAAGGGGATAGAGTTTCTTTCTTCCTGTAAAGTTGCCAGTGATTTTTGCCAATTTGATTTTGTCCTTAAAGTATATTGTCTGTATTTGCTCCATATTATAAAGATAGATTACCAGTTAGAGCATCTGAATAAAACCAACTCTTTAAATATGATAGTTCAAATACTTTTTATCATTTATTACAGAAATAAGGGTAAAACAGTCAGATGTCAATACATACCAATAGGTTTAAATGTTCTGATTCGCGGAAAACAGACTCTACAACTCAAATGGAGTTATAAAGAGGGTATGTTTACTCCAGCGACAGGGTGCAAGGGGATTTCTTCACAAAGCTTGCACACCCACCGCACATTTTACCAAAACTTATACAGTGTGAATATGCATATTCATTGGATTATATAACACAAACATACATATGCATGAGTAAGGCTGGGTTAGTTAGAAAGGCTGATGTCAACAGTTTATGTCATCTTTGCACCTGCTCATTGCCTCCTCGGGGATATTTGGGAGGAAGGCTCGTAGTCTGTCACCTTGTTTTTTCCCTGGAACATGCACAGATTCTTTTGGCCAATTTCTTGAGTAAAAGGAGCATTTTTCAGCCAGTTTACTCATTCTATCTTATCTAAGGGAACCAATAGAACTTCTACCATCCATATATGACTATCTTTACTTACTACCAAGACTCCAACTAGTTAGAGCAGACCTGTTCCCCAAGGACAAAAGCATAATATTTTGCTGAACATTATAGTTCTTGGTAGATTTTCACAGTGAACTTCTTTGCTTTGATGAACACAATAGTCCTTGGTAAAATTCCACAGAACAGTCTGGGCAAGCAGGATTCTTAGCAATATTCAAAAATAGTATAAGTAATACTATAACTTGCTATAAGTAAGTAAATAAGTCTCAAAACAAGTAATCATTTCTCTGTAATCAGTTCATAACAGATTTAACCAATGAAATGCTTTTTAAATATTAAATACTTGAAAATGAAAAAAAAAAAAAAAAAAGGAAAAACACTTTAAATACTTGAAAATTAAATACACTTTTAGCTTGAATGCATTTTTCAGTTTTCCTGATCAGCAATGAGGACACATCTAGTACAAAGTCTCACTTAATTAATGTTTTACTGTTGGAGGAACAGGGCCAGACCCTGACTAAAGATTTTGAAGTACAAAATGTAAATGTGATATTTTTATGACCCATGATTAGGCTGTGTGATATGTACTGGAAAGATTAAGCTCCCTCAATGATTACTGTACATGGTCTCTCACCTCTTAGGGTCTTATTTGCAAACACAAACATATGTATGTGAGGAAGAGAAAGCAAGAGAGAAGAAAGGGATCCTTTCAGCTCATCCTTTCATGTCTGTGTTCGCAGGGCTTATGCCTGTCTTGGCCACCTCCCCATATTTTGCTGGAGCAAGCCCCAGGCAGGTATCGATCTCCTCTTTCCTTTTTCCCTTTGCCTGAGGAAAAGATGGGGGCTATGAGGCTCTGCAAGCTCCTCACATAGCCCTGCCAGGGAAGAGGCATCCCCTGAGGCATCAGGGTTACTTTTGGGTTGCAAAGAGGGAAGAGAATCGTTGGGTAAAGCTGCAGGGAAAGAAGAGCATGGTGATTTTGCCCGTGTTTCATTTTTTACTCTGGTTATATATAAGACACGTTTGCAGATAATCTCTCCCTGTTTAGGCTGTGATGAAAAAAAGCAGTAACCATATCTCTCAAAGGGCGGTCTTGGGCTCAAAGGGACTTTTCTGTATTATGGAAACATACTTCATTTTCACTTCTGTTTTTATCTCTAAGACACAATTTAGGATCTTATACTGATGGGTAACTGTTGTTTTACTGAACTAAGGGTACTGGGAAATGGGAAAATCCTCTAGGATGTCTAGAGAGGACCTTCAAAAAGCAGATGATTAAGTGTACTTAAAATAAACATACAGAATAGGACAAAGAGCATGGTTACTGTGAAAAATCCAAACATCAGGATAACATGGAAAAACTGTAATTTTCACTATTTTTGGCATGAGGTTCAAAAGAAACACAGCTACATTAACAAAAGAACCATTCCACTCTTTTTTTCTATTGCATTTAGAGAAATTGTGTTTGATTCATCCCCTTCTGATAACAATCCCATTTCTGTCATATAAAAAATGAATACTGGCCTTGGGCTAAATATGACTAACTCATATTTACGACATTATATAACTGTATATGTAGTCAATATTCTGAATATCCACAGCTGCTCAGGTGAAAATTGTAACAAGTCTGGATTAGCAGAAGGAAGGTTCATAAAGTGTCCTCAATAGTGGTAGCAAACATCAACAAGCTTTACTTTCTGCTACTTGTGATTGATTATTAAAAATGTAGAAGCACGTAAATTACTTTCTTGAAGATCAAATCCTCTTGATTCTTGGATTTAAATAATTAGGTATGGCATAATGAATATAAAAATTTAATTGAGAAAGGATAAGTTTCTAATATTGTCCTAATTAAAATCTTTTAATTTGAAAGATAAAATTCTTGTTCTCTCACAAATTAATCTTGAAACAGCAATGTGTGGCCTAGTTGTAAAATGTTTGTTTTAATTGTGGATTATATGGCAGAGAAATAAAACTATGTTAGAGTCAGTTTTTAAATAAGTGTATAGTAATTTTTTTTTTACATTTTTTTAAACCATGATATAATTGAGACTAAATTCTGATTTTGCTTTAAACAGCTCGAAATACTCTCAGAATGGGATATTCTGAAAACTGCATGTAATGACAAAGAAAATTCCTTTACGTAACTGCTGCTGTGATTCACACAAATGGAGGGGCTCTTTTGTGAGTGTGGAAAGAGCCAGAAGCTCAGGTGGTCTGACACGGTTTAACTCTGTGGGAAACAATGTAATCAGTTTGATTAACAACAGTAAAAAATCTCAGGCTAGTTCAAAGAAGAAATTTGTATTTTCTTCCCCCAGAAAGCAGAAAGGCAATTTTATCTCAAGCATATATTTAACTTAAATTCATAACTCCAGAAAAAAATCACACGCTGTAAAAACAAAACTAGTGTAGATGGGAAACACATTAAAGCCAGTTGCTCTAAGGACCACCTTTAGAGGGAATAAGAAAGAGTGATTTTATGCTAAGTTTACATAGACTATTTTTACTGGGAGAATGGATAATCATTCAGGATTTTGATTTCATGAAATACGTTCATCTGGAGATGGTAGCCTAAAAAAACCCCCCAAAAATTGAAGGCACATTGTATTTGCTACTTTATTCCAAAAGGCCAAGATTTGAGAATAGCAGAGGGAGTACTTGGATGTTTAAGGAGACACATAGCAATTTTTTTCTTTAAACCCACTCTTTGTTTAGAAGCTTATGTTTAAGTGAGGCTAAAATTCAAGATTTTAACTTCTACAATTTTCTGTAATCTGTCAAAGATAGTACTAGAACTCTGAAGGATGGGAACTCCAAGACAGCATTGGAATTAACACTGGCATAAAACTATGTTTTATTTATAATGCTGCAATAAAAAATTAATACAGTTTAAAATATGGCAATGAGACAAGAGAACGGGTGAAATGAGAAAGTATCCCTCAATGATTGTCAAATATTCAATTCCAGTCTCCTTTACTTTTGTATTTAGTATCTTGTAAAAGCCTTATATAGTAATTAATAACATGCATTTAATTCTGGATTTGGCAAGAGGTTTGAAATGTTGAATCCTAAATGCTGAGGACCTGATTCTCTCCTTCACTGCTTAGCATTCTTCTTCGTAAAGTTTCAAGATGCTGATTCAAAGCAGTAGCATCTTTCAGGTACTCCACATACCTAGAAGGGATGCACAAGATATGGGACATTTGAAGATTTCCATGTTCTGTTTTTTTAATTTCTGTGTTCTGCTTTTACTGCTTAAAGCTGACCTTGGAAAGAGAGGGAATAATTTCTGAGAGTGCTTAAGAAGTAAATTCTCCTCTTTTTCCATTTTGGATAATAATTTTGTCCCTGTTTCATGTGTGTTGGTGTAATGTAACAAAATCTTCTCTAGTTGCCTATTTCTGAAGTGAGATTACCAAATTTGCCCATTATATTAGTTTTAAAAGTGGAATGGGTTCTTAATAATTTTTCTTGTTACTTGAAAAAGTGGTTTTTTCTTTGGCTTTCACTTTTTAAAGATAAAAGACAAGTTCCTGAAGATGTCTTCTATCCCTGTCCAATATTTAAATGTCTCTAGAATTACTAAAGCTGTGACTGCCATTGACTCCTTGGTTTAAATTGGTTGTATTCACTACTCCAGGGTTCTCATTAGTTGGATGTTATATTACCCTTTATTTTCTTAATTTGCCCTTTGTGGCAGGCTCCATATATGAGCCTAATTTGGAGGATTCAGCAGCTCTCTTTGCAGAGGACTTTTCCAGACCTGTACAGTACCATACTAGCACAGTCATCTGTGTAGGACATTGATCCCATGACAGAATTGAATCATTTCTAAACTAAAACCAAAAGTGTTTTTCTCGGGAATGATTAATTCATAGGTTTTCTTTTCCTTCTCTAATGTTTTCTGCCTACTGATAGCAGAATATAAGGATGTGAGATATCTGAGTGAACAGAACACAAACAAAAGACACTTCCCAATTACAAGAAAATATGAGGGAATATCCTTAGAGTAACCCCTGTGAAGTGTTTTTGGATGTTTACTGGGTGTGACCAAAATCAGAGTTGGGTCTATGCAAAAGTCCTCCTCTTCAATTTAAACTACTCAGCTGCTGACAAACAGCTTTTTGTGTGTTTGAAGCAGTCTCAAGCTACTGATGGGTTCTTTAGGACTGCTAGAGACACCTTCACATGATTTCATAAGAGTGAGTAGCCCACAGGTGTGGTGGTTATTCTCACACTAAATCCAAAACACAGCACTGTACCAGACACTAGGAAGAAAAATAACTATATCCCAGCTGAAACCAGGGCAAATGGTGGGAGCCAAGTTCCTTCATCACTGGTTTTCTAAAGAGATAGATGTCCTCATACCAGTGGAACATCTGCTACATTGTATAGGACACTGGAAAGCAAGGACATTTAGAGGCATTCTATGCAAGTAAAGCAGTGATTTTATTTTATGTTAAAATCAATACTGTCCATCATTGTGCTGTTGGTATTCTGACGAGCTGGCTTAAGGAAATTTAACATTCCACCTAAATGTGGAGATGGGATCATCTTTCTCCTCAACCTACCATCTTTCTATTTGGGTACAAGTAGCCCTGCTATAACACATACAGCCTGATAGCCATTCGTTTGTGAAAAAGCTGAAATGAAGGTTTAAAGGAAAGGGAGGTGAGACTATAACGCAAACAGAAACTGTGTCGACCTAGGTGTTACTACCTCGGCAAAGGACATCCAGTGAGACTTCATATCCTACGGTCTTAGGTAAGCTGTTAACAGTTTATCTTCAATGAAACCCTTTTAAAATTATAACATAATGCTGCTGTGGGGTTTTTGTAGTTTTTTGTAAGCAAACTGACCATGCAGGGGATAATTGCAGATCTGGTGGCCTTCTCACATTCATGAGCATGGTCTCATGACTCAGGGCCTATCCATCTCCTCTGCAGCAGTGAACACTCAACTTGATCTACTTGTGAATCAAAAGGTCTGAAGGGTTGATGACTGTAGTAACAGAGACACCCAAGCTTGCTTTGTGTGTCCTGTAGTAGAGGAGCTATGTGAGAGGAGTGTGATGTCGCAGTAAACACTTAGATAGAGCTTACTATATGCAGTACAGTTCTGCTTGGAGGCAGGTGTTCTGCTTCAAGATTTGACATATTATGTCCCCGTAGCACTGTAATGTAATGTAATTCTAGAATTATATTAGCTTCTTGATGGAGGAAAATGAAGCATAAAGATCATGTAATTTTCCCAACGCAAGCCAGTGCCAAAGTTAGGAACAGAATAATAATAGCTAACGATATTGTAGGAATTGTAGGAATATCACAATTTGAATTGTCCACTGTACCGCAGGATGCCAAAATGATTAGATGCCATCTAATTAGATGTGCATAGTAACCCATAACAATGTTAGCCCCATGCTTGTCGTCCTGTTGTGTTACAGTCCCAGGGCTGAGGTGCCCCCTGCCCAGGAAGCGCTATGGGAGGAGGGCTGAAGCAGTATCTCAGGCCCTCTCCCTGCAGTTGGTGGTGTTTTACCATGCCTGACTGTGCTGGAGCAGAGCCCAGGTGTTTGCACATGTGGGTGCTGGTGTATCCCACTTTACAGTTGGATGGGAGAAGGACCTTGACTGAGCAGCAGATGATTAAGTTCAGGAGATCCCAGCACCATTTTGCTCTCTGCCTGTTTCCACCCAAAAGCAAATCCCTCAGGGGTTGGCACCCGTACACAACAGGATCAGATCATTTAGGTAACTGGAGCTGGATGAGAAAAGATTGAGTGAAGTGCCACCTCCCCTGTTGCCAACCTTCTCCTGCCCACTGACCCCTTGTGAAGGGAATTGCAAAGGTTTGGCTGGCGTGTCTGTACTTTCAGAAGTGGTCTGGTGGATGTTCAAATGGCATTGTTTCTCATTTGATCCAAGGTCAGGCAGGCCAGCCCTTTCACCCACACTGTCACTGTAACTTGATAAAGTATCAATCACACATGGAACAAATAAGAAGCTGATGTTCTGTATGGGACCGAGAAGCCTGCTGGAGATCTGCTTCTCTTGGTATCCAAGTTCCGATCCAGTACTATCCTAGTCATCAGGAAAAGACAGAGAAATATATTCAAAGGAGTGAAGGGAAGGAGGGAAAATGGAGGGAAAGATAGGTTTTTAAGAGCATTTTGGAGATTTCCTACCTCAGTTTCGGTCTCAAATCAATTCTTCATATATCCCTGAATCTGTGTGGCCCATTAGCCAGTTGCCCAACTCCCCCAGCATGTCTCAATTTCTCTTCCACTTCCCAGCTCCCTCAGTGCTGACAATAAAAGTGCTATGTTGCTACTACAAAGCATCATGTAATGAAAAGATACTTATAGGTTTGGTTGCCAGATGACCACATTCAGTCCAATCAAGGAAAAAGACTGTAAGGGAAAAACATTTCTGAGGAAATTCCTTGTCACTCATTTTTCAGTGTCATTCTGTAAGAAAATCAGAAAAAATACTGGTTTAAACATCAGTAAAGACCATTTTCTCCTTGGACAGTAATTATAACAAGAGGTAAAATAAAGGACCTGTATTTCTGATGCCATCTTGTACCATTCTTATGTCATGATAAAAAACTGAGTGTTGGTGACTGGTTTAGAAAACAAAACACAATTGTCAACATACCATTGAGGTTTTGATGGTCCTGTAAGGGTCATTGCTTCAGATGTGCGTTATTAACTGACATCCTGTAATATTCCCCTGACCTTCCATAAGGGGATAGCACCCACTGTACATGGCTAATCAGTTGGCTGTTAATATTCTCACATGCTAAAAGTAGGTACCAAACTCAGCTGGTGATTTAACAATACATTTTGAAAAGAGAGCTCTCTGTCATCTGTAATAATGAGTGTTTCTGCTGCTTGCACAGAGGTTTTAAATACTTTACCAGAAAGGAAGGAATAATCATTTCCTTGACCTGAGGTCTGAAATGCTGGATGCTACCTAGTTGTCTGGATTTCAAGCATCTTTTTAAAACTTCATGTTTTCTTCAGAAGTAACAGGGTTTAATCACCATAGCCACTTTTCATTATACCCTTTTTTAAATTACATAAGTTTTAAATTAATATTCTCCACAGTCTTTAATTCTGTTGAATAACTTTTTAAGCTGTAACTGATCTCATGTAAATCAAAGGTCCAGTTCTTCTAATGAAGAAGTAAATGATGGGAGAAATAATGAATAAATTTGTTATTCAGAACTTGATCCTGTGAATGCAGGTTTTACAATGACAAGTTCCTTTAAGTTTAAGTGGGTTTTCTTCTGCTAGCTGTGCCATATATGTTGTGGTTCCAGACAAACATGAAGACTCTTGCTCCCAAAAATTCGGGTAGAAAAACCTGATTCTGTACCCATAGATTTCCTTTAGAAGATCTGAATTTCCTGTATAAAAGTGTCATCAATACCATGAGAGAATACTCTGAAGCCATCCTTCACCTTGCCTGAAGTTTCATTTACAGACGTATTTTTCCAAACCTACATCACAAAAAAAGAAAAGATAATGTTGCCAAAATTAACTTATAACACAAAAAATTTGAATTAAGGGGTAAATGGAGAAGCAGTTGGAAAATATTATTTTTGCTGACATCTGGAGCAGAGACTAGAAGACTGAAGTGGTGAAAAAAGTTTCAAGTACAGAACAATCTCATGAAAATGAATCAGTGTGATTTAAAAAATATATACATCTTTGTAGGACATGACTTTTCACTTTAATCTGCATTTTCCCACCATTCCTACAGCTGAGATTTTCAGCAGTGCTGAAAGCAACAGAAAGAACAAAATTAAAGCTGTATATATTATGAATCTTTTAGTGATTTTTTAACATTATATGTGATTGGCTTCATTGCTCACATCCACAGCATATTATTGGTCATGAACAAAACTACACTGCACAGTTACTTTGATTTTTACATATGCTATTTAAGTCTCTAGAGTACATACAGTTTTCATTCAATTTTGTGTTCAGCCATGGCACAATAGTAAGGAATGCAGTCAATTTCTCACTAATTACCAAATATTGATATTACTCAATTAATCTAGCCATTTACTTTTTGTTTAGCACCAGCTGTTGCTGTTTTTTCAGAGCTTGTCTTTAAGCTAAATGCACAAGCCACAATCAAGAACACTGCAGGAAACATTTGAGAGATGAGCTTGCTGAGGAGCTGTTGATTTCAAAACACGGTGTAAGTGAATTTGCATAGACGAATTAAATGACCCATATCAACTTCTAGTGCTAACAAATACTACCATGAAAGTGACAGGAAGCATATTTCTACCCCTTAACCATTAATGAAGCTACACAAGTAAATTAGGATGTGCCGTTCCATCTTTGTAAATTGCTGATTCAATAAATCACTCTTGAGAAACAGCTGAGTAATTACAGGATGATGCTTGAAGCAATAGAGGCCTCATTTGCATATTAAGAGACATTTGTTGAAATAATTTCTGTCATGGACTGGTAAATGTTAGACGTGATTAATTCTGTGAGCACCACAGTTTGACTTCTGCAGCACATGGGAAGAACCAACATATCAAAGGCTGCAAATGCAGTATGTGTGTGCTCCTCCACAGCAGCAGTAAGGAACCTATGTCTAATTAGCACCAGGAGCTTACTCAGGTACCGATGCCCTGAAGAGTGTTTTTCATCAGGGTCTTATCATGTAAAAGGTCTTGTGAAGCAGTCTCAAAAGACAGGAAGAAAGGGAAAAACAGAACTAACCTCCTGCATCACATAGACATACACAAATCTATGGGTCTGGATAGGATACTGTTATGGAGGCTCTCAAATAAACAACTAACCAGCAAAAATAAAAAATTTATTATTAACACAATTAACTAGCTCTCTGTAAATGTCTGTGAGAGGAGAACAGAACAACTTTCTAGGGTTTAACGGCAACCTAAAATGCAGAACAAAATCTCACTACCTAGGGTTTAATGTCAACCCAAAACGGTTTATCACTCACCCAATAAGTGAGGACTCTCAACCTGGAGGACCTGCTCAGGACAGCGTCCCACCCAAGGCCCCTTAATGAGTTTCCTTGGGCAGCGTCCTGACCCTAGGGGAGAGTCCAGACTGCAGCTGGTGCTCCAGAGGACAACTAGAAAATGGCTCCCCCAGGGGACTCCATTGATGCCCAGGCCCAATCTGACCTGTACTCAATAGCGGGTCCCGTTGGCCGCAATTAGCACGAGGCCCTGAGAGCAAAGGCAGTCAGGAGCTGCTACACCGCAGCAGCCAAGAAGCTCTGCTCTCATTGAGTGGGTGCACCTGTCACAGATACACCTGAGGGTGCTGAAGGGGCTGGCTGGGGTGCTCAACAAGTCACTTGCCATCATTTACCAGCAGTCCTGGCTGACCAGGGAGGGCCCAACAGATTGGAAATTGGCCAATGCGATGCACTTATATAAGAAGGGTCAGAAGGATGATCTGGGAAATTACAGGCCTGTCAGCTTGATTTTGGTGCCCAGGAAGCTGATGGAGCAGCTCATCCTGAGTGCCATCACACAACACATATGGGACAGCCACATGACAGGGCCCAGTCAGCATGGGGTTATGAAAGGCAGGTCCTGCTTGACAAACCTGATCTTCTACAACAGGGCAACCTGCTTACTGGATGAGGGAAAGGCTGTGGATGTTGTCTACCTTGACTTCAGTAAGGCCTTTGACATCATTCCTCACAGCATTCTCCTGGCAAAACTCGCTGCTCACAGCTTGGATGGGCACATGCTTTGCTGGGTAAAAAACTGTCTGGGTGGCCGGGCCCAGAGAGTTGTGGTGAATGGAGTTAAATCCAGTTGGTGGTCAGTCTTGAGTTCTGTCCCCCAGGGCTCAGTGTTGGGGCCACTCCTGATTAACACCTTTATTGATGATCTAGACGAGGGGATCGAGGGCACCCTCAGTCAGTTTGCACATGACACCAAGCTGGGCGGGAGTGTTGATCTGCTCGAGGGCAGGGAGGCTGCAGAGAGACCTGGACAGGCTGGAGCCATGGGCTGAGGCCAAATGCCACGTTCTACAGTTTGGCCCCAACAACCCCCAGCAGCGCTACAGGCTTGGGGAGGAGTGGCTGGAGAGCTGCCAGTCAGAGAGGGACCTGGGGGTGATGATTGACAGCCGGCTGGTCAGGAGTCAGCAGTGTGCCCAGGGGGCCAAGAAGGCCAATGGCATCCTGGCTTGTGTCAGCAATAGTGTGGCCAGCAGGGACGGGGAAGGGATCTGACCCCTGTACTGGGCACTGGTGAGGCCGCCCCTCGATTCCTGTGTTCAGTTTTGGGCCCCTCACTACAAAAAGGACATTGAATGACTCGAGCGTGTCCAGAGAAGGGCAACGGAGCTGGTGCAGGGTCTGGAGCACAGGTCGTACGGGGAGCGGCTGAGGGAACTGGGGGTGTTTAGTCTGGAGAAGAGGAGGCTGAGGGGAGACCTCATCGCCCTCTACAGCTACCTGAGAGGAGGTTGCAGAGAGCTGGGGATGAGTCTCTTTAACCAAGTAACAAGCAATAGGTGTAATGGTCTCAACTTGTGTCAGGGAAGGTTTAGACTGGATATTAGGAAGCATTTCTTTACAGAAGGGGTTGTTAGGCATTGGAATGGGCTGCCCAGGGCTGTGGTGGAGTCCCCATCCCTGGAGGTGTTTAAGAATCATGTTGACATAGCGCTGAGGGATCTGGTGTAGTTGGGAACTGTCAGTGTTAGGTTAATGGTTGGACTAGATGATCTTCAAGGACTTTTCCAACCTAGATAATTCTGTGATTCTGTTGAAACTACAGTATCTTCTAAGCACCAAGTAAGGCAGAGTTCGTTCTTTTCAAATGTCTAAATAGATATTGAGAGCAGATGAAACAGCTTTCCATACAGGTTTTAGGCTGGTTTTATTTTATTTGCAAACTTCTTCACCTGGAAGGCATAGCTAATATGTCATGTAAAGTTTCTAATGAGCTTTTTACCTGAGGTTTTTGCTTGGTTTTGTCTTTTCGCACTGCTTGTCACAGAGAACTCAGTGGCACTTATACTGTTCTGCTTGGTGAATCTGTGGCCATATCACATCTAATTCACCTTAGTGAAACTCAGTTTGCTCTGTAATGATTATCTGTTCTTCCTGCGTACTTAGAATTGCTTAAAAGGAAAATTCAATAGTTCCCTAAGCAATCTAACATTGCACCCTTTTGTGCCAATAAATAATCACTTAGGGGACAAGATATACGAGGTAGAAGTGTGTATCAATAGAAACTGGAAACTGACTTGCCTCATGGGCCAAAATGATGAAATGTTACCCAACCTTTCCACAAAGATCTTGCAGCTGAACTAAAGCATATAGTTCTCAGCAAAGCCATGTCCTGTTTCAGTTCCAGCATATTGTGTCCCACATTAGTCAAAAATAACCTAATGGGTTTTACTGAGCAACATGTCCTAATGGGCAAAGCTGTTTACAGGAGACTGTTAGCTTACCACTTTTCTTACGCCAGATTTAAGATAGATAAAAAATTTGTGTGGGATATTCACCTTTCATACTGGAGCTTTATATGTTTGTTGAACTTTTTTCACCCAATTAAAGAAGAACTGAGGTAAAAGACAATAAAAAAGTTTCTGTACATACATTAACAACAAAAAGAGGACTGAGGAGAATCTCCATCCTTTATTAGATGTAGGGTGGGAAAACTTAGTGACAAAGGATGAGGAAAAGGCCAAGGTACGTAATTCCTTCTATGCCTCAGTCTTTAATAGTAAGACCAGTTGTTGGGGTACCCAGTCCCCTGAGCTGGAAGACAGGGACAGAGAGCAGAATAATGCCCCCATAATCCAAGAGGAAATGTTTAGCAGCCTGCTACACCACTTCGACACACACACACGCACACACGTCCATGGGGCTGGATGAGGTCCACCCAAGGGTACTGAGGGACTTGACAAAAGTGCTACCAAGCCACTTCGAATAATTTATCAGCAGTTCTGTCTAACTGGGGAAATTCCAGTCAACTGGAGTATAGCAATTGTGAGACCCATCTACAAGAAGGGCCAGAAGGAGGATCCAGGGAACTACAAGCCTGTCAGTCTCACCTCAGTGCTGGGGAATGTTACAGAGCAGATAATCTTGAGCACCATCACATGGCATGTACAGGACAACCAGATGATCAGGCCCAGTCAGAATGGGTTTATGAAAGGCAAGTCCTGTTTTACTGACCTGATCTCCTTCTATGACAATGTGACCAGCTCAGTGGATGAAGGAGAGGCAATGGATGCTGTTTACCTGGACTTTAGTAGGGCCTTTGACACCGTTTCCCACATCATTCTTCTGGAAAAACTGTCTGCTCATGGCTTGGACGGGTGTACTCTTCACTGGGTAAAAAACTGGCTGGATGACTGCACCCAAAGAGTTGTGGTGAATAGGGTAAATCCAGTTGGTGGCCAGTCACAAGCTGTGTTGCCCAGGGCTCAGTATTGGGGCCAGTTCTGTCCAATTTCTTTATCAGAGATCTAGACGAGGGGATTGAGGGCATCCTCCGTAAGTTTGCAGGTGACACCAAATTGGGTGGGTGTGTTGATCTGCTTGAGGATAAGAAGGGTCTGCAGAGAGATCTGGATAGGCTGGATCGATGGACTGAGGTCAGTTATATGAGATTCAACAAGGCTGAATGCTGAGTCCTGCACTTGGGTCACAATAATCCCATACAAAGCTACAGGCTTGAGAAGAGTGGCCAGAAGTTGCCTAGTGGGAAAGAACTTGGGGGTGTTGGTTGACAATCAGCTGAATATGAACCTTGTGCCCAGGTGGCCAAGAAGGCCAATATCATCTTGGCTTATATAAGAAATGATGTGTCCAGCAGCACTAAGGAAGCAATTGTCCCTTCGTACTTGGCTTTGGTGAGTGAGATCACACCTTGAATACTGTGTTCCGTTTTGGGCTCCTCACTACAAAAACGTTATTGAAGTGTTAGAGTGTGTCCAAAGAAGAGCAACAAAGCTGGTAAAGAGTCTAGATAACAAGTTCTATGAGGATCAGCTGAGGGAACTGGGGTTGTTTAGCCTGGAGAAAAGAAGGCTGAGACCTTGTCACTCTCTGCAACTACCTGAAAGGGTCTCTTCTCCCAAGTAACAAGTGATAGAACAAGAGCCAATGGCCTCAAGTTGCTCCAGAGGAGGTTTAAATTAGATATTAGGAAATATTTATTCTCTAAAAGGGTTGTCAAGCACTGGAACAGGCTGCCCAGGGAAGTGATTGAGTCACCATCCATGAAGACATTTAAAAGATGTGTAGATGTGGCACTAAGGGACATGTCTTACTCGTGGACTTAGTAGTGTTAGGTTAATGGTTGGACTTAAGGGTCTTTTCCAACCTAATTGGCTTTATGATTCTATGTTTCTGTCACCGTGTCTCCATGTGTCCTGAGTGGTCCACCTCTCTAAAGATACCAGCCTTTTTACAGTTCTACTGTGATCCGGATGGTTGGGGAATCCAACTCCCCCCACCCCCTCCTATCCCGGATGACATCTCTTCCACTCCTTTCACACAAAGGGAGTCTTCAGACATTAATCACTACAATAATGTGTCTAAAGACGTATGACATGTATCCACACTAGAACTGTAAAATGTTCCTTAGTCCTAAAATTCTTATTGAGTAGAAGAAGAAAAAGAACTCTCATTTTCATGGACTCAGTTGCTCCCCTGTCTGTTCATCACCAGAGCACATACTTATGAACCTCCAGCCTGGGAAAGCAGGGTGAGTCAGAGCACCTGTGGGCGGCCCTCAGCCTTCCTCTCTCATCAGAAGTTCAGTGTCCCTGAAGTGCAATGTACATGCTGATTAGGGGCTGCCTTGAGCTAGTCAATAGGAATGGTAGGCAGAAGGGCACACGTAACCTCTCTCCTTCCTCTGAAGCATGCATCACAGCCACAGGTACAAGGCCTCTGCCCCTCAGATCTAAACAATCACAATGGTGTACTGAAGTTTGTTGCAAGGAGCAATCCCCATCTGAAGAGGATGTAGAAACTCCTTCTTGAATAAGTCTCTTGTGTTGTTTCTGTGCTACTTAACAATTCCCTGTTCTGATGGAAAGGCATTGCTTCTGTAGTTAAAAATACGGGTCCAGAATCAGAGATCGTCCTAATGAGGGTGAGGTGTTAGATCCTATCAATTCCTAGGCTATAATGCACTTTGTGGTGCTGTCAACGCAAGCTCTCTTCAGCAGCTCCATCCGGAAAAATACAAGCCTTTTCATTTGTTAGAGAAATGTGTTCATTGTGTAGGGCTTTGCTGTCTTCCAAGTGGTAATAATACAACACATTCTGCAAAAGCAAACAGGGTGAATTGACTAGGGATCTAATTACTGCAAGAAGGGACAATTCCTTTACAGAGCAAAGAATTTGGCTATGATACCTAACACAAGCATATTATAAATTCATTGTGCATTCTTTTTGTGGACTTTTTTGGTTTTTGGGGTTGTTTTTTTGGGGGTGAAGTTTAATATTTTTACTTTGATCAGCATAGAGCTAAATTGTTAGAGCCCTCTGTTTTATGTAACATTATCACAGTAGTAGTCATCAGAGGCAGCTGAGTTGGGAATATCTTGATTAAAAAAAAAAAAAAAAAAAAGAGAAAAAAACCCCAAAAACACAGAGGAGCAAAAGAATTAAAGAACATTGCATTTTGAGGCAACACCTCATATTTCTCCAAGGGTCTCATGCTGCTCATGAGAATGTTCTTCTCAAGGTACCAGACCTTTGCAGCAGCAGGATCAGAAGTCAAGCTTTTTCCACTGTGGATAGTAACAAAAATGTTATTCTAATGGCTAAAGTGACTCCTGTGATTCTTAATATTTATATTTCATTTTAATTCATTTGTTGGCTTATGGACTGAAAGTCACAAATCATAGAGTTCCTGAGCACTGGGGTCCATATTTAGCTTTTGATATTAGCTGAAAGATGGATAAAAACTCATTTGATGAGACAGCTTAATTTCACTCAAATCATTCATCTTAGAGCACATTGTTGAGCTGTCTAGACAAAAGATGGAGAATTTTATTTTTTTTTCCCCTTCAGTATATCTTTTTACTAAGACAGAAGTACAAATGCAAAAGTAGACACTGAACAGCATTGGAAAGATTTCTGAGGGTCCCTAAAGGAATACAGGCTGATGGGTAAAGTATAGTGAAGTAGAAATATTGTGTAAATATCAAGAACCTAGTATTAAGCAGACTATCATGGACTACTGCTGTTTCTGGATTACCTTCTAGAGTTGATTCCACAGATGACGACAAGAAGTAAAAACCATAAATTCTGTTAAGTTCCCTACCTTTGAGAGATCCAGCATCACAAACCTACAGATATACAAAGATAAACAGGTATAAAGATGTATAAAGACCCTTCCCTTCTGGAAATAAGCAGAAGTTCAGAGAGTTCAGACAGTCTAACATTCATTTGTCATGTACAAAGAACCTACTTTATTCCTCCATTTGAATACAGGCAATGAAGCTCCAAGGGGAGAATTTGCTTCTATCAAAAAAGGGCCTCCTAAAAATGGACAGAGATCTCTTTGTTCCTCTCATTACCAAGACTTCAAAAATACAGTCAAGTCTTCAAAATATCTTAAACTCCATTTTCTGTGCTTCCTTACTTTTTGCTGTTGTCCAAGATAATTAGGTAAAAGCAAACCTACGATAGAATTAAACAAAGCAGCAGATTAAGTGTTCAAATTGATTGAAACAGTTTAATAGAGCTGACATCACACTAAATGCATGAACCATGCAGCCCGACTTCTTGGGATACTAGTGAGATAAGAAGACAAAAGTATAATACAGAAAGAATAAAATAAATTGGTTTTGATGAGTATAATTTTTTACTTTGTCAAATTATATTTAATGGTTTTTACTCAACAGTTAATTATATATTAAACAGCAATAAATCACTATGTTAATGCAGGTTCTCTCTCCTATTGTTGGGGACGTTTCATGATTTTCATGAATTGCATCATGCAGATTAATGTTATGTTTCTTTTTCAAAACATGTTTCCCTTGAGATCCACATTTGATTGTCTGTCAGGTCAAGACTAGCTGAAAACCTGTATAAGATATAGCTGTCCCAAATCACAGACAGGGAAAACATTTACTGCTCCTTCATACCCTCCCAGGTTATAAAATGTAATAAGGCCATGTTGTCTTTATCTGCATTAATTCACTTTTATATTGGGAACGTTCTGCAAAAAGTGTTTCTATAAGCAAACTGTATGTATATGTATAATAAAGTGACCCAAGCAACAAAGGGGAGAAGGATGACATAGCAGGATGGACATAAAATAGATCAGTTACATGTAGTTTATTAGCTTTTGTTGGGCACATTTTCTGTGGCATTGTAATGAGCAAAATGAGTGATAGCCACATATCAGAGTAGAACACATCCCCAATTCTGCTCGGTGAGCTGCCCGTGGTGGCTCGGCCAACAGCTGCCCAGTATGCTGGCAGGTTGCACAGCAGCAGGGACCAGGCAACCACCCTTACACCTACAAGGCTGTGATGGGCAGCTGAAGTCTTGGTACAACTGTGTGGAAATGTGAGCAGAAAATTAAGGATATTATAGGAAAATCAGCAGCAAAGGTCCTCTCAAACTGATCATTGTTATGTTGTCTTCCACAGTTTGCTCTCTCTTAGGTTAGGGAGCAGGGGCAGGAGGACTGCTGCTGTGGGATTATTTATTCTAGGGATGTAAAACCAAATTTTTCTGGATTATGACAACCATAGTCATCATAGAGTTACCACCACCTGCTTCCTGTTGACTCCAGACTCTTTCATTTAGCAATATTCTTGAGATGCCAGGCGGGCACTGGAGCAGAGGACGTTAGTTACACTCACATATATTAATTTCCATTGTCAAGCCTATATTTCATTTTCCCACTCACCTGGTCTGAAACCCTCAGTTCTTCTATCTTTATTCTTGTCCTAATCTTCATTTAAGAAGTGTTAAGTCAATGGCAAATTGTACCATCTTGCAGTCCTCTTCCTTTCTCGCAGCTTTTGCACAAACACAAAAGCACCAATGTTCATAAGATTTTGGGGACTCCCAGGTAATTTGGCAATGGATCTGCCAGGTTCTTGACTACCTCTTCACCACTATCAGTTTAAAAGATGGACACTCATGTCAGAAATGTCTATTGTATACCTCTCAGGAGGAATTCCTCCTCTTTGGAGCAGTGTTGCATCTCTACTTCTGTCTCTGAGAAATTCACTTTCAAGTCCTCCAGGAGAATGGTTTGATTTTGCTCAGTTTAAAGCATCAGAAGTATTTTGATGAGGACATTTAAGAAGGAATATTACCATGCGATCTTTGGATTAGTTCCTATTTTAGACTCCCAGATTTTGTCAGGAAGAGCCCTGAGCCTGAATGAAGAGACGTTGGTATGATTAAGGTCTATACCTAGGTACTGTTACCTGATTTTATCTCCTTACATTTTATCTTTGGCAATGCATAAATTAATGGCCATGCATGTATCTTAAATTTTTAATAAGACATTAAACTAGATAAATTATCAATTAATGACATCATTAAATGACAAATGAATATTTTAATAGGTGCAGCCAGTAATTTATGTTGGTGTGAATTGGTCCAGAGTCTTTATTGTGCTGAGATCTCCAGCTATTAACAATACCAACCTGACTCATACAGCCTGACATTTTCTGGTGGCAAAGCCTAATGTTATAAGTCTTGTGTTTCAGTCCACATACATTAAAAGCTTGAAATAATTAAGAAAAGGCAAGACTGTGTGCTTGAAAATGTAGATGAGATATTTTTAAAAGATACATAAAATTCAACAAGACAAATCAAGAAGACAAGCGTTTCAGAAAGATAGATGTGGGCTGGTGAGAGGAATCCTTCACTGTTTACACCAGACGTCAGAGGATTAGCTCCTATGTGCAATACCTCACTCATTAAACTAGGTCTTTCCTATGACATTGTGAGAATGAAAATCACCTAAATTTATAGGTATGCTCCAGCTGTTTTGTGGCAGTCCAGCCATAAATCTATCTCAATGCTTAGAAATTGCTAGTGAATTTGTCCCTGTTACTCTCCATACAACATAACTTTTTTGCTGCACAGTTTGTTTAAAGATTTGTGACAAAAATTAAGTAATTTGAAAGGGAATCAGTGCCCTACATACACATACTTGGGTGAAGAAAATGTAGAGACAAGTGGGTCTTAAAAGCAGGGAAACAAGATGTAAAAAAAAAAAAAAAAAAAAAAAAAAGGCTGGAGACCTTTAAACAATAAGCTGAAAGTACCTTTAGTCATAAATTGTAGTGATAAAGCTTGTGCTGTTAAGGATGACCACAATATTGCAAATTAAATCTTGGTGGTGAAGAACATTGCTTCCTACCTTACAAGGCAGAAATTAAAGGTTTTCATGAAAACTCTCTCCAAGCAAAAGGAAACATAATGATGCTGTAAGTCCCAAGGGCTCTCTAGGTATCTCTGAATGGAGAAGAACAAAAGACAAATACATGATATTTCTTTAGATTGAAGTGATAAGTGGGAAAATGAAGTTTGAGTGGCTTGAAAATAATGGAAAGAAAGTCTTGATTTAAGAAGAGTTAGAAGCCTTAGGGAGGCATATAAAAAGGTTTAAATTTCCAGGCCCATCCAACTCAATTAGTCTTTCAAGCATGAAGGATTTTTAAGAGCTTCAGGTGCAACTATAATAAAGTTTATGCAGAACTAATGATCTCCTCTAGAAATTATCCCTGTATGGAGTAAGGTACACACAACAGAGCATCATACATCTTTACTCCTCTGGGAAATCAAAACGTAATTGTATAATGTGGATAGTTTATCAGTATCCCAAAATACTCTCATACTGAGATTGGGTAAAATATATATACTACTTATCCTTGGATTCATTTATTTCCAGTTTTGGGGGGTTTTTTACAACTTTGTTTTCCCCTTATTTATATCAGTGGGTACTGAAAAATGTGGCTCTCAGACATTGTGAGTTTACGCAGTGTTTTTCATAATGGAACACAGTTTGCTCATGTTTCAGGCACTATCAATACATAAATGTAATGCATTAATGCTAATCTGATGCGATGTGATTTATTTAACAATAATAATAATAAATAATAAATAAACATAAATTAATATATTTCTGTGAGGACTCTGTTCATTCTGCTTGGCTTCACTCATAAATTTTAATATGAGATGTGATGATAAGATGCAGAGATTTATGTGAAATAACGAAGAACTTTCAGTCTGTTTCCAGTGCAAAGTGTGTGTGTGGCATAAACACAGTTATAGTTATTTTAAATTTTGACAGACTTTGAAGGGAAGATGAGGAGTAAAGGGGTCTTTACTCCCATCGCTGAAGGTGATCCTACTACATTAAGGCTGATGTGCCTTAGGGACAAGAAGA
Source organism: Athene cunicularia (assembly GCF_003259725.1). Taxonomy (NCBI): domain Eukaryota; kingdom Metazoa; phylum Chordata; class Aves; order Strigiformes; family Strigidae; genus Athene; species Athene cunicularia. The sequence goes on along the minus strand of NW_020799095.1, from coordinate 101,967,209 downwards.
ATAAATGAATTTTCAGTGTTCTTCCTTGGGAAGACAATGGCCTCTCAGGTAGCAGAGACAACACAGAGAGGACGAGAAAGAACACACAGAAACAGCCAGTATGAACTAAATCACCTTTGTTAGCTTATTGCAGAAGCCTTTATCCTTTGAAAAAGTTGGAGGAAATTCTAGTGTTATCCACAAAGGACCTAGCTATCCACTGCTTTGGTGGAGGTGAATGCAGTCCTATGCATGAGCCATGTAAAAATCTGCAGTTTGGTTTACAAGCCTGAATATCTTTCCAGTCAGTGGAGACTGAGGTCTCCAGTGCTGTAAAAAGCTTAGATTAAATTTGACTGTCCAGTCAGATTCTTTACTGCTTGCATCGTGCTGTCTCATCGTGCTTGTCATAGTTACAAAGTTTTTTTTCTGAGGAATAAATGAAAGACTTGTCTCACCTTTTAGAGGACCAGAACTCTTCTTTTAAACTATTTATGTCCTCTTCTTACTCTGCAGTCTGTGGAGCAACAGACGAGACACATATAAATTTTAAAGAACATTTCAGAAATACCTCACAACTTTTCAAAATTATATTGTAAAAGCCTGACTTTTTTTTTAGCTGTTGACTTTACACTTTTGTTTAACCATTGTTCTTCAGGATGATGGCAAATATCCTAGTTAAGCATCTTGTTCCAAGAATAGATAGTAGAATTTCTTGATACTGTTTATATTTTTACCTCCCTAGGGATCTTAAAAGATAAAGGATTGAGTATTAAAATATCATAAACATATTCCATCTTTATTCATTCTACAAGATATTCTAGTTTTCTGTACGATAACTTACCTTTCCTGAAAAGGACAGCACATGGTAGATGGATACAGAACTGGGAAAATTTGCAGTTTTGCCGTTTACATGACAGAAATTCAAGATGACTGGTTTTATTTGTCTTTTTGCAAGTTTAAATAAAACACAGTAATCACTGTAATAAATATTTAAAATAACTTTTGAAAGTGTGAGGCTGCGTATGGAAGGAAATAAGGAATACAATGGAAAATCTGGCAGCAGTGGAGATCATCAATTTTGATTTAGTAAAATTTCCACATAGGATTCTCTGTAATGTTTTTAGAGGCATGTATAGTAGTAAAGGAGAATCTGCCAAATTTTAATTCTTTCCAGCAAATCTCGGAACTCATCAGTATGTTCTGTTTCTTTTGGAGAGTATCCATCTTCTGTTTTTCCTTCAACAAGCTGTTTACTTTTTGCCATCTCAGAGCTCCATTCATCTACTACATCTTAGGCAATGAGTAGGTGAATCTGCCAGTTTAAAACTATTTTAGGGGAGAGCAACAGGCTGTTACAATGTCTATTCATTGCAGGATGGGACTGCATCAAGTGGTCTTCCTCAAGCAGCAGAAAGCAGGACACTTTCACTCTATCCCCAGCATTACACATCCCACCTCTGTAGCTGCTTCCCACCTCCACAAATGAAGTTGGATACAGATGCCTGCTACCATATAATGCACTCTTGTGCAGAAGTGAACAGTGATACAGTTGCACATTGAGCCTTAGCATGCTAGTACTATACTGCCAAATTTGTTTTCCTAACTTGTGATGTAAAGTGACCTCTTCCAGCAATATCAGGCTGGAAGGACCTGAGGGGAAAGAAACATTATTGAGAGCTTGGCAACCCTGACAAAGAGACATTGGTGGATGAAATAAGAGCTCTGTACTGTGATCCTAAGGAGTGGGCAAGGCTTGTGGCAAAGGTACAAATAAGGTTGAAAATTATGTCTTGATTTAGGGTGGGCTTTTTAATGATAGAAAAAAGGGAGAGAAAAAGAGTAAGTCTTGTCAGAACAATTGACTGGTTTGAAAACCCACTTCTGATAACAATATAGCTCTAGTTATTGGATGTTATTCCGTATTCCTCTATGATGACTGAGGATATTGTCACAGGATTTGTACCACATCGTTTTTCTTTCACCAAAAACTTAATCCTGAACAATACTAGGATGAACTCTATTCCTCCAGTAGCAGTTTTAGAGGCAAATTTATGCTTAGAAAGTCTTTTCTACTTTACAATGTTGAAAAGCTAAGCTTTATTTCTCTAACCTAGAGGATGTTACTGATCTTCTTGGCTTCTGGACCAATTCCTACCAAGTAATGATAAAGTACTTTAATCTTGCTTTTATTATTCATTTATTTATTTCCCTCAAGCTTCTGATTTTGTAGTATGTCCCTATTTTTATGTGCTGCATATTTTTAATTAATAAATATTGATGCACAACATTTCATCTTTATACATGTGAAATCATACCTAAAAATAGTACTGTGATATCCTGCTTCTTCATTTGAACTGGAAAAATTTACACAATGAAATCTTTCTGGGTACAATACAGAAAATTTGAGGAGCCTGAATCCATTTATATTCAATTAACAATTCAAATCTTCTCCAGAACAGCAGGGAAGTCCAAGACCGCAGGGAAAACTACATCATCTTCTCAATGCCCCTATATTCTGATTTGCAAAAATACTGAGGAATTGTCAGTATGCTTGACTAAATACAGTGTATGGCAGTTGTCTGTATTGGTTTTTGTAACAGCTCTTGCAAGCCTGAGGAAGCTGAACAAGACAGGCAGTTTTATATTTAATAGGAATGCTTTGGTGTTAGTATGCCACGTAACCTATACCTGAAATACATCCAGTTCTAGACTGTTGACTGTAAGTGAGCTGCAAAATAACACTACAACAGTTTGAAATAATACATCTACCTCACTGTAACATCTGGCAATGCCTGCATGTGCTTTGGACAGAGAAACATTTAAGCTGTATAATATACTCTAGGGCTCACTCCTGGAGCCCTGCAATGTCAGAATCTCAACTTGGTTTTAAAATTAAAAATGCAACTGTTTTATGTTTTAAAAAGCTGTTCTATGTGCAAACTAGCAGACATCCTGAGGATAAGGGACTTTTCCAGTCACTGAAATCTGCAGGTTATTATCCTGCAGATGATTTCCATCACTCTGGCCCCAGGTACCTCCCAGCATGCAGGCATGGAGTGACACAAGAATCCAAAATGGTCCTGTCACACCTGGGACTGAAAATGTAGAAGTCAATGCAGGTAGGTGAGCTGATGATGTCTCTGCAAACCCACCGCCCCAGATGTGTGGGGCAGTGCCGTGTGCTGGGAGCCCAGCACTGTGATGCGGAGCATGTTGCATGCACACCCTGTATGGTGTGGGACAGGGAAAGGGCTTCTTGCAGCCCCACTTCAGCAACCTGGCCTGCTCCTGATCTGCCTGTCTCCCTTTGGCTGAAATGCTAAAAAAGGTCACAGTTGTGTTTAGACTATCGATTCTGCAGAAATCAGATCACAAGGCATTGTCATAGTTTTCCCAGTTGAATTGCAAGGTTTGGGAGGAGTAAGTAGGGCTTTGTGGATTTGAGTGGGGTTTTTTGATTGCTTGGTTTGGATCTTTTTTACACTTTTTATCGGTACAGGACTGGAAAATTGTAGATGTCTTTATAAATTGATCTTTTAAATTCGGCCTTTTATACACATTATTGTAAAAAGGGAAGTCCCCAAGTGAGTCAGTAAATCATTAATGAAATTCAATAAGTTGGTGCATGATGAATTGGTAAAATAGCTCCACTAATTAATTTGTCCTTGGCTTTGCCATTAACATCAGCCAACACAGTAAGTATCAGCTGAGCTAAGCTTAGAACAGTATCAGTCTTTAGTACAAAATGTAGTTGCCAGCTATGCTGAATGATATTTTTTTAAGGCAGATGTGGATACTATGAACAAGTAAATGGCTTCTTTGCCATGCTGGTGATGAATTAGCATCATATATTATTATTTTCTAATAAGAAAAAGTAAAATAAGAGATACTCTGAGGAAATAAGATACTGAAAGGGATGACATTTCAATGAAATAGCACTAGGCTGCAAATGAAAACATGCAATTACTCAATTAAAGGACAAAATTAAGAGGTCTCCTACTCCACCTGATTACAGGTTAGGAGATTCTTTGTTACTCAAAGGTTTACAAGCCCAGACCTGTTGCTAGGATGATAAATCCTATGTACAAATCCTTCATGAAATTGAGTCCTGAGAAAGGTAACTGATTTCTAACCTGAATTTCAACATATTTCATCCAACAGATTGACACTAAATGCAGACATAAAGGACGAAAATCTGCCTTTTGAAGGAAAAGACATCCCAGGTTTCAAAGGAAAAGCTATCACAGGTTGCAAAGGAAAAACTTGTGTAGCAGCAGGGCTCTCACCTGATAACACTGAAAGCTGTCACGGAGCTTGTTATGTTCCTTTCATTTAAGGAAAAAAATATTGCCCAGATCAACCAAGACACATTCTCTGTTTTGTACTTTGCTTTGTACTGACTCTTACTACATCCAGCCTAAAATTCATAGCCAATTGACAGTCATATCATTTCGTGTCAACACTGACCTCTCCTCTCTCCTTAATATTTACCTCTTGATATATTTATAGACTGCAATAGTATCTCCCCTCAGCCTTCATTTTGTTAGGTGAAAAAAGTTAAGCACTTCTATTCTCTTGTGTAAGACAGGCTTTTTATTCCCCTTTCTATCTTCACAGTCACTCCATGTACCTGTTACAGCTGGAGAAAATGTTTCCTGAAGGTGAATAAGGTCTGGCATGAATGAGGTTTTCCAAAAACTTACACAAAAGCATTAATTTTTCTCTATTGCCCTGGAAAATACCTTACTTGACACTCTAAGATTGCAATTATTTTTTTTTTTCAGAGCCACAGAGCATGACTCAAAGTCATTCTGTCATCCACAAATCTGTTCAGGTTTTTTTCTTCCTCTTTTACTTCCAACTTGTAGCAAAACTTTCCAGTTTGCAAGTGCAAATATCTTTACCTGAACTAGCCATTGGAAGCAGGATTAAAGGAAATTGAGGTGTCTATGGTTCATGGCTATGAACATGTTTCTAAGCTTCTTTCTAACTCTGGTGACCTCCAATCCCATTGGAAATCTGATTCTTCAATGCACTTTAGTGGCTGTCAAAATCAGATTCACCATCTGCCCAGGCAGGAACTGGTGTCAAGCACAACATGCAGAAACTCTCCAGAGGCATTGAATTGCCCCACTGGAGTTCTCAGCTGGCTTTCCATGGGGTCTCCTGAGTATATTTTGGCACATAGATTGTACATTGCTGGTAAACTCCAGGAAGCAGGTAAATTTGAGAGTATGCTGTTCCTAGGAACATCCTTCAGAAGTGATTTAGATGTAAGTGTGAGAGGCCCCTTTGTCATCGAGAGTGGGGTTTGGAGGAGATGTCAGCACCTGTGAGCAGCTACTTTTCTTTGAAATGCCAATGAAGCAGCTCTTGAGATGCTGCTGACTGCAGTAATTAGGCTTGCATATCACCTCACTCATATGTACCCTGGGAACACCAGTTTTTGATTTTCTGAACTTCATGCCTCAAATGCCAGAACCAGAAAAATCTATCTCCTGCTTAAAGCCTCCCAAAGTTCAAAATAAAGTCCTTCTCTGAAACCCAAACTGATCAAAAACCTGAAGAGTCTTGGTACAGTTGTAACTAAACACACAGCAACAGGATTGAAATGCAAAATACTGTGATTTTCTTCAAAACAAAGCTGATAATTAAATCTATAAATTGTCCTCAGATCCTCAAGTGCTAGGAAATCGTCCATGTTTCCTAGCAATTCAAACAGAGTTAGGAAACACCATAGGTATTTTCATTATCAGATGATGATTTTTTTTTTGTGAAATGCAAATAAATGATCTCCATTATTATTTATATCATGTCTATATGTTGCCATCTCCCAGTATCACTTGCCATGGTTTATAGTTTTGCACTACAACACCTATGCTACTCATTAGGGTGAGCACATTACTCACTGTGGATCATTCTTTCACCTGATAATCCTGTCGATGTGCATGATCCTGACTTAACTCATTTGCTATGGGTCTTTGAAATAGCGCACACATAACCATGTGTATATAAACTAAAGAAGGGAAGAAAGGGAAAGGGAGATTAAGGACAAAGAGGAGGGTGATAACAGAATTTAAAGATCAAGCCACAGTTGATAGCATTTAGTGAGCATTGCAGAAAAAATAAATGTACACTGAACTAAGATTTACCAACCACACACAGGTAATGAATAGTGCAATGTCTTGCAGTAGCTTGCAAGATATTGCAGTAACTGCTTTTGATTAACTGCAATATTATCTAAATGCACAATGGCATTTAGATTTTCAACATATTTTTTCTGTTGCTTCTGTTCATGCCACTTAACATCAACGTCACCTTATTTTGCAACTTTAGAAAGTGTTGGCTGTCATTGCAAAGGCTGAAATAATAAAAAAGCCAGTAATCGTATGGCTCTTAAAATATCAGTGTATTGACATAAAAGGAAACTTTTTTTTTTCTTCCATGAGGAGACTAGAAACAGCCAAATTGTGTCACAGGTGTCAGTCTAGCTCCTGTGCCTATAACCATAGACTGCTGCTTGTCAAGTCTTACACGCACATTGCATTGATATAAGTAATTCAGTGACTGCTTATTGGCACTGCAGAACGATGAACACAAGCAAAGTTTGCAATCACTATGGAAACTGCCTCTCTGGTTGCTGTGTTGGCACTGGCACATCTGTCAGGGACAGCAGCTGTTCTAGAGGATTCCTTCCAATAAAGCTCTTTCTGAGACTTGTATCTGGGACCAGGCCCAGGGCTGCAGGGTTTGTTTCAACAAGAATCTGACAGTCTACACAAGTATGATTTTGTTCTTCACTCTGTCCTTGTAAGGCAATTCTGTGTTTGCAATGTTTGAAGAACTTGCAGAGTAAAACACCTGGAAAGGTGACCTGCAAATCATTTCTACTATGTGGTTCACAGCCTAGATGTTATGGCAGATGCAAAGAGTCCAGCTAGCAGATAATGGAGAGCTTGGTGGTTCTTCAGCCTAGTATGTGATCTGATAAAAACCTGTTATTGCTGAATTTAGGGTTTTGGCACAAAAACCTACTATATAGTAGTTTTTTTCTTATGCTGCTTTATGCATGAGATGTCACTTTGTTTTCTTCATCAGTGCTTCAACACAGATCCTCCTACTATATACACCAGCATATCAAAGTACTTCTGGCACCAGCCCCAGCAGAATTGTTCTGTGTGAAAGCAGAGGGCAGGGTGTCTGGGGATGGCACCACGCTAAGGAAAACCAGCCACCAGAAAAGGCATCCATACTCATGGCTTACATATGAAGGCAGACTGGAATTTTCATGAACCAAAGACTCTTGTTAAGGTAGTATTTGTCTTTAAATACGCAAGTCAAATTGAAGATTATTTTGTTTAATTTGAAATATGTTGCCTTAAATTAATTAGTCTTTAGAGCATTGGATAGACATATTGAAAGGAAAGTACATTCTCAGGTATAATTTTCCAGTGTCAATAACACCCATGGGACTATTGAAATAAAACAGTAAAGTCTCATGAAACCCTGCTTACTCAGCAGATAGTAGCTTGATCATTTTGTTCTGGGAAACCTTTCAAAATCTGGACATAATCTTTGCTTCCAGTGATAATGGGTCATGGTATGTTTTGTATCATACAAACTCTTAACTCTTTAAAGTACCTTTAAAAAGAAAACCTTTAAAAAGAATATCTTGGGGGTGATAAAGTTCCAGTAGCAAATGGAGAAATTGCTCATCAAAGAATGTAAGACTATAAAACAACTTACATTTTAGCTGGTGTAAACCAGCCCAGGTTTGTTGTCTTGACTGATACAGTTATAATTTAATGCAATTAATATGTGAAAACAGGAGGAAAGAGGAGTCACAACCAATTTATTCATCACAGACCTCCACAAAATGCTCCATATTTTTCTCTTCAAGAACTGGTATTATCATACAGTCTCTTCCATTAATTACCTATTGGGAATGTGTACTTTCTTTTCTTGAAGAAGTATGTGCCTGAGTTTCTAAAATAAAGCATCACATTCAAGAAAGCAGCTTGCTGAATTTTCTGATCCTGATGACTTTCCTAATTGTACTCTGAGTTATTATTTCAATATCTGGTTGAAAGAAACTTCTAAGCCTTTGCTTTTATGTTGTATATTGCACCAGAATCTACTCTGTTACAACAAAGTTACTTGTTACCTTTATATATAACTGACTTCAGAGAGAAGACATTATTATTTTTTTGAGCTAACAGTTTATGTAAACAATGGTGTGTTAATATCAATGTACATACAAGCAGTGGTGTTATATTTAATCCTTGAAAAATACTAGGGTGGCACATTTTACACTAGTTAGAAAAAAATCAGCCATGAATTGTTGTTTGATAGCTAAATCTTTTAAAATGTTTTATCACATTTATTAGTGCTCTGAATTCAAATGGAAAGCCTATTTCTTTGAATTTAGTAATCATTAAGAAAGAAAAGTAGATGGAAAAAGATACGTTCTTGTCTGCCAGGACACTACTTTTGTTGTGGAAGAAAGGAAGAAGATGGAAAGCATGTTGAATTTTGCTGAACATTTTACTTGCAAAGAGGTTTGTAGAATAGAATAAGTCCTCTTTGATGCTATTTTGCCATTGCTATGGGGGGCTAATCAGATGACATGCTTCATGAAGAAAGACTTCATCTATTTAATGGAGTTAGTCTGAAAAGATCTTAACAAGTTTAATTACCATGTTCACTATCTGTAGGGGTTGTCCTAATGTAAGTGGAGTCATTAGGTCAGCAACACCTTCATGTTTATATTTCTTTTCTCTGTTGATCTGGACCTGCATTTTGTATTACATATGCAAACAGATTCACTGAGACACTCAGCAAAGACGGTGCTGTGCTGGAGCAGAGGCACACACAAAGGTAGTTCTGATGAGCTTATTTAGCAGTGTAATGACATCAAGATCCCAACTGCTGCAGGGCACGGTCACGCTTCACTCTCAGGAGCAAGTACTGCCAAAGGAGGTTCAAAGAGCCATGTTTACAACCATGAAACAAGCTCCCTGTTGATTTCAGTACCTGACATTACACAGATATACAAACTCAGTGGAAATTGTCCCATCTGTCCCTCCTCCTTGTTATCTGTAGTAGCAACACAAGTACCTTAGTCCCTTCTCTCAACATGCTAGAAGTCCTACTGTGTGATAGCAGTGAGAATTATGTAGTGACAAGGGAGGAGGAAATTAAAGCCGTATCTTAAACCTTCTTACTTACCACAATACACTGTGGTAGTGTTGGAGTGTGTAGTTCTTCCCTGATGTGAATTGCCTCAGGTAGACAGAGATGAAAGAGGGTAGTTAGTCTTCCCAAAGCTACACAAACAAGTGACTCTTGCAGGTATATGTTTAATTCGAGATCTTGGACTCTCTGTGTATTGTGGACAGTGTCATGCTCTTCTCTATGCTGGCAGGTGCACCTGGCTTCAACTGCTATTTTATTATTCTGAAAAGATGTTATTTTATTGTTGTGTAATATTGCAAACAATCAAAATGTTTGGAATGTATTTCCAGCTCAGCAGGCTTTTTACAGAAGGTGAAATTAGCCACCGGAGTTAGGTCTCTGTAAACACTCACTGTTGGAGAATCGAAGCGTCATAAAGGTTGTTGTATTCTTTCCGATACCAGCATTTTCTGGAAGTGTTACTCACAGGAATGAAAATGTCCCAAAGCACAGAAGTACATTTCTTCAGAAAGACTGGAAGTAATTTCACTGCAGAATTTCAGAGATGTTGCAGGAATTAGGCTGCCCAGAAGGAATTGACTTACACAATTTTGCAGACCCTTGGGAAAACAGGAAATTAACTTTCACCCAATTGAATTATCATGCTATACCATCCCCTTTCCTTCATTCAGTTTACCTTCAGGACTCCTCAGAATTACTACAATATTCACTTTCTGGTTAGTTTGATTACAGTCTAAAACCTATAATTATTACACAAAAAAATTGTTTCCTTTGGACTTTTTGCTCAATTTTTCCATTGCTGAACCACTGTGTAACCACTGTCGTTTTTACCAGCACATTATCACACCCTGCACCCCCTTTATATCCATACATTTCAACTTGCTTTATTTCATATTTGGCATTCCACTTTGACTCCATGGATTGACGCCTTTTCCCAAAACGCACTTGGTTCTGTCCCTTTTTTGTGAGATATTTCATTACACATATGTTGCTTACCAGACCTACTTCTTTTATTACTAATATGTAAACAGGAAGTTTTCCACTTTGTGTTAAACACACTAGTGTTCTCTGGTTTCTCATTGGTAAGACTGTTCCTGTCAGGTAGGTTTCTACTCCAACATTCTTCCTGTTTTTTTCCCTTCAAGTTTACTATTTCTCCACACCAGGTATCTTTGGACACTGAATTAGAGTGGATGATGAACTGTGCTTACCTCCCTGCTGAAGGTTGTATAAACCTTCCCCATCATGGCATCTGCGAGTTAGAAAATGTTTGATGGAGTTTTTTTCCTCAATAGCACTTAGAGTGTAAACTACCAACAAAGACATTAACCTATAGCTACTGATAGCAGTGAAAAAAACTAGAAGAATAACATGCCCAATTTCGTGTCAACAATTCAACAGGGATGTTATAAAGGTGCAGAATATTTAGATAAAAGATGTAAGAATAGAGGGCTGGAAGCTATGCTTCATAGACAGTGGTGTGAGATGTTTAATTTGCACAGACAAGGAGGAAAGTTGGAGGTATACACTGAATTTAGGGCCAGCAGAAACAATTAACTCATATTTTTTTATCTATGTATTCAGAAGATATTCAAGTTGCCCAACTTCCTTAAATCAAGCCCAAAGACTTTTTCTAGCTAAGCCAGATAGTACACTCATCAAAATGTGTTTTACAGAAAATGAATAGATGAGTCCAATTTATGACCAATGTCTCTGCAATGGTAAGGAAATTATCACATAACTTATACCATGATGATTCCAGTAGATAAGCCATATCTCCTGGTGCACCAGAATGCCAAGAAATATAATAAATGAACCTGATGCTCCATCACCATGACAAAGAAAGTGTTGTCCAACTGGTTAGACTTAAGTATGTGAGCAGACACACCAATGACACAAATTTTCTTCAGAGTATTGGCCTAAATGCCCTGTTTTTTGGTCCAGAGGTTGCCAACCACTGATGCTTCAGAGGAAGATGAGAAAACAAATAAAAACAGCAGGAAATTTTTTCCTGAACCCCTGTAAGTAGCTAATTGAAATCCTTAATCTCTGATTAATATAATTAGGTTAAAGCTTAAGCATTATGAGTATTGAGATAATAGAAGGTTTCCTGAAGCCAGGTCATAAAAAAGAAGTGGAATGAAGAGACAGAAATGGGATGAGATTTCTTAGTTGATAAAGAGGATGAAATCTGGATTTACTGATAGTTAGAAAGAACAACTATGCAGATAGACTGTTATGAAGCCAAAAATATCCCTGTGAGGTTGCATAAAAAGTGCGTGTTTTTAAAATATAGCCTATACCACCCCAAATCTATTTACTGATAAGCGTTTTCACTTTATTATAGAGTTGAATTTTTCTGACTTTTACTGCTGGACACTGATTCTTGCAATACCAATCATGGCAATGTTGCAAAATGTCTTTTATCCAACATGGCTTTTTATTTTAATCCACTCTTCATATGTCCGTACCTTTCCAATTTTGGTTACTGTAGCAAGATGTAGTAACCAGCTATGATTTAATGGAATGTTGCATTTGCCCATGCTGGGATATGGATTTCTTTTTTTTCAGCTATTGCCAGTTTACCATGTAAGGTTGGAATGAGGATCATACAGCCATAAAAGTAGGAAAAGTTATACTAGACATTTGCTAAGAATGACAGTATTTAAGCATTGCAGCAATTTAGTTGATGTTTGATGAGTTCTCCATTAGCAAAAATACTGCAGTTAAGGTTAAATGTGTCTTAATGGTACACTCCAGTTCCCACTGTACTACGGAGGAGGTTACCCCAGAGCAAATAGCAGTGCACCTTTCCAGCTTTATAATCTGTGAGACAAAGCCCTGTACCACTCTGAGCATGTGGTTGCCCTATGCTGGTGGCACAGAAGCACGAGAATCACTCTCTGTGATAGGCTAAGGATGCTGAGGTGCCCTGACAGATGAAGGGTAGTCCCCCTCCTCTTCTGCTTTCTTGTAGACACATTTGCAGCATTTGTATCTGTGCGTCTGCCAAATTCTGTAAAAATGGGTCATACTTGGACCTGTATAAGTGAGACAAAGTCCTGTCTCCAGTTATGAAGGTTTATGAAGGTTTATGAAGCTTTTAATGACTGATTTATTATCACTATTGGCACTGCAGGTGAAGAACCAAATGAGGGGTTATCAAGAAATAAAAAGGAAACTAGAAGACAAACTAGTTGGTGTTTTGCAGAAAGTTTGTTGATGTGATGAATACAAATGAAGGCTATTTGCTTTAGAGCAAATTATGTTCCAGATGCAATCTATGTACATTGTGTGCACATGACTGCAACTAGAGCTGCCAGACAAGTTAACTGGTAGATAGAATAATTTTGAAATATTTTTGGTTCAATAAGAACCTAATTTGTGCAAGGGAGACAAACAGCTGACATGTTGAGAAATGCTGTTGGTGAGATATTAATTTCTTATGGGCAAGGGGCTTGCAAACTTTGAGCATGTTTCAGAGAGACCCAGAAATTTGGACACTCCTTTTTGGTCTTCCTGAAGACATAAAATGGGCATATTTCCCTCTAATAGGTCTTTTCCATTTCCAAAACAAAAATACTTTTCTTTTTTCTTAAATTGTACTCTAAGTTCCATATACTCCTTCATACCTCAAGAACAGGGAAAATAAGATTTTCTGGCTCACATGGATTTTATATTATTTGGTTATTTGGCCAGCACATCCCCCATGTTGGACCTCTCTTTGCTTCTCATTGTGTGGAACACACCTTCCTCTCTATTCTGCACAGAATTAAACTCCAAAAAATACCAATTTCCTACAAACAGCCTTCTTTAAAGCTTGGCCCTGGGTGTTTTGACGCAGTCCCTGTTTCTCTCTGTGTTTTTCTGAGTGCTGAATCTGCTGAAATGACATCTTACTCCAGGGCTACAAGGTGAAGTAAACCAGGTAGCCACCTTGCAAGGGAAGCATGCACTGGAGAGAAGGTCTTCTGCTCCCAAAGGCTTGTGCAGGCAGGGGACTAGAAGCGGTTGTGTCCTTCACTCAGGAGACTCCTTCACTTATTTCTCAGTCACTTGGATAAATCAATAGGTATTGGTTGTTGGGGTTTTTTGTTGATCTGAGGCCTGCTTTTTTCCCCCCTTAGGAGGTATTCTTTAGATTATCATAGTAGGACTCCTAAAGTTTATTTTCTCAGCTTCATCTGGCAGAGGACAGAGATAGAGAGGAGACTGCAAAATAACAAAAAAGGTAAACAACATTCTGCTATTGAAATTAATATGCATACAGAAGTTTTCTCTCTTCTGTCAATGTAAAGGGGCATAAAAATTTTATTTACTTCCCTTTCACTGTGAAAATGGAGCCATGGAAGACTGGAGTAACTAAGAGCCAGGCGTTCTCAGTGTGTTAATTCAGTAAATTTAGAAAATTCGTGATTGTAGTAAAGGATATAGAGATGTGTGTAGATCGTTGTTACAAAGTTGAATATTACATATTTTGACTTATTTAAATTTAATGAACCCCAGAAAGCACTTTTAGTGTTTACTTTTTCCTCATTTGACTCTAATTAACCTTTCCCATGATTCAGATGTCTGACAAATGTGGAGGGCTGCAGGGCTAAGTGCTTTTTTCCTGTGATTGACTTTAATTAAGCTTGCTCTAGGCTTGAAAACCTTGTAAACTTAGAGAACTTTATTTTAATTGCCTTCTGCCACATTTACTTATGCTAGGCAAATATTATAAATCAAATACTAACGTTATTAGAAGAATGACAAACTGACTTACAAAGTAGTAGTCTGCCATGGTGAAATGCATTACAATCTAAATCTGACTAGAAAGTCATGGTGGGAGAAAAATAAGTGATTTCATGAAGGCAACTTCTGGACCATTAACAGCTTTTTCTTCTGCTGGCTCCATACATTAAGACACCAAGTTTCAAACTAATATTATTATTCTCCAGTTGCAGTGGTAATAAGCCAGAACCATTCATTCTAGATATGATTAAGTGGATGCTCCAAGAACTTATGCTTTAAATGGCTCATAAGGTCTCTGTTCCAGCTTTTAGGAAAAGTCAGTTCAGTCTTAATTAGGGAACTTCGTAATCTAAATCACGTGACTTTTTTTCTCCCCATGTCTGTCCTAAAACAGTCATCAGGTGAACCAGACAAATCGTCAGGCATCAATACTTATACATACTGATTTATTATTCAAAACACTGCACCCAGAAATGCACTCCAACAGGTATTTGCAGAAATAAATGAAAGATCATCCATAACTTTTAAGTGAACATGAAGGTTTTATTCAAACAAATGTTTGTAAGTTTTTTTAGTGCTTCCTGTCAAATGATAGAATTTTAAGTTAAGATTCTGTCAGTTCATGGATGAGGAACATCCCCACTATGCAAATGAGTGGCAAATCTTATTTTCATTCTATGTTGCATTGCTGCAAACTGAACTGTGAGTTGTAGAGATGCATCCTGAGTTGCATAAAGGCAATATACTGCAGATTTTTGCTCCCTTTCTATCATAGAGTATGTTCTGAAGGGTCAACTCAGCTATATTTATTTAGTTACACTTCTATACAATGTCCTTATGCTTAGTGGGAACAGTGTGTTTCTCATGACAGAATACCATCCTGAGAAAAACTTTTGCATTTTCTGTGGCTGAAAGTGCTTATCCTTAATCGAAGTAGTTCTGGGGAGTTTTTGCTGGAAAGAAGCCTAACAAAACTGCCTTTGGGTTTAATCACAGTATAGCAGTGGTCTTGAAACAAGGGTCAACATTTTCCTTCAGTAACCAGCATCTTGAAACAGATGTCAACAGAGGTTAATCATGGTGTCTCAATCTTGATGGCTCTGTGTTTCCTTCCATTTTTTTCTCACTTTTCTAACACAATGCAGAATAATCTAAATTGTAATAAAAATTATTATGAATGTGACTTAGATCAAGTTAATCCTCAAAATAGAATCCTTGCATCTGGGTCCACAACCAGTGGAAAGACATGCCTAGATATTTAATCATATTATATTAATATGATTAATTCATACATAAATATACATATGCACCTGTATCCTTATATATGCAACTATTTAAAACAACTATATTTTCTGAGTACAGATCCTGCACAAAGTAATAGACAGATGGCTCTGTTAGCTCTATTTATCCAGCTAATGCATATTGCCAAAGCCATTGCTGCAAAAGGGTCTCCATGGGGACCACCTTTGGCTTGGAAAGAATAATTATGTTTCTATACCTTGTTCATACTCAGTTTTGAAGAGTGTTAATAAAAACACTGTACTAAGGTGGCAACATTCAAACCCCAGCCCAGGACAACAGGATGCCCTAAGCCAACATAAAATCAGGTGCCAGAGCCGGCACAAAGCCGTTATGTCAGGAGGACAGTTGTTAGCTTTTGTGAAGTCCTCAAGGATGGCGGTTTAACTCCTGAGTTTGACATATTTAACAATCCTGTTGGAGGACTCCAGGGTGTTTTCAGGGTAAGCAAGGATACATGATGAGAGATGCACAATGTGGAATTCCACACTTGGTGCACAAATCCATTTGTTTCAAAAGTACTCAAATCCCTCTAAATAGCAGAGTATTATTTTTTAAATGGAGATATAAACTATTTGATGTACTATGGCTTTTTTATGCTAGTTGTGTCTTTGTTTAGTCAGAACTACAATTATTCATGGGAAAAAATCTACAGCCATTTCCTAGTTTTAATTAATTCTATTTTACATCCTGACACTTTAACTTGCTCTTGATCAGCTTCTAAGTGATCTGTTTGACATGTCTATCTTTAATTCAGAGTAATTGCCAAATCATTTTGCAATTTATCAGAAATGTGAAGAGTAACTCTAGCCAGAAAGAGCTATTTTTCTTTGAGAGTGAAAGTAAGCTATTACAAAGGGCCTGGGAGATTTAAGAAAAACGGTAGTGTCATCTGAAATCTCTGAGTGGGAGACCCCCTTCAGATTTCTAGCAAGAATTTTAAGTCATTTCCTCATTCTTTAACCATTACAACGATCTGACTTGAATGAAAAATATTGCCTACATTCTATTGCCTTATTTAGACTAAGTTGAAAGCGCTGCAATCTATTACAATCTATCGTATGTACTTGTTTTGTGGAGAAATTTTCAGTGCCATGCTTTTATGGGGTGAGGGTGTTTACAATGGTCTTCAACAGCACTTGTAATTACAAACTAAACAGTAATGTGTTTGCCTCAAAATTTCCTTGATATATTAAAAAACACAAAACAAAACAAAACAAAAACCCTTCACAATAATTATAAAAACTGAAAAAAGAGCTTATTTTCTCAGCTTGTTCACTGTGTACAAAATCCCAGGTACACACAGTCACATTTCCCACCTGTTGACTCGTTATTTGTGTGTAACTTTTTTTCTAGCTGCCAATAGTGGGGAAAAGGACCTTACGCAGGAAGAATTATGACCTATGCACATTTATGTTTCTTCTTCTGGCTCTGGGAAATTAAACTAGAGCTGCAGAAGAGCCAAACATTTTAATGACTTGTAAGTTTACAAAAAAAAAAAAAAACCAAAAACCAAAAAAACCCAAACCACCAAACCACAAAAAAAAAACAAGCCACCAAAAAAAGAGATCTAGGGCTATTTTGCAACTTAGTGAAACTGGGTCAAATGTGGCGTGAAGTTTTGATCCAGAAGAAGAAATAGAGGAAATACTTTCCAGGAGCCGTTTTGTTTCAAAATGTACAGCACTGTTGTGGCATTTCACAGAAAATATTTTTTTTCAATTTGAAATTCACTAATATCTTTAAGATTATTTTTTAAAAAGCACAAAAACAATCCAACCCAAGACATCAGTGGCATGGAAATGAAACACTGAAGATTTCTCCAAAATGTATGTTCCTTCACATTTTGGTTGGACACTGAGAAGAAAATCAATTAGTCACACAGAAGTTCTCTCATGGGCAGGATTTGTTATTTTCAGGGCTGGAAAGTCTATCCAGTGAGAGCACAGAAGGGATGAAACTATGTATATTGGTATTTTTAAAGACTGAGCAATCCTACTGAAGGATTATGACCGATGGCACAGCCGCAATGTATTCATTACCCAGCTGGGGTATACAGACACAGTAATTCCCTGTGGCACTCACAGTTTGACTTACTGATAATTAGAAGCGATGGTAACTGGTGGCCACTTGCCTCCACTCCAGCGAGGACCATGTTTCCTCCTCTAATATGGGCTATCCCTTCCCCTTTTCTATGCTGCCAACACAATCCCTTTTTGATCCTTGCTGCAAAGCCAGACATACCCTGCTATGCTTTCTGTCAGTGTCCCATTGCTTACCTGAGCACAGCGCCATGTGGTCTACATCATGTATTACTTGAAAAAAACAGACTAGCTCAAGTAAGAATTATGGGGCGCAGGGGCACAACAGCATTTCTGTGGAGAGCAGAGATGAAAATGTATCTCCTGTGTTCCAAGACAACATGCTTGTCTTTCCTCTGTGTTAGCTGTGGCTAGATTGCTCCTTCCTTTCCAGGGAAAAAAACAAACCAAACCAAAACATAAAACCCCAACCAAACAAAAAAAGAAGGTAGAAATCACACTGAAAATAATTAAGGAGCATACAAGAAATTCTACCAAAGGGGGGGTCATGATGTGCACACTGTTTTTAGTTAGGTGGGATGCATTTTATCTTAAATGTCTTCCTGGAAACAGTGATTATTTGACAAATGCAAAAAAGGTGACTTTGTTTAAAGCATTTCCTTGTCCCTGGATTAGTGGGTTAAAAGAATATTGGCTGTTGCTATGATTTGGCTCACATCAAACTTACCTTCATAAAGTAACTTACCATATTGCTGCAGCTGGCTGGATAATGTCTGTTCCTGTGTTTGTCATTACCAATCAAAGAGCCCTGCCAAATTGTTCAGAAGTGCATTGCAGTCCCACCACCTCTTATTATTCCTTGCACTCCTTGCTCCCATTCCTTTCATGTTGTTCTAGTACAGAGGGATATAATGAAGAAGTTATATAACTAATTAAAGCAGATGTATTTTTAATAAAGACTTTGGGATTGATTTTTTTTTTTTTTTGAGAATTAACAAATTAAATTCTCAAGTGTGTCTCAACACTATTAAGAAAAAGTTTGATTTATTTGGTTTTGCTTTGAGGAGTGCTGTTCTCATAGAGATTTTCCCAAAGACTAAAGGTCTTTTCTTGGGTTACTAACACTCAACGTAGATAGCCCCTGACTATTTAAGCATGCTGTCAGATCAGAAGCAAAGGTGTAACTAATGTAGCAATCAAAGGATCTCTAAAACTGACAGACTGCCTCTGCAGGATTTTACAATCTCTTTTATTCATAATGTTATTAAGATGTAAGTGTAGTTTCATATTTATCACAAAGCGTATAAATGAAGCAGTTGCTTGCCAAAAATGGGGCACTGAAAGAGGACTAATTGAAATCATTGAAAAGACTCATGCTGGCTCCACTGATCATAGATGAATATTAAAGAACACATAGATATCCTGTTGTGATTAGTTGTTTTAATTTAAAAGTTTGTAATTAACATCCAAAGATTTATAATGTGTACAGAGGAGAAGGGTTAAGAAAACTAGGAAAAAACATTTGTGATGTAAATCAAGGTTTTTGTTTAATCTGGGACAGGAAGTGGAGGAAGGCAAGATTTGAAAATTTCCTTCTTTTTTACCAGAGATCCTGAGTAAAAAAACCTCAATTTCTCATTATTTGATTTTTCAGGTTGGTTGGCTGGTTGTTTCTTTTTCTTTATCTCTTCTTTATTATTCCCTTCTGACTTCCTCCAAGAAGAAGATAGAGAAAAGAAATTGAGAAGAAGAAAGGAAGGAAATATAAAGTGTGGGAAAAGAAACATTTTGGAATCAGATTTCAAAACCAAAGAGAAAACTCAATATATTTTTCCCTCCCTAGAAATATTTGTGAAAGAGAAATGACAAAGATTTCCACAATCATTACCTACATAAAAAACCAGCATTATTAATAGCAGTGCAAGAAGCGGTATTTGAAGAAAAATATCTCTCCCTGGTCATTTGTTAGAAGATAATTCTCTACAAAATATCAAAGGCCAAATTCAAAGAACAGTAAATATGCTTATTTTTGAGCTACCATGGTTTGAGTTCTCTTTCTTTTCTATATATTCAAAATGTTCATCTGTAATTGAAAGCTTGGTCTCAAATAGCCACTTTGCCATAAAATATGCATTTTAGCTTGCACATTTTCAGATTTGGCAGGCTGACCCCAGGATGAATCTCTCCTCCTTTCTTTTAAACCCTTAAATATTGCTCGGCATACATGCTTCTGCTATGTTCTGTTTGGAGCATTGGATCTCTTGCTCACAAATGACCCATTGTGGAGAAAAAGTGGGGATGAGATTCATCTTGAAAGGATCTACCTCAGCCTTGAACTGTTCAGTAGTGACTGTTGATATATGTGGAGATACAAACATTTTTTCTCTATACAAATGATGTTGATAGAACTCAGCAAGGATTTCCACTTTTTGATCATGGAGTTGTCTTTTCTGTGGCCTGTGGTTGTCCAAACTTGGAAATACCAAGTGGCTGAGTGATGAGCAATGGGGGTGCTGTAACAAGTCTCCTTGTACATGTATGTATATGTGTGTGGCTCCCGTGCACAGACACAGAAGAAGAAACTCTGAAGTTTCAGGTATTTTTTTTCTTGTAAAATAGCTGCAGGGTGACTGAGATTAATCAAATGGCTTGAAAGAACAAAAGTTCAGGGAAACAGGCACAGCAATAAGCCCAGTGATTTATAAGCAATGTGAAGGATTTACCACGTTCTTGCATCAGTTCACACGATAAATTTGCTTTGGTCATTGCCTTCTGACTCCCCATGAGAACTAATTTGCAAACCTGAGATATATGAATTGTAAATTATTCTGTTTATTATTCATGATGAATAGAAAATAATTGTATTAACATTCCTTTTTTTTTTTTTTTCATTTATGATTTGAGATTGATTGAAAATGAAAGTTGTTAAGGTAAGTCTTTGAGTTATACAAAACTTGACATATATGATTATCTTTTATTCACTATTTCTGACATTGTCTTTCAGCCTTCTCTAATTTGAACTGTTTTCTTTTTCCCAGCTTTTCAAATATATAGCAGACTGATTTCCCAAAGACTTGTAAAATCTGAGGTTTCTCTACCTGGCTACACCTGCAATTTCTTCATGGTTTGTTTTGCTGTTTGGGTTTGGTTTTTACTTCTACCTTTGCTCTCTGAAGTTCCTTGCAGTGAAAGATGTGCTGATTAGCACCAAGATAGGAAAAAAATGTACAGGAAATTATTCAAAAAGGCCACTCAGATTTATCTGAAATGTTTTGAGAAGTCTGTAGCGGGAACACATACGTCACCTCCTGCCATATATATAAATTGCTTCAACTCATTACCTTGTTGCGGTGTGAGTTGTATTTCTGAGGAGTGGGTTTTAATTTCTAGTTCTAATTTTAAAGGTCAGACAGCCCAGACAATCAGCATACCAATGACATGAGTTAATCATTTAGCTATAGAAGATAACAGTGTTAACTCACATGAAATACAGGGAAAACATCACACTGACAATAATTTTCATGGTGAAAGTAATATTAAATTTTCATGTGGGTCCAGCTGTGATAACGAAGAAGTTGAGTGGAATGTGAACTTGCAAGTGTGTACAGTACTCCCTGGTAATTTCCCGTGTATCCTGTGATAATTTCATACACCTGTGGTAAATGCAAGGTACTTTGCACGTCCTTCATTAAGGGACAGCAGCCTTTTGTTTATCAGTATGTACTGGAGAATTGTGGCAGCAATTTCACAACTCAGCTTTGCTCCCGATAACTTGCTATTCTATATGTATTTTAAGAAGACAGGCAGAAATAGCTCAATAAACCCCACCCTCTGGGAGCACAGGGTTGGGTAGACACTGACATTTTGTGAATGTCTGGACAAAAGTGAGTAGAACTTCCTGAATCCCATAGCTCTTGCAAAAGGAACTATGAATTACTTATTTTCATGTTTTTTCTACATCAGGAGCTGGTCTGAAAAACTGGGAATGCACATCTTCATGCATTAATAGCACACTGCCTTTTTGATCAATCAAAGATATTTTGGTCAAGATTTTGAAAATTGACTAAACAACCTGAAGTGCTAAGGCTTGGACAATAGGCCCAAGCCAGAGTTGATCTATAGATGAATCCTGTATATTTCATAACTGGTAACCATTACGCCAACAGGTATTATACTAAGTCATAATAAACCACCTATCCTGATGTAAAAGGTGGAAGTGTTGAAGCCTGAGCAACAGGCTCTGAACTGAAACTGTTAACCCAGAATGGAGTCCTTAATGAAATATGCATGGAGGATGTAGCTATCTGCAATGTATCTTTCCCTTCCTTTGTATGTGAATAGGATAACAGAATCATGAAGGCAGGTGTCTGTCCCCAAGACCTGATGTGAGACCTTGCTCATAATCCCATCAGATAAACAAAGAAACTCCTTTAGCTTCTTCCTTGAGCCCTGGCCAGGGTCGGGGCAACCTAATGTGAGATTGAAACCAGGTATTTCTGCTTAAAACAAAGGTGCCAGCTCTTCTGTCTTGCTGATTTTTAGTATATAAGGCTGGGCCCTCTCACAGCGAAGCCTCACCTATGGATGGATGCACAGAGTAGGATTTTCCCCTTGCCGGGACAGGCTCTCTAAACCCTCGCTGTAACCGGGGCTGCCCAGCCACTGCGGGTCTGGATGATGGTAATGTGTGTAAGTGGTGATGGATCTTCTTATTCACTATTTTCTTTCTCAGGTAGTAATGATTTGATGCATTACATGGTATTTTCCTATTTGTTTAAGCGCGCTGTTCTGTCTTTTCTTACTGTATGCTTTCTGTATTATTGTGGTACACTATTTAGTTATTTTAAGTAAAATACGCCTGCTCTTTTCACTCTGGTGTCTGAGTTTAATTGGTATCCCTAATCAGCAAAACACAACCTCATTTTCAGAAAGTGCCAAGTACTAACTCTGAAAAATAGGCCAATCAAGTCATTTGAAGCAGCAGATGTCCAAAATGAGACACAAAGAATTTCTGATCACCTCTGAAAAACTTGGACGGTTTTCTGGAGCCACCTCAAAAAGCTATATGGCAAAGTGGATATTTGATTTTTATAATACAGGGCATCACACCATTGTTACTCATTTGCCTGTCTTCTGCTCACTGCTCCAATAGTGAAATTCATTCCTTAGACAGGGCAGGCACAGATATTGACATTGTTTCCTACTAAAATAACAGCTTTAAAATCTAGCTGAGGTTTCATAGGAGTCCTGTGAGCTTCCTGACATCTGCATTTCCAGCCACCCTTCGCAATACTAAAGCCATTTCTCTTTTCTGGGGTAATAATAATCACTTTGTTTGCAATTCAGACAAATGAATCGATACTCAACAAGTGAGATGCCCAAAGGAAGTGTATAAGGATCATGGCAGAAAGTTTGCCAGAACAAACACAAACCATTGCAGAAGTGATGATCTTAAGGAAAGGTAATTGGCAGGGAAGTTGAGGCTATGGCGAGAGAAGAATAGGATATTAAGAAAGTGAAACAGGAATCCACAACACTGTATGACAGCCCAAAACTGTGCAAAAGGCACCAGGGAATAATTACAGGCGTAAACTGAAACTGAGTGAGCACAAACTGGAAAACTAGAGCTTTCCCTCTTATGATGTGTTTTCACAGAATCACAGAATCATTTAGGTTGTAAAAGATCTCGAGGCTCATCCAGTCCAACCATTACCTTAACACTGACAGTTCTCAACTACACCATGTCCCTCAGCGTTCCGTCTACCCAACTCTTAAACACCTCCAGGGATGGGGACTTCACCACCTCCCTGGGCAGCCCATTCCAACGCCCAACAACCCGTTCTGGAAAGAAATGCTTCCTAATATCAGTCTAAACCTTCCCTGACACAACTTGAGGCCATTACACCTATTGCTTGTTACTTGGTTAAAGAGACTCATCCCCAGCTCTCTGCAACCTCCTCTCAGGTAGCCGTAGAGGGTGATGAGGTCTCCCCTCAGCCTCCTCTTCTCCAGACTAAACACCCCCAGTTCCCTCAGCCACTTCCCGTATGACCTGTGCTCCAGACCCTGCACCAGCTTCGTTGCCCTTCTCTGGACACACTCGAGTCATTCAATGTCCTTTTTGTAGTGAGGGGCCCAAAACTGAACACAGGAATCGAGGGGCGGCCTCACCACTGCCAAGTACAGGGGTCAGATCCCTTCCCTGTCCCTGCTGGCCACGCTATTGCTATTGTAATTGCTATTATTGAATTTATTATTTAATGGTTGTTGTGCCATCATCAGCCTCCAACCACATCATCCACCAGTCCTTCTCTGTTCACGAAGAGGAGATCCAGTAGGGCACATTCTCTGGTCAGTTCACTCACCAGCTGTGTCAAGAATTTATCTCCCACACATTCCAGGAATCTCCAGGACTGGTCCTGCTCTGTTGTGTTGTTTTTCCAGCAGATGTCTGGGAAGTTAAAGTCTCCTACAAAAACAAGGGCAAGCAATCATGAGATTTCTCCTAAGCACCTATGGAATATTTCATCCACCTCTCTGTCCTGGGTGGGTGGCCTATAGTAGACTCCTACTACAACATCTGCCCTGTTGGCCTTCCCCCTGATTCTAATGTAAAGACACTCCACCCTGTCTTCACTACGCTTGTACTCAAAGCAATCATAACAGTCCCTAACATACAGCACCACCCCACCGCCTCTCTTTCCTTGTCTATCCCTTCTAAAGAGCTTGTAGCCATCAACTGGCACACTCCAGTTGTGGGAGACATCCCACCATGTTTCTGTGATAGCTACTACATCATAATTTTCCTGTTACATCCTGACTTAAAGCTCCTCCTGTTTGCTACCCATGCTGTCTGTGTACATTGGTATAGATGCACTTCAGATGGGCTGATGTCCCCAGCATCTTTTTGCATTTTCATGTATGACTGCAAAAGATTTGCTTCATGTTTCTCCCCATGGTGACCACTTATTCCTCAAAAGACTGGGTCAAAATCTTTTTCCCAGTCTGGACTAGTGCAGCTGTTTAACCACAAGCAGTAGCATGTGCAGTGAATGCTGCAATGAATAGAGCTTCTCGTGTTTCCCACCAAAGAGCACTCTGCTGATTCACCTTGAACTTCTGCCAGGGACCCATAGGGAACAATAACTCTTTTGTGATCCCTTCCAACAAGGGTGATAGCTTTTAACATACCATACTCTTCCACATCAGCAAGGAAGATAATCTGCAATGGAAACAAGTGACCTCAAAGAAAAGAAAGGGAAAGACTGTACTTCGCAAAAATATGAAGCTGCTCTGAAGGTAAGTGCTTAAAAAGTGTGGAAGGACAGCATCAAATTACTGAGATTTACTATTCTATCTATCATAAAACCGTAATAATACAGAGGGGACTTCTGTCTGCTGAAAAAAATTACTTGCTATATTGCTTATAATTAAAGAAAAATAAAACCTATACGACAACCTAAGCAATTCAAGCATCTAATAAGCTTTGATGAACAGCTTCTGTAGTTTATACAAATACAGGTTAACTTTAAAAATGCTATTCTCTCTAGTGGACAGATGTTCAACTGCTGAAGTTGAGAGACAATAAAATATAGTAGATTGCATGCTGTGTGTTACTGAAGGGTTGTGAGTGAAGATACACATGATGACAACATGTTGAGGACATCAAATAACTCTCTCTGACTCTCTCAGTGCCAGAAGCCTCTTTTTGACAAAACTGCATTGCATCTGGAGAAACAGTGAAGAAGTGACTTACCCAGTCAGTCTCTTCTGGGACATGGTGTGCTCATAGGAAGACACACAGTTTGGTCTTTTGAGGTGATTACAGCTTGAAGTTGACCTGATGTTATCTCAATGTTTTCTGTAACTTTAGTTACTCAGTACAATAAAAGGCTAACTAAAAATTTGGATCCTGAATGTCAAGCTATGCTTTTCTTCCTCAAACAGTACCAGTGCACAGAGGACAACCCTACAACCACAGGATTTCTGCAGTCCATGTGAAATGTTCAGACCAGGGACCAAGTTAGGGCCAAAAAGCCACTTCTCTGTTGTAGTGGAAAAGCTTATATCCTTCTTATGTGCTTAATATTATGATGTGAACCTGGTGGTAGTCTTTAGTTGATAATAGTATATATATATATATATATATATATATATATATATA